>NC_077234.1:125848088-126163291 GCF_027887165.1 Monodelphis domestica | reverse complement strand
CCTTCCTTCCTTCCTTCCTTTCTTTTTCTTTCTTTCTTTCTTTCTTTCTTTCTTTCTTTCTTTCTTTCTTTCTTTCTTTCTTTCTTTCTTTCTTTCTTTCTTTCTTTCTTTCTTTCTTTCTTTCTTTCTTTCTTTCTTTCTTTCTTTCTTTCTTTCTTTCTTTCTTTCTTTCTTTCTTTCTTTCTTTCTTTCTTTCTTTCTTTCTTTCTTTCTTTCTTTCTTTCTTTCTTTCTTTCCCAACCCTCCTATTCAACCAGAAACTTAAAAAAAATTCCTTCCCTCCAAATCCTCCCACCTCCTCTAGAGGACAGATAATATGATAGAGTTTTTACATATATTATCATATAATACATGCTTCTCCATTTGTTATTTTGTAAAACAAGACACATATTGCTTATACTAGAGAGAAATTCCTGGAGGAAATAAAGTGAAGAATGGTATGTTTCAATCTGTATTCAGAATCCATCTGCTTCTTTCATGGTAGTGGATATCCTTTTTCACTATTTATTATTAAAGCTGAAAGGATCTTTGAGACAAATAGCCTGTTTCTTGCCTTTATCATGATATTAGGACAAACAGCCATTGGACAATAGTACAAGTGACCCTGGAGCTTCCAAAGGTCCCATATGTGGGGTTGTGTAGATAAAAGCAACTCCAGGGATGGGGTTGTTGATTCTATTGGGACCTGTAATGATTTTCTGTGAGAGACTAAGAGAGGCAAAAGGAATCAAATCCTACTAAATTTTGGGTAAGTTTCAGCATTCAACCTTGATTTACAAACAAACAGTCTTGTACCCTTTGATTATTTTAGTAAAACTATAATATAGTTAGGATTTTTATTGTCTGAGTGTTCAATGAGTTGAATCCAAAACTTGAGGTCCCTTAGGGAAAATTCACTATTCATGTCTTCTTGTGTGATTCTTGTCCATACTATATATCTTCCTTAGACAACCGACCCAAAGTTTTCAATACTTTGTGGAAACTAGTCACGTATCTGAACTATCCAAATCTTGCTTTAATTTAATGGTCAGTTTAAACTTCTATACATGTACATCAGGCCACAATTTAAATTCTTACCTTTCCCAAATAATTAACTTTATATATGCTTTTTCCAACCAATGAATTGTCCTCCTGCATTTGCAAATATTGAAATCTTAGTTATCCTTCAAATCTCAACATTCAGTTTCATTATTTTGTCCTTTTGTTAGAAACTTTATACATATTATTTTTTCTGGTTTAACTTACTTTTCTTTAAATTAATTTATGTAAATCTGCTCATGCTTTTCTATATTCATATTTATAATTTCTCTAGTATATTCTACATAATCTATTATATACACATACCATGATTAACCAGACTCCAGTTGATGGACATCACTTTATTTCTATCTCTGCTTACATAACTAATGCATTCATTTGGTGTATATGAGGCTTTTCTTTTTGTAATTTTTCTCATTGAATTATATGCTTGCTAGTGAAATCTCTTCATATAATTTCAAATTGCTTTCCATAATGGTAAGGTCAATTCACAGGACATCATTAATATTTCTATATTTCCATAGTGTCTTCTACATTGATATATTTTGTCATCATTAATAATTTGCTAGTTGTAAGGTAAAACCTCAATTTTTTTTATTTTGGATTTTCATTATTAGTAATATAAAGAATTCTTTTATATGGGTTGTTAATAGTCTACAGTTTTAAAAATTATGTTCTTGATCTCTTAGCCATGGGGGAATAGTATTTAGTCATATATTTATAATAATTCCCTGTATATCTTGAGTATTATCCCCTTATCAGAAACATATGCTGCAGAGTTTTTACCCCTAAATAAAATATTTTCACATTGTTGTATTGAATTTGTTTATATATATTTGATTTCTTAAAACAGAAAAATATCAAATTCCTATTTATTGACTGCCTATATCCATTGTCTGACTAAGAACTACTGCTGTATCCAGAATTGTGAAAGGTACCTAACCTAGTTCTCTTATAATTTTTTTTTATAGTGTGACCATATTCCCGTCACATATCTAAGTTAGAGCTTGTTGTGCTATATGGTGTAAGTTGTTGATCTAAACCCAATTTCTGCCAGACTACTTTCCAATTTTCCTAGCAGTTTTGTTAAATAAGAATTTTTTTCTTGCAATTACTGATTGTTATTCATTTTTCTATCTCCAAAACACCATTTTCATTTCACATGTCATCAATACATATTTGTCAAACTGAATTTTAAGTGACTTTAAAATATAAATTTGGATAATTTATTATTGCTTTGCCATTTGAGATACATCTATATCTATCCATCCATCCATCTTTCTACCTATCTATCTTTCTATCTAGCTACCTACCTATAAAAAAGGCTAAAGTGTTCAATAGCTTTCAATAGTTAATTAAATATGGTTCTTATAGTAATCTTTATACAGTGTGAACATTAGATACTTGGCAAAGAATATAATTTCCTGTCTCAGCTTTGCCTTGTATGCCCTATATGACCTTGGTCAAGTTACTTAACCATAACACTGATTCTATGGGAAGATGAGATTCAACTCACAACATTTTGACTTATAGTCTCTTTTATAGGGACAGACTTCAATACTTCAAGGATCTATGATTTCACTGGTAATGATAGTTCCTCAAGTGATGTAAATTATGGCAGTTTTATAACTTCATAGTCAGTATCCATGAATTGCTGTGTCTAATAACAAAAATATTGATTACTAGTTGCCAACCTTCAGGAGATGCTTTACTAAATCAAGTGTTTTTGTATAATAAAACAATAGTTTTGTATTCCCTATACCTTTCAATTAGTTGTGTAATGGGGAAGATGTGGTCTGATGTAAAATATTAATTGCAAAAAGCATTATCCTCTTTAAGGATGCTATGGATTTATGTATAAGTTATTTAAAAATCCTTATGTATTTCATGAAGATGGTTCATAGTTTATAATTATTTTTTTTTGTGTAAAATGATGGTTTGAGAGTTTTCCCATGCTTTTGATGCCTTCCTTTTCTTCAAATACCTTGAGGATTGATTCCATCAATCTCATTCAAATTTTGTCACTCTCAGCTACAACCTTTTCTGTAAATACTTGGTTTAGTCCAGCTACCTTTCCAGCTTTGTTTTCCTCAGTAGCATTATCATTTTCTCTAAAAGAGAGAGAACTGTGGTATAAATCCAAATACAATGACTCCATTGGATTTGATGATCAGTCAATCAACAAAGAAGCATTTAATAAGCTTTATATCACTGTATTTGGGAAACAAAGAAAAAAACAACTCTGCAGTCTTTGACCTCAAATTGTTTACATTCCAATGAGGAAGATATAATATATAAATTAGAATATCCATATAAATACAGAATAAAAGAAAATTAAAGTTTGAGTTTTAGCAGACCTCCCAGATGAAGGAAGGAAACAAATCTTTGTCAGGCACTCATTTTTGCTAGACACTGCACTAAGCACTTTACAAATTATCTTATTTTATCTTAACAAAAAAGTCTGTGGGTTGTTAGTATTATCACCACTTTATCAAAACTGATGCTGAAAGAAATCTGATAATTTGCTGACGATAACACAGTTAGAAAATGCTACAGAATTTTGGACCTAGGTCTTCCTAACTACAGCTCTAGTATTTTATCCATCACATTAGTCTCCTCAAGGAAATGGTCCATGAGCCAAATCTTAAAGGAAGATGAGATTTGTAAGAATCAGAGTTTGGGAGAGAGAACATTCCAAGGTATGATAAACAATCAATGCAAAAGGTACAAGGAGAGATAGAGTGTTGTATCTGAGGAACAGCAACTCAGTTGGTATGACTGAATCATAGAGTTTGTTGAGGGGCTCACAATGTAAGAAGATAAATATAAGAAAGAGCCAGGTTGTTAAGAAGTTAAAATGTCAAACAATTGAGTATTTATTTGGTTTTAGACATAACAAGGGACCATTGTAGCTTATTGAGTAGGTGATCTAAAACATTCAGACCTAGGCTTTAGGAAATGAAGAGTTTGTTGTAAAAATTTCTATACATTTTTCCATTGTTTACTTGTTCTTTTAGTCTCTTAAAAAAAACCTCTGGATGACTTTGCTTAGCTGGGTCTTTCATTAAATTTAAGTGGTTTTTTTCCTTTCACTCTTTCTTGTTTTTTTTTTCTTTTTAATAAGGCATTAATACTTTTAGCCATCTAACGTCTTTCTCTTGAAGATTTTACAAATAAGTTTATGTTATGCAAGCCAGGCTTTCCCTTGGCTACTATTTTTCTGTGCTTGACAAGTAAGTAAAACATTTCCAGATTATACTGGCTTTTTACACTATTTTGGTCTTCTAATTTTGTTGTTGTTGTTGTTGTTGGTTCTCTGATTTCATTATTTTTGAGAACTCCCATTGAAGCAGCTAACTCTACCAAAGGAGACCTGCAGCTATTCTAAAATGTATAGTGGTAGACCTGCATCAACTTAGAGAATAAGGAATTTGCCTAGGTTTACTCTGCCAGTTTAAGGTATAATTTGAGCCTATTTCTTTCTAATTCTATAGCTGAATTTTTTCTACCCTATGCTTCCTTCTAATTTCCTCATTATGACAATTTATTTGCCTCAGTTAAACTTCTATCTGAAATTACTATAATATCTGTCAAAATCCTTTCCCCCATCTATCTCCCAATTACCAAAAACATAAGAAAAAACCTTTGACTCTGGATAATTTCTACTTAGAGAAACAACAAACTACAAATCAGACAGCAGAAGATGACAAACAAGCAAACACATCCAAACTTTCTAAAAAAATGGAAATTGGTCACAAGCTCTCTATGAAATCAGGCTGGAATTTGAGAATCAATTAAAAAAGATAAGAGAAACTTGGCAAGAAAAGTGGGAAATAATTAAAAAAGAAAATAACAGTTTAAAAGTCACAATCTCCCACTTGGAAATATAAGTCCAGAAATCAAATGAAATAATAAGCAAATTGAAGACCAAAAATGACCTGCTGGAAGCTATTAAAAACAGAATAGACCAAACAAAAAAGGAAAATCAAAAGTTTATAGTTGAAAACCAGTCTTTAAAGACTAGAATTGGGCAAGTAGAAACAAATGATCTCACAAGTCAGCAAGAATTAATAAAGCAAAGTCAAAAGACTAACAAAATAGAAGGAAACATGAAATTTATCACGAAGAAAATGAGTGACAGGAAAGCCAGTTTAGAAGAGACAATATGAGAATCATTGGTCTCTCTGTAAGCCCAGAAATAAACAGAAACCTTGATGTCATACTACAAGAAATTATCCAAGAAAACTGTCCTGATGTTCTTGAACAAGAGGGCGAAATAAATATTGAAAGAATTCATAAATCACCCTCTACACTAAATCCTCAAAAGACAATCCAAGGAATGTAATTGCCAAATTCAAGAACTTCCAAGTTAAGGAAAAAAAATATCGCAAGAAGCCAGAAGGAGACAATTCAGATATCAAGGAACACCAATCAGCATTACATAGGATCTGGCAGTTTCCACACTAAAGGATCACAAAGCTTGGAATATGATATTTAGAGAGAATTGGGTCTACAACCAGGGATCACCTACCCATCAAAACTGACTATGTAGTCAGTAGTATGTATGGTCATTCAACAATATAGAAGATTTTCAAATATTTGTAAAGAAAAAATCAGAACTAAATGGAAAATTTGATGTCCAAATACAAAACTCAAGAGAAACATGAAAAGATAAACAAAGAGGGGAAAATTTTTTAGGGCTTCAATAAGGTTAAATTGTTTATATTTCTATATGGAAAATTAATATTTGTAACTCTCAAAAACTGTATTCACTGTCATAATAGTTAGAAGAATTATCCATAGGTAGAGGTTGGGGAACTAAGTGATTTAAGATAGTATGTAAAAAAAAAAAAAGCCCAACCAAGAAAGGGGAGGGGAATAGATGATAACACAAAGAGAAACTAGAAGAAGAAAAATAGGATAATTTATACCACAAAAAGAGGCACAAGGGAGGTGGAGGGGAAGAATACAATTATAAGAAGGAGATGAAGAAAATGCTAATAGGTAATACTTAATTACTCTCAGTGTTATCAATTCTGAGAGGGAAGAGCACCTAGATCCATTGGGATATTGAATTCTATCTTACCCTACAAGGCAGTTGAGAGAGAAAAACCAAGGGGTGGGGAGTGGGATTGTGAAAGAGGAATTGGGAAAGCATGCAAAAGCCAGAGGGAAAGTATGCAGCAAGACAAGAAGCAATGGCTGGAGGTTGATCAGCTGTCAATCAAAGGAAGATTCCATTTGGAATGTTATTGGGAAACAGTTGAAGGCAAGAGCCAACTGCTGACTAATTTCTGGGTTTCTTGGCTGATGGTGGTGACTCTGAAGGAAGAAGTTGGGTTTATCTCTGAGATTTGGGATAATCAAGCTGGAGGTGACCTGGCTGATTTGAAGGCAGAAGAAGAAGGACAATAGTTTATATCTCTCTCTCTCTCTGTGACTTGCTCTGTTTCATGGTAGTGACTGAATTGACATTTCTCTCAATATCCTCTAACCTAAGACTCACTGTAGATAATAAGGAAACCTCCAACCTTCTTACCTCAATTCTCTACCCTTTCCTGTCTTCCTCAATAAACCCCTTACTTGAGATAAAAGAAGATAAAGACTGTGCCATTTGAAAACATCAGAGCTCACACTGAGTGACTTAGAAGGAGGTTGAAGAAAAAGGGGGGAAGGGAAGCTGAAGGAAAGCAGAGGGAAAGAAAAGACTGGAAGAGGGAGGAAGGGAGATATAGAGGAAGGAGGATAGGCAAAAGGAAGATAGCTATCTGATCTATTAATTGTCAAGTACCCATCAAATGTACCCCCTCCAATATTATCTATTACAGGATGAGTATTACCAAAAGGGAGGTAAAGTGAGGAGGGAGGAATTTAATAGACAATAAAAGAAAATAAGAGGGTAATAAGAAGGGAGGTGTTTGGAAGGGAAGTAAGATAAGGGTGGGAATTAGGGGGGACTGATTAAAAGAAAAACCCTAGTGTAGGAAGAAATGGTGAAAGAAGGAAGGGCAGGACTAGGAAAGGAAACCAAAATGATGGGGAATACACTGGTGGCAATTATAACTCTGAATGTGAATGGGATGAACTCACCCATAAAATGGAAGCAAATAGCAGAGTGGATTAGATCCTACCATATGTTGTCTACAAGAAACACACATGAGGCAGGTTGACACACAAGGAGTAAAGGTAAAAGGCTGGAACAATATATTGGGAGCAAAATCAGCTGAGGAAAAAAAAGGCAGGAGTCAGAATCATGATATCTGACAAAGCCAAAGTAAAAATAGATTTGATTAAAAGAGATAAGGAAGGTAATTAAATCATTTAAAAGGCAGTATAGACAATGAGGAAATATCATTACTCAACATGTATTCATCAAAAGGTATAGCATTCAAATTTTTAAAGGAAAAACTACTGGATCTTAAGGAGGAAATAGATAGTAAAACTATACTAGTGGGAGACCTGAACCTACCTCTAACAGATGTAGATAAATCAAACCAAAAAATAAACAAGAAAGAGGTAAGACATGTGAATGAAATTTTAGAAAAATTGGAGATGAAAAGATATATGGAGAAAAATAAATAGGAACAAAAAGGAATACACCTTCTTTTCAGCAGCACATGGTACACTCACAAAGATTGATCATGTACTAGGGCATAAAAACAAGGCAAGCAAATGCAAAAAAAAAAAAACAGAAATAATAAATGCAACCTTTTCAGATAATAATGTAATAAAATAATAATTAGCAAGTGTTTGTGGTATAAATTTTAAAATTAAATCTTAATAATAAAAATATTATGTTTTAGGAGATTTATTAATGATCATTAGAAATTAAGAAATAAGAGGGATGAAAAACAAAGTCCACAGGGCCATGGCTGATCAGCCATTTCAAAATGCCCACTCACCACAGCCATGCAAACCAACAGGGCCAAGAAGAGGCAGGACCCTCTACATCCTCTCCTAATATCCCCTGTCTACAGGAAGTATGTAACCACAGGAAGTTAGTGAGCTCCTGGGAAATGTAGTTCTTTTTTAGGGTAACAGATTTTCAACTATACAATGGAGAGGCAAACCAAAAATTAATTGGAAATTAAATAATATAATTCTCCAAAATCAATTAAAGAACAAATCATAGAAACAATTAATAATTTCATTGAAGAGAATGACAATGATGACACATCCTACCAAAATCTATGCGATGCAGCCAAGGTAGTACACAGGTGAAATTTAAATCCTTGAGTGCATATTTTTAACAAATTATGGAGGGCAGAGGTCAATGAATTGGGCTTCCAAATTAAAAACTAGAAAGAGAACAGATTAAAAATCCCCAGATAAAAACTAAATTAGAAATCTTAAAAAATTAAGGAAAAATTAATAAAATTGAAAATGAAAGGACTATTGAATTAATAAATAAGACTAGAAGCTGGTCCTTTGATAAAACAAATAAAATAGATAAAGTACTGGTTAATCTATTAAAAAAAGGAAAGAAGAAAACCAAATTAAAAGTATCCACAATGAAAAGGGAGACCTCACCTCTAATTAAGAGGAAATTAAGGCAAAAATTGGGCAAACTATTTTGCCCCATTATGTGGCAATAAATATGGTAATCTAGGTGATATGAATCAATATTTACAAAAATATAAATTGCCTAGATTAGCAGAAGAAGAAATAGTATACTTAAATAATTCCATATCAGAAAAAGAATTGAACAAGTCATCAAAAAACTCCCTAAGAAAAAATCCCCAGGGCCTGATTGATTCACAAGGGAATTCTATCAAACATTGAAAGAACAACTAATCCCAATATTATACAAATGATTTGACAGAATAAGCCAAGAAGGAGTTCTACCAAATTCTTTTTATGACACAAATATGGTACTGATTCCAAAGCCAGGTAGATCAAAAACAGAGAAAGAAATCTATAGACTAATCTCCTCAATGAACATAGATTCAAAAATCTTAAATAGAAAACTAGCCAAAAGACTCCAGCAAGTGATCATGAGGGTTATTCATTATGATCAGGTAGGATTTATACCAACAATGCAAGGATGGTTCAATATTAGGAAAACCATCACATAATTGACCATATTCAATAAGCAAATAAACAAAAATCACATGATTATCTCAATAGGTGCAGAAAAAGCCTTTGACAAAATACAACACCCATTCCTATTGAAAACACTAGAAAGCATAGTAATAGATGGGCCTTTTCTAAAAATAATAAACAGTATATGTTTAAAACCATCAGCAAACATCAACTGCAATGGGAATAAATTAGAAGCATTCCCAATAAGATCAGGAGTGAAACAAGGATGCCCATTATCACCTCTATTATTTAACATTATACTAGAAACACTAGCAGTAGCAATTAGAAAAGAAAAAGAAATTGCAAGTATTAAAATAGACAGTGAGGAAAACAACCTGTCACTCTTTGCAAATAAGATAATGGTCAACCTAACGAATCCTAGCAAATCAACTCAGCATCTAGTGGAAATAATCAACAACTTTAGCAAAGTTGCCAAATACAAAATAAACCCAAATAAATCATCAGCATTTCTATGTACTTCCAACTCATTCCAGCAGCAAGAGTTAGAAAAAGAAATGCCTTTAACATCTCCACAGACAGTATAAAATACTTAAGAATCTATATGCCAAGACAAACACAGGAACTATATGAACACAAATACAAAACACTCTGAAATAATTGGAAAAACATTAATTGCTCATGGGTAGAAAGAGCTAACATAATAAAAATGACAATCCTACCCAAACTAATTTACTTATTTGGGGCCATACCTATCAAACTACTAAAAACCTTTTTTTAATAGAATTAGGTAAAACAATAACAAAGTTTATTTGGAAGAACAAAAGATAAAGAATATCAAGGGAAATAATGAAAAAAATGTGAAGGAAGGTGGCCTAGGAGTACTGGATCTGAAACTGATTATAAAGCAGTGTTCATCAAAATAATATGGTACTGGCTAAATGACAAAATGGAGGATTAGTGGAATAGACTTGGGATAAGTGACCTCAGTGAGAAAGTCAATGATAAACCTAAAGATCCCTGATTTGGGGACAAAAGTCCACTATTTCACAAAAACTACTGGGGAAATTGGAAAATAGTATGGGGACCATTAGGTTTAGATCAACATCTCATACCTTATACTAAGATAAATTCAAAATGGGTGAATGATTTGAATATAAAGAAGGAAATTTTAAGTAAATTAGGTGAACACAGAATAGTATACTTGTCATATCTTTGGGAAAGGAAAGATTTTAAGACCAAGCAAGAGTTAGAAAAAATTACAAAATGTAAAGTAAATAATTTTGTTTACATTAAATTAAAAAGTTGTTGTACTAACAAATTAATGCAACCCAAATTAGGAGGGAAGCAACAAATTGGGAAAAAATCTTTATAACAAAATAGTCTGATAAAGGTCTAATTAGTCAAATATATGAGGAGCTAAATCAATGGTACCAAAAAAAAAAGCCATTCCCTAATTGATAAATGGGCAAAGGACATGAATAGGCCATTTTCAGATAAAGAAATCAAAACTCTCAATAAGCACATGAAAAAGTGCTCTAAATCTCTTATAATTAGAGAGATGCAAATCAAAACAACTCTGAGGTACCACCTCACACCTAGCAGATTGGCTAACATGACAGAAAAGGAAAGGAATAAATATTGGAGGGGATGTGGCAAAATTGGTACATTAATGCATTGCTGGTAGAGTTGTAAATTGATCCAGCCAGTCTGGAGGGCAATTTGGAACTATGGCCAAAGGGCTTTAAAAGAATGCCTGTCCTTTGATCCAGCCATACCACTGTTGGGTTTATACCTAAAAGAGATAATAAAGAAAAAATATTCATACAAAAAATTTTTATAGTGGTATTCTTTGTGGTGACAAAAAATTGGAAAATGAGGGGATGCCTTTTGATTGGGAATTGCTGAATGAATTGTGCTATCTTTTGGTGATGGAATAGTATTGTATTCAAAGGAATAATGAACTGGAGGAATTCCATGTGAACTGGAACAACCTCCTGGAATTGATGTAATGGACTTCTCTACTAGCAGCAATGCAATGATCTAGGACAATTCTGAGGGACTTATGAGAAAGAACAATATCCACACTCAGGAAAAACTGTGGGAGTAGAAATACAAAAGAAAAACAACTGAGTATTGTGGAATTGTGCATTGGCTATGGGAGGGGGTTAAAGGTAGGGGAGAGGGAAAGAACATGAATCTTTTAACCTTGGAAAAATATTCTAAATTAGTTAATTAAATTTTGCCATATTAAAAATAGAATTAAAAAATGTTTTATTTAATAATTTTAAACATTGTCATCTCCCCTGTTTTTTTCTTCCAGGGGTGTGTCCCTTTGTTAGTCAGCAATCTTTCATTTACAATCATATAGCTAAGTTAATGTTTAGAGATAGTCAATGCTGAGGTTTGTTTTTTTTCTGTATCTTCTACCCCTTTTCTGTTATTCTGCTACCAAAATCACAAACACGGAAGAGGGCTTTAAAGGACTGAAGACCATTCATATTTTGTTTCTTCAGTAATTCTTTTTTCTGATACCTTCTCATAATTACCCCAAGACTAAGAGCACAAGCTGCAACAGGTTTACAATATTATGAAAATGTCTCATATTTGATTAGTAACAGACTGTGCCTACTTTTAAGCAACAGCCTAAATATGTAGGTAGAGGCTCACAATTAGTAGTAAGGCCATTTGATAATAAATTCTTAACTGTGGCAATCCATTAAGAAAAGAAAAATAGGGACCTAAATGACCAGAAATTGAAAGATTGCCTGAAATGTCAGATTTTAGTGACTTGTAATGCTTTAGAAGCATTTAGAAGTCTTTTGTTAGTTGAATTTCATTTCTAATGGAGAAGAATAGAAAACTATTTTGGTTTCAATCACTTTTGGTGAGAGCTTTTCATAAATATAGTATATGACTCTGAGTCTTTACATTTGAGTGTAATGTTGATTGGATATAATGGAAACAATCTGATTAAGTAGAATGAGCATTATACTCTGATTTTGGATGATAAGGGTTCTAATTCTGATTATGTTATGATATAATTTTGTGAACTGCAGAAAGTCATCATTTTTCTAATCCATTTCATTGTCTGAAAAAATAAGGGAGCTATAGATGATGTTAGATTTCCATTGAAGAACTTAAATTCTTTAACAAGATAGGTACAGTAAAATTTTGCCTTCCATAAGACTAATGTACCAAAACTACTAGGTAAGGCCAGGTTTAGGTAAAGTTAAAATTATTCTCTCCACTTCCAATGCCACAAATTATCCCTAGGGTACAGTACATGGTTTTGCTCTTGCATGATTGAAAGGGAATCTCTGGTTGTCCAATAGTTCTCCAAAAATGGAATCTGAAATCTCCAATTTCAGGGAGATTAGCACTGGGTATAAGGAGGCATTTAGTGTGATAACTCACTTAATGCCAGGGATGATAGTGATTATACTGGGGAGAATTCTCTTTTATATAAAAATCAGGGCCACATTCATGTGCATTTTCCCCAAACAAAGACCAGAGATTGGAAACCAATCAACCATTTTATTTTTCAAAGTTGGGTGACCATCTCTGGTCCTTGAATTTTGGAAAAAGGTTTTCAAATCTCCTCCTTTGCCAAACTCACCTCTCCAGAAGATTGAAACCATGGTATTGGGAACAGACTGTGGTTAGCTTTGAGAAATCACCTAGATAAGTAGGTAGAAACTCATAATTAGTAGTCTGGCCGTTTTCATAAATATAATAATAGCCTTTAAACTGATTGATATCTTTGGGTCAAAGTTGAACCAATCCTGTACTTTTAAGTCCTGGATCCCAGACAAGAGATAAATTTTGGGTGGATGGTGTCTCAGAGCTTCTGAGGCCTCTTCTCTCCATTTCCCTTATCTTTGTTCTCATGGAAGTTGTCCACTCTCTAAGAGGCTGTGGGGACTGATGGAACAGTAGCATCACATCTCTGATTTCATATTAACACATAGGCATATGTCTATTGCATAGGATGATGTTATGCTATTTAAATTATTTTTTTCTATATTTTTTGTTTGCATAGGAATTAATTTTTAAAAGTTAAGTGCATATATAATCTGTTTTCAACTAGTGGCTTCTCAAGTTCTAATTGTCTCACTACCAATAAGCCATAGTAATAACCCCTTCCTGGAACAGGCAACAAGAGTCAGACTAGTTAAGTCATCAGCATTTCTATATATCTCCAACCCAGTTCAGCAGCAAGAATTAGAAAGAGAAATACCATTTAAAGTCACTCGAGACAATATAAAATACTTAGGAATCTATCTGCCGAGACAAACACAGGAACTATATGAACACAACTACAAAACACTCTCCACACAATTAAAACTAGATCTAAACAATTGGAAAAACATTGATTGCTCATGATTGGGACGAGCTAACATAATAAAAATGACCATCCTACCCAAACTTATATATCTATTTAGTGCCATACCCATTGAACTACCAAAAAACTATTATACTGAATTAGAGAAAACCATAACAAAGTTCATTTGGAAGAATAAAGGATCAAGGATATCCAGGGAAATAATGAAAAAAAAAAACTACAAAGGAAGGGGGCCTTGTAGTCCCAGATCTCAAACTATATTACAAAGCAGCGGTCATCAAAACAATTTGGTACTGGCTAAGAGACAGAAAGAAGGATCAGTAGAATAGACTTGGGGTAAGTGACCTCAGCAAGACAGTATACGATAAACCCAAAGATCCCAGCTTTTGGGACAAAAATCCAGTATTTGATAAAAACTGCTGGGAAAATTAGAAGACAGTGTGGGAGAAATTAGGTTTGGATCAACACCTCACACCCTACACCAAGATAAACTCAAAATGGGTGAATGACTTGAATATAAAGAAGGAAACTATAAGTAAATTAGGTGGACACAGAATAGCATACATGTCAGACCTTTGGGAAGGGAATGATTTTAAAACCAAGCAAGATTTAGAGTCACAAAATGCAAAATAAATAATTTGGACTACATCAAATTAAAAAGTTTTTGTACAAACAAAACCAATGTAACTAAAATCAGAAGGAAAGCAACAAATTCGGAAACAATCTTCATAAAAACCTCTGACAAAGGTTTAGTTACTCAAATTTACAAAGAGCTAAATCAATTGTACAAAAAATCAAGCCATTCTCCAATTGATAAATGGGCAAGGGACATGAACAGGCAATTCTCAGCCAAAGAAATCAAGACTATTAATAAGCACATGAAAAAGTGTTCTACATCTCTTATAATCAGAGAGATGCAAATTAAAACAACTCTGAGGTATCACCTCACACCTAGCAGGTTGGCTAACATGATAGCAAAGGAAAGTAATGAATGCTGGAGGGGATGTGGCAAAGTAGGGACACTAATTCATTGCTGGTGGAGTTGTGAATTGATCCAACCATTCTGGAGGGCAATTTGGAACTATGCCCAAAGGGCAACAAAAGAATATCTACCCTCTGATCCAGCCATAGCACTGCTGGGTTTGTACCTCAAAGAGATAATAAGGAAAAAGACTTGTACAAGAATATTCATAGCTGCACTCTTTGTGGTAGCCAAAAATTGGAAAATGAGGGGATCCCCTTCAATTGGGGAATGGCTGAACAAATTGTAGTATATGTTGGTGATGGAATACTATTGTGCTCAAAGGAATAATAAAGTGGAGGAATTCCATGGAGAGTGGAACAACCTCCAGGAAGTGATGCAGAGTGAGAGGAGCAGAACCAGGAGAACATTATACACAGAGACTGACACATTGTGGTACAAGAGAACGTAATGGACTTCTCCAGTAATGGCTTTACAATGTCTCTGAACAACCTGCAGCCATCTATGAGAAAAAAAAAAAACAAAAAACAAACTAAACTATCCTCAAGCAGAGGACAAACTGAGGGAGTAAAAACACCGAGGAAAAGCAACTGCCTGACTACAGAGGTTGAGGGGACATGATCGAGGAGAGAAGCTAAATGAGCGCCCTAATGCCAATACCAACAACAAGGAAATGGGTTCAGAGCAAGGACACATGTGATATGGAGACGAATTAGGTGTTGACTAGGGAAGGGGAGGCAGGGGTGGGGGTAGGGGAAGGGAGAAGAAAATGATCTGTTTCCAATGAATAATGTATGAAAATGACCAAATAAAATAATGTTTTAAAAACTAAAAAAAAAGAGTCAGAATAGTGACATCTCATAGCAACAACTGAGTTTCTATCGTTTTTTTAAAAAGACTCTTTAATCAACATACTGTAGTTATCTCAAACCCCAGGCTCATTCTAGAGGCATTCTTTTCCCTTCCTGATTGTGTCAGACCCAAGAAAGGGAAAATTTTTATTTGCTTCTAACTCTTTAAAACACACCAAATATACAGTTTCCAAACTTATTTTTTTGCAATCATTTTGCTACACTCTATTTGATGAAACCACATGCTTTATTAATTATCTCCAGATAGTTTTGTTGGGGGCAGGGGGAATCCAATTTAAAAACATTTGCCCAACAAAAATCAACGAAACAGAGTAGTGGAGAAAATTGCTTCAAAATATCCCTGGACTTTTATTGCTTCATTGAGCAGGTGAGGAGAAAGACTACTTTACTTCCCGAATTATAAAGTACTCTCAAATTTGGAGCTGTGAAAATATTGAACTTTTGCTGGAAAAAAATAAATGATTTGAAGCCCTGGTGATCACACAGAGAATCCAGACAATTTGACAGCTATGAATTTATCTCACTTGTGAATGAATAACCTTTGTAACTCACTTGGGACTTAAATATTCCAAACACATTTCCCTGGAAACACTTCAAAAGGCATGGTTCATTTCTGTCTTTACCCAACAGCCCCTTTGGTTACCTTCAGTTTGCTGGCTTTGTGGTTTGAGCTGAGACTTTAAGGTTTGAAAATTAACATAGTAAAAGCTTGCCAGTGGGTTTTAGTCATGTACAAATAAAACTAGATTAACTCTTTGATTATTTTAAAGCACAAACAACCTCTTTTACCTCTGAAATGAGAAATCTTCATTGATATTTCCTACAAAATCCCTGCTCTGTCTCAAAGCTATAGCTCAACTTATTTGGATTTTCAAGAGTCAATTTCCCCAAAGTCTAACAGGAAAAAATGGTATTCAACTAAGTTGAAGTTAGCCACAATTCTTGGTGACTTGCACAAAAGAGACCTTTTTTTTTTTTTCATAAAAAAGCTTTCACACAAAAGTCTTCTCCAGGTTATAAGCCAAATAAGATAGTGAAGTGAAAGAAGTTTAAGGATGTGTACCAAAATTTTAGATACAAGCAATAAGAAAGAAAAACACTAGCACAACACTATTAAGTCATTTGCTTAATAGACTATATTATCTCTAGTACAGTGTAAATGCCATCTATCCACAATCTTCTAGAGATCACAGCTCACTTCTTTTGTAATTCTACCTTTCCCTTTGTCTC
The DNA here is from genome assembly GCF_027887165.1 of Monodelphis domestica. Classification (NCBI taxonomy): domain Eukaryota; kingdom Metazoa; phylum Chordata; class Mammalia; order Didelphimorphia; family Didelphidae; genus Monodelphis; species Monodelphis domestica. Next base: position 126,146,784 of record NC_077234.1, on the reverse strand, counting down.
CTGCCTCCATCACACCCACAGTGTCTAAAAACAATATTCTGAATACAATGAATGCTTAGTAATATTTTAAAATGTAGTGTATGTGTGTGGGCTGTCTAAATATATAGATAGATGTCTCATCAGTGGGATGAATAGATATAATTTGAGTTCTGGCCCACCTCTGTAAAAACTAGGAGGAGAGTTTTGCTTCTCTCACTTGAAGTCTCACTGAAGGAATCAGGGGCAGGTAATGTGGGAAGAAATATAGGCAAGTTCATATTTCTAAGAGCCATATTGGACCAGAATTTTATCCATCTTCTGTGTCTTCATTTTTTTCCAGTCTAACAGTATGATTTTTCAGAAGGAAAGCCTCTTTTCTGCTCACTCTTAAGGGGAAAGGTAGACCTAACTCTTCCTTCAAATGCTGGCTATAAAAAAGACTATCACAGATAATAAATAGCTAATAAATCAATTTATGCAAGCAAAACAGGAAAAATAACTTCTACAGATTAAAATAAATCAAAGAATACACAAGAGTAATGAGCTCTTCATCTAGGAACGAGATAAGATTTCAGTTCAAACAGAAGAGGGAGAATTATTTCACTCAAGGGAGGTACACTCTTAGCAGTCTCTGGAGTCATGAAGCTCTGGATGTCAAGGAACATGATGGGGCCAGAATCTAACACATGTCAAAAGCTCTTAGAGGTCTAATTAAAGTTCAAAAATTCACACTCTTCAAAAATCTTCTTTTTACAAATGGAGTTCCCCTCTTGTAGTTTATCTTCAAATGACTGAAGTAAGTCACTTATTGTAGATAATCAACATCTCTCTCAACATTCCCCCAGTCTATTGAGAATCTTGTCATGCTAGACTTAGGCAACAGGCAACAGAAAGCCATATATTAGAACACAGAAGGGATGTTAAATAAAGAAATTCAGAGATATATGGGAGTTCTAAGAGACCGAGCACCTCTGGTGTGAGGGCTTGTGCTCATCCACCTTTGGCATCCACTTTACACTTACCTCTAACCTGTGGCTCTAAGAATTCTAAGAACCAAAGTATGTACTCACACCCCACTAACACCATCTTAGCTGACAGATTAAATTGGTTTGAGAATAACCAACAAGCCTGAAACCCATCAGTGATTTAGGGGGATGTCTACCCCATGTATGTGAAGACTTCCCTCAGCGTAATGGGCAGATGAGAATTTTTTTTTTCAATAGCCATGAAGATAACTGAAGCAAGCTTTGTGTAATGCTTAAAGTTGGTCAGACACTGGAGATTTCAAGGTGATCCATTGCTTCTCGGGCCATTGCCAGTTGTCCTGACTTTGTCTTTTCACTGTATTTCAGTGAATCTGGAATAGAGTGTGAGACTGATAACTTCGTGCAACTCTGCCTCAAGATATTACTTCATGAAGTTACTGGTACTCTTCAAAAGTGGATGATGAAAAACAACACCCTTCAAGAACTTAAATCCATTTTCTTCTACAAAGCCTTCATAGACTTTGCTATTACACAATATTACTGTGCTTTGAACTACTATAGCACAGTGTCTATGCCAGAATTGGTGAAGGTTTTCAAGTTTGAGTGCCCAGCCTGCAATTTCAAGCTGCCTGTGAGCACCCACATTACTCCAAAGAGTGGAGGGAGGAAGTGCTCACTTTGGGCAGCTGAAGAGAGGGGCAGGGCATAAAAAAATGTCTTTTTGTGCTGGGAAGAAGGGGAAGAGAGCAGGGGAGTGTGGCTCTGCATGCATGGCAATTCTTTGACAACTCTAGTCTATGCTATTCAAAAAGCTATTGAATATTAGAGCTAACATGGTATTTTAGGAATCATCTGGCAAAGTTCCCTAATTTATAGATAAGGTAACTGACCCTCAGAAGGCTAAAGTTACTTTAAATTCTGGGAGAAGCAAGGCTCTGTTTCCCAAGGACAATTTCCTTTCCATTACATTTTCCCTCTAATAAGACAATCTTCATTTGAGCTTTGAATATCTTACTTTTTTCTGTCTGTTGTTATTTGCTTTAAGAAATTTTCCAAGATATCACTAAATTATATGACAGCTAGAAGTTACCTCAAAGATCATTTACTATTCACTTTTCAGATGATAAACCTGAGTCAGAGAAGAGTGAACTGACTTGTTTAAGGTTCCATAGCCAGAAATTAGCAAAGTCTTCCTGGTTCCTTCTATTTATGCTTCACTGCCTTGGGAGCCAATCTTCATATCTGATAATGGAAGTGATAAAAAAGAGAAAAGAACAGTTATGAAGACAATTTAGTCAAGCCAACAAGCTTTTATTAAGCTTTAACTGCCACCTGGCACTGTGATAAGTGCTGGGGATACAGAAAAAAGAAAGAAAAAAAGACAACTTTTACCTTTGAGGAGCTTACATTCCAGAGAGGCCAAACTCCTAGGAGATAGTTCAAAAGGACTGGGAGGGGAAAAGTACTGGCAAATGAAAGATAGCTGCTCTGACCTCTTTCTCAAAATAAAAATTCTGGGAAGAACCCACCAATAGGAAAACAGAGCTGTAGGAATAGAGAGTCAAGGCAGTGGAGGCTTGGCCACAAAGTCTTGTGTGTAGCACCTGGATACTCCCCTATACAAAAGCCCCCTTAATGTTAGCCCAGATTTGAGTTATTCTCCAAGTCATCATCCACCAAAAACTCTAGCTCTTGAATTTCCATTGATTTATATATTTTACTAAACCACTAAGAAGACACATGAGTTCACAGCAAAAGACATTTACCCTATCTGCACTACAGGGCAAGTGTAGAGGACACGCATTAATCAATCATTAAACATTAAGTGCTTGTTATCTGCCAGGCACTGTGCTAAGGACTATGGATATAAAAAGAGGAATAAGACACTCCCTGCCTTCAAGAAGTTTAAAATCTAATGGGGGGAGTCACCATGCAAACAAATACAGTAGTTTATCCCTTTCCCCAACCTTCAATCCCAAGTTTTGCGTTCAGAGGTTTTACTTATCAGTTCTTCTGCTTTTGCTTTTGCTTAAAAAAAGTTTTTTGTTTTGTTTTGCAGGGATGGGAGACCCTGGAGGATCAAAAGCAGGGTAAGAGAGCACATATAAAATGGAGTCAGCAGATGTTCACTTATATACTTTATTTCAGCTGCCAGTAGGTCTTAGAATATATGCCCAGTGGATTTTGGGACATACTATATATACAAAGTCAGCTATATACCTAATAAATAGGATTTCATTCACTTCTCTTACCTCTTTCTTATTTATTTTTTGGTTTGATTTATCTAGTTTGGATAGAGGAAGGATCAGGTCTCCCACAAATATAGATTTTCAATCTATTTCATCCTTGAGCTCCTCTAGTTTCTCCTTTAGAAATTTGGATGCTATGCCATTTGGTGCATATATGTTGAGTACAGATATATCCTCATTGTCTATACTGCCTTTTATCAGGATGTATTTACCTTCCCTATCTCTTTTTTTTATTTAAACATTATTTTATTTGGTCATTTTCATACATTATTCATTGGAAACAGATCATTTTCTTTTCCTATCCCCCTTTCCTCCCCTTCCCTAGCTGACACGCAATCCTTCTGGGTATCACATGTGTACTTGCTCTGAACCCATTTCCTTGTTGTTGGTATTTGCATTAGGGCGCTCATTTAGCTTCTCTCCTCGATCATGTCCCCTCAACCTCTGTAGTCAGGCAGTTGCTTTTCCTCGGTGTTTTTACTCCCTCAGTTTGTCCTCTGCTTGAAGATAGTTTTTTTTTTTTCCTTGTAGATCGCTGCAGGTTGTTCAGGGACATTGTAAAGCCATTACTGGAGAAGTCCATTACATTCTCTTGTACCACAGTGTGTCAGTCTCTGTGTACAATGTCCTCCTGGTTCTGCTTCTCTCACTCTGCATCACTTCCTGGAGGTTGTTCCACTCTCCATGGAATCCCTCCACTTTATTATTCTTTTGAGCACAATAGTATTCCATCACCAACATATACCACAATTTGTTCAGCCATTCCCCAATTGAAGGGCATCCCCTCATTTTCCAATTTTTGGCCACCACAAAGAGTGCAGCTATGAATATTCTTGTACAAGTCTTTTTCCTTATTATCTCTTTGAGGTACAAACCCAGCAGTGCCATGGCTGGATCAAAGAGCAGACAGTCATTTATCACCCTTTATTTATCACCTCCAGAATGATTGGATCAATTCATAACTCCACCAGCAATGAATTAGTGTCCCTACTTTGCCACATCCCCTCCAGCATTCATTACTTTCCTTTGCTATCATGTTAGCCAATCTGCTAGGTGTGAGATGATACCTCAGAGTTGTTTTGATTTGTATCTCTCTGATTACAAGAGATTTAGAACACTTTTTCATGTGCTTATTAATAGTCATGATTTCTTTGGCTGAGAACTGCCTGTTCATGTCCCTTGTCCATTTATCAATTGGAGAATGGCTTGATTTTTTGTACAATTGGTTTAGCTCTTTATAGATTTGAGTAATTAGACCTTTGTCAGAGGTTTTTGTTATGAAGATTGCTTCCCAATTTGTTGCTTTCCTTCTTGTTTTAGTTACATTGGTTTTGATTGTACAAAACCTTCGTAATTTGATGTAGTCCAAATTATTTATTTTGCATTTTGTGACTCTTTCTAAGTCTTGCTTGGTTTTAAAATCTTTCCCTTCCTAAAGGTCTGACATGTATACTATTCTGTGTTCACCTAATTTACTTATAGTTTCCTTCTTTATATTCAAGTCATTCACCCATTCTGAATTTATGTTGGTGTAGGGTGTGAGGTGTTGATCCAAACCTAATCTCTCCCACACTGTCTTCCAATTTTCCCAGAAGTTTTTTTTAATCAAATATTGGATATTTGTCCCAAAAGCTGGGGTCTTTGGGTTTGTCATAGACTGTCTTGCTGAGGTCATTTATCCCAAGTCTATTCCACTGATCCTCCTTTCTGTCTCTTAGTCAGTACCAAATTGTTTTGATGACCGCTGCTTTGTAATATAGTTTGAGAACTGGGACTGAAAGGTCACCTTCCTTTGTATTTTTTTCCATTATTTCCCTGGATATCCTTGATCCTTTATTCTTCCAAATGAACATTGTTAAGGTTTTCTCTAATTTAGTAAAATAGTTTTTTGGTAGTTCAATGGGTATGGCACTAAATAGATATATAAGTTTGGGTAGGATGGTCATTTTTATTATGTTAGCTCATCCCACCCATGAGCAATCAATGTTTTTCCAATTGTTTAGATCTAGTTTTAATTGTGTGGAGAGTGTTTTGTAGTTGTGTTCATATAGTTCCTGTGTTTGTCTCGGCAGATAGATTCCTAAGTATTTTATATTGTCTCGAGTGACTTTAAATGGAATTTCTCTTTCTAATTCTTGCTGCTGAACTGGGTTGGAGATATATAGAAATGCTGATGACTTATGTGGGTTTATTTTGTATCCTGCAACTTTGCTAAAGTTGTTCATTATTTCGATTAGCTTTTTGGTTGATTCCCTAGGATTCTTTAAGTAAATCATCATATCATCCACAAAGAGTGACAGCTTGGTCTCCTCACTGCCAATTTTAATACCTTCAATTTCTTTTTCTTCTCTAATTGCTACTGCTAGTGTTTCTAGTACAATATTAAATAATAGAGGTGATAATGGGCATCCTTGTTTGACTCCTGATCTTATTGGGAAGGCTTTGAGTTTTTCCCCATTGCAGATGATGTTTGCTGATGGTTTTAGGTATATGCTGTTTATTATTTTTAGGAAAGGCCCTTCTATTCCTATACTTTCTAGTGTTTTCAATAGGAATGGGTGTTGTATTTTGTCAAAGGCTTTCTCTGCATCTATTGAGATAATCATGTGATTTTTGTTGGTTTGCTTGTTTATATGGTCAATTATGTGGATGTTTTTCCTAATATTGAACCATCTTTGCATTCCTGGTATGAATCCTACCTGATTGTAGTGGATAACCCTTGTGTTGACTTGCTGGAGTCTTTTTGCTAGTGTCCTATTTAAGATTTGTGCATCTATATTCATTAGGGAGATTGGCCTATAGAAAAAGAAACTACAATAGACAGCTACTACTCAGCAAATGGAACAGAGGGGGAGAAATCAGCAAATGATAAACCAGAAAACCCAGCGAATTGAATACAGGCTGTGGAAGAACTCAAAATACAACTAAGAGAGGCTGAAGACAATTGGGAAAAGAACTTAAAAATTAAGATAAGTCATCTGGAAACAGAGGCACTTGAACTAAAACGAGAAAATAGTGTCTTGAAAGCCAAAATCAACCAGGTGGAAAATGAGGCAAAGGAGATTAAAGATGAGACAAAGGAGATGAAAGACGATCTTCAAAGAAAATCAGACCAGAACGAAAAAGATGACCAAAAAGCCAGAGAGAAAATCCAATCTTTAAGAACCAGAATAGAACAAATGGAATTAAGTGACCTCACAAGACAGCAGGACACTATAAACAAAACAAAGAGAATGAAAAAATTGAGGAAAATGTGAACATCTCATTCACAAAACAGAAGATTTAGAAAATTGTTCAAGATGAGACAATTTAAGAATAATTGGACTACCAGAAGACCATGACAACAGAAAAAGCCTAGACATAATACTAGAGAAAATTATCCAGGAAAACTGTCCTGAGATCCTAGAAAAAGAGGGGAAAGTGGAGATTGAAAGAATCCACAGATCACCCCCTGTATTTAATCCCCAACTGACAACATCAAGAAATGTTATAGCCAAATTCAAAAACAATTAAGATGAAAGAAAAGATATTACAAGCTGCCAAGAAGAAGCCATTCAGATACCATGGAAACATGGTGAGGTTAACACAGGATCTGCCTGCATCCACACTGAAGGATTGAAAGGCATGGAAAGCAAGGGAACTAGGTCTACAACCAAGAATAAAATACCCACCAAAACTGACTATATTCTTACAGGGGAAAGTATGGTCATTCAACACAACAGAAGAGTTCCAAGCATTCATAAAGAAAAGACCAGACATGAATAGAAAATTTGATGTCCCAACCACAGAACTCAAGAGAATCATCAAAAAGTAATTAAAAAAGAGGGGAAAACAAACAAACAAAACAACAACATTTTTTTAAGAGACTCAATAAGTTAAAATGATATGTATCCCTATAAGAAAAGAGGCCATTGGTAACTCTTAAAAACTGTTGCTATCACCTGAGCAGCTAGAAGAATTACACGCAGAGGGAACAGTGACAAACTGTATAGGATGAAAGGATAAGACATAAATAGGTATATAGATATATGCATGCATAAATACATATACATGTGTATATATATATACATGACTAGAGCTAAAAAAAAGGTTATGACTAAAAGAAATGGGAAAAGAAACAAATGGGGGTAAATTTATATGTCACAAAGAATCTCATGGCGGGAGGTGGGAGAACATTGATACACTGGAAGGGTAAAGAGGTTGGAGATAGGAAATACTCAAATCTTACATACTTTGAAACTGACCCAAAGAGGGAAGAAAAATCCAATCCATTGGGGAAGAGAATAGATCTGCACCCTATAGGGGAGTAGAAGGGTAAAACATGGACTGTTGGGGAGGGAAGCAGTACAAGGGAGGGAGAGGGCGGGGGGGGGAATTTTAAAAAGACTACAGGGGAAAATAAGGGAGGGAATAAGAAGGGAAGGGGGTAGAAAGGGAAATAAAATAAGGGGGGGGTGATGGGTGGGATTGACTATAAACAAACATTGGTATAGAAGGAAATAGTGAAAGAAGAAAAGGCAGGACAAGGAGTAGAAATCAAAATGCTGGGTAATACACAGCTAGTAATCATAACTCTGAATGTGAATGGAATGAACTCACCCATAAAAAGCAAGCGAATAGCAGAGTAGGTTAGAATCCAAAACCCTACTATATGCTATCTACAAGAAACACACATGAAGAAGGTAGATACACATAGGGTGAAAGTAAGAGGATGGAGCCAAACATATTGGGCATCAAATGATAAAAAGAAGGCAGGAGTAGCAATCATGATATCGGACAAAGCCAAAGTAAAAATACATCTAGTTAAAAGGGATCAGGAAGATAATTACATCCTGATAAAAGGCAGTATAGACAATGAGGAAATATCTGTACTCAATATGTATGCACCAAATGGCAGAGCTTCCAAATTTTTAAAAGAGAAACTAGAGGAGCTCATGGATGAAATAGATAGAAAAGCTATACTAGTGGGAGATCTGAAACTTCACCTCTCCTAACTAGATTAATCAAATAAAAAAATAAATAAGAAAGAGGTGAGAGAAGCAAATGAAATCTTAGAAAAATTAGAGTTAGACATATGGAGAAAAATACATAGGGACAAAAAGGAATACACCTTCTTTTCAGCAGTACAGGGTACATTCACAAAAATTGACCATGTACTAGGGCACAAAATCATTGCAAACAAGTGCAAAAGGGCAGAAATAATAAATGCAACCTTCTCAGACCACAATGCAATAAAAATAATAATTACTAAGGGTACATGGATAGATAAATAAAAATTAATTGGAAATTAAACAATATGATTCCCCCAAACCAGCTATTTAAAGAACAAATCGTAGAAACAATTAATAACTTCATGGAAGAAAATGACAATCGTGAGACATCCTTTCAAAACCTATGGGATACAGACAAAGCAGTAGTCAGGAAGAAATTTATATCCTTGAGTTCATATATAAACAAATTAAGAAGGGCAGAGGTCAATGAATTGGGCATGCAAATTAAAAAAACTAGAAAGTAAACAAATCAAAAATCCTCAGATGAAGACTAAATTAGAAATCCTAAAAATCAAAGGAGAAATTGATAAAATTGAAAGTCAAAGAACTATTGATTTAATAAATAAGACTAGAAGCGTGTACTTTGAAAAAACAAATAAAATTGAGAAAGTAGTAGTCAGTCTAATTAAAAAAAGGAAAGAAAAAACCAAATTGACAGTATCCAAGATGAAAAGGGAGACCTCATCTCTAATGAAGAGGAAATCAAGGCAATCATTAAAAACTACTATGCCCAATTATAAGTCAAAAATATGGCAATCTAAGTCATATGGATGAATACTTACAAAAATATAAATTGCCTTGACTAAAAGAAGATATAAATTACCTAAACAACCCCATATCAGAAAAAGAAATTGAACAAGCCATCAAAGAACTCCCTAAGAAAAAATCCCCAGGTCCAGAAGGATTCACAAATGAATTCTATGAAACATTCAAAGAACAGCTAACCCCAATACTATACAAACTATTTGACAGGATAAGCCAAGAAGGGGTTCTACCAAATTCTTTTTACAACACAAACATGGTACTGATCCCAAAGTCAGGCAGGTTAAAAATAGAGAAAGAAAACTTCCCTATCTCTTTTAACTAGATTTATTTTTACTTTGGCTTTGTTGGATATCATGATTGTGACTCCTGCCTTTTTTTTTATCAGTTGATGCCCAATAGGTTTGGCTCCATCCTTTACTTTCATCCTCTGCATATCTACCTTCCTCATGTGTGTTTCTTGTAGACAGCATATGGTAGGGTTTTGGATTCTAATCCACTCTGTTATTTGCTATATTTTATGGGTGAGTTCATTCCATTCACATTCAGAGTTAAGATTACTAGCTGTGTTTTACCCAGCATTTTGATTTCTACTCTTGTTCCTGCCTTTTCTTTTTTCACTATTTCCTTCTACAACAATGTTTGTTTTTAATCAGTCCCCCTAGTTCCCACCCTTATTTTTCTTTCCTTTCTACCCCCTTCCTTCTTCTTCCCCCCCTATTTTCCCTGTAGTCTTTTAAAAATTAACCCCTCACCCCCTCCCTGCCTTGTACTGCTTCCCTCCCCAACAATCTGTTTGTTACTCTTCTACTCCCCTATAGGGCGCAAATCTATTCTCTGCCCCAATGGATTGGATTGTTCTTCCCTCTTTGGGTCAATTTCAAAGCACGTAAGAGTTGAGTATTTCCTATCTCCAATCTCTTTACTCTTCCAGTGTATCGATATTCTCCCCCCTCCCACCATGAGCTTCTTTGTGACATATAAATTTACCCCCATTTGTTTCTTTTCCCATTTCTTTTAATATTAAATTATTTTTAGCTCTAATTATATATATATATATATATATATACACACATGCGTACACATGTGTATGTATTTATGTATTTATCTATATACCTATTTATGTCTTGTCCTTTCATACTATACAGATTGTCACTGTCCCCTCTAAGTGTACTTCTTTTTGCTGCCAGGTAATAACGACAGTTTTTAAGAGTTACCAATGACCTCTTTTCTTATAGGGATACATATCATTTTAACTTATTGAGTCTCTTAAAAATTTTTTGTTTTGTTTTGTTTTTCTTTTTTCCCTCTTTTTTAATTACCTTTTGATGATTCTCTTGAGTTCTGTGCTTGGACATCAAATTTTCAGTTCAGGTCTGGTCTTTTCTTTATGAATTCTTGGAATTCTTCTATTTTGTTGAATGACCATACTTTCCCCATAAGAATATAGTCAGTTTTGCTGGGTAGCTGATTTTTGGTTGTAGACCTAGTTCCCTTGCTTTCCGAAATATATTCCATGCCTTTTGGTTTTTCAGTGTGGATGCAGCCAAATCCTGCATTGTCCTCACTGGGCTTCCATGGTATCTGAATGACTTCTTCTTGGCATTTTGTAATATCTTTTCTTTGGTCTGATAGTTCTTGAATTTGGCTATAACATTCCTGGGTGTTGTCAGTTGGGGATTAAGTACAGGAGGTGATCTGTGGATTTTTTCAATCTCCACTTTATCCTCTTGTTCTCAGATATCGGGGCAGTTTTCTCCAATAAATTCCCTGTAGTATGATGCCCAGGCTTTTTCTTTTGTCATGGTTTTCTGGTAGACCAATGATTCTTAAATTGTCCCTCCTTGAACAATTTTCTAAATCCTCTGTTTTGTGAATGAAATGCTTCATATTTTCCTCAATTTTTAAATTCTTTTTGTTTTGTTTTATAGTGTCCTGTTGCCTTGTGAGGTCACTTAATTCTAGTTGTTGTATTCTGGTTCTTAAAGACTGGATTGAATCCCTAGCTTTTTGGTCATCCTTTTCCTTCTGGTCTGATTTTCTTTGGAAGTCATCTTTCATCCTCTTTACCCAGTCTTTCATCTCCTTTTTCTCATCTTTCATCTTCTTCACCTTATCTTTCATCTCCTTTGCTTCATTTTCCAGCTGGTTGATTTTGGCTTTCAAGACACTATTTTCTGTTTCCAGATGATTTATCTTAGTTTTTAAGTTCTTTTCCCAAGTGTCTTCAGTCTGTCTTAATTGTGTTTTTAATTGCATTTTCAGTTGTTCCAAAGCCTGTATCCAATTAGCTGGGATTTCTGATTTTTCCTTTGCTGATCCCTCCCCTTCTGTTTCGTTTGCTCTTTACTCATTACCTATACAGAAGCTGTCTATTGTAATTTCTTTTTTCTTTTTCTGTTTTTTTGCTTGTGTTTACCCATTCTTTGCTCCCCATATTTGTCTGTGGTCTTGTTCCTCTCATTTGTTTTGGTTTTGGGGCTGTCAGTCTTCCCTTTTGGAGCTTTGTCAGATCTCTTGGTACAGTCTCTGGGGGAGGAATGTTGGCTTCCCTGTCCTCTGGAGGCTTTTGATCTGATTAAGTTCAACTGGGTTGGGATGTATATACTCTGAGGCCAAAGACTCCTGCAAGGCTGGAGCCGCCCAGGCTCTCTCCAGTTCTCTCTAGCTGCTTCTCTGCTGCCTACATTCCATGCTCTGAGCCTGGCACAGCACTGTCCACAAGGTACACCAATGCCTTCCCCCCCCCCCCCCGAGGTTCCTGTCCTTGAGGAAGGCCCTGCACTCTAGGGGGGGAGGGGTCCTGGCCTCCCTGAGCTCTGAGGATTCCTGATGGGATTAGGTTCAACTGGGTTTGTCTGGATGTGCCCCTGAGGCAAAAACCTCCGGGGAGAATGGAGCCAGATGGAAGGACCCAGCCACGGGGCTGCAGGCTCTTCGGTCTCTCTCTGTCTGCTTCCCTGCCTCCTGTGTTGGACACTCTGAGCCTGGCCCAGGTTGCTCTCAAGGTATACCCACCAGACCAGCACCTTTGCCTGCTCAGAGGTTCCCACTGCCACTGGGGGCTCAGGTCTCTGGGTTGGGGGGAAGGTGTCCTGGGATCTTCCTTCTGTCTTCCCCTTAGACCCAAGTGTTCTCAGATTCTGGCTTTTGGGGGGTGTACCTTTTGAATTAAGTCCAGACAGAGGGTTTTCTGCCTCTGTCCTGTTGTTAAGTTTGAATTTCTGTCCCCTAGGAGCATTCAGTTTGTGATCGGTAAGGAAAGGTTTTCAGAGGTCTGAACTTTTGCTGCTTCTAAGCCACCATCTTGACTCTGCCCCCTCTAACCCAATAAATAGGAAATGATTAACAGAGGGAAGGAACTAGAATGAAGAGGGGTAGGGAAGGCTTCCTGGAGAAGGTGGGATATATAAGTTGGGTGTATATATATATATATATATATATATACAAGTGAATATACACACAAAATACATACATACTACCAGTAGCAGAAGGCACCCATATAGGAAACGTTTCTTCCCCCTAGAGAAAGGATACACTAACTCTAACATTTGTAACCTCAAGGGCTATCTTAGCTCTTTTGTGATTCAAACCTTCACCCAGCTAGTCCTTATATATTTTCTCTGTCTTTTAAAATCCTTTCACCTAGCTGCCTCAGAATTTTTCATGCCTTAACTCTCACTTTTCTTAGTTAGAAAATTTCTTTCAACTTTTACGTGCCTCTCCAGTAGTCATTTATAGCTCAATTTCAATACTAATCAGCTTAGAAGTTTTAGTCTGGCTCATTTTTTTTTCTGTTCCTGGTCAATTCACTCCTCCTTAGGTAACTTGATGGTTCTCTCCTTTAGGGGGTTTACCATATTGCACCTGACTTAGCATAGACCCATGTTGGCAAACCTAAGGTACCCCTTTCCACATGCATCTGAAGACATTTCTTATTCATCCCCCCTTTGCTATGCAGCCTGGTTAGAGTGCTTCTTCTCTCCCCAGACTGGGATAATGAGGAAGTTCACATGTGGTGTGAGGGTTACAGTTTGGGCACTTGATCTCTAAAAGGTTCGCCATCACTGGCATAAACCTTGGATTGACTTTGGTATTACTGCAGCTCAGAATTCCCAAATTCAAGGGTTCTATCAGCCTTACCCTGCACCTGAAACAGGGATTCTAGGTGAACAACACCATGCTTGCTTTTTCTTTTGTTCATGATCTTCCCTTTAAGATATTTCACTAGTGAGGCCATTTGAAATAATCTTTCCTAACATTTATTACTTAGAATCTCAAACGTGATAATTTTCAGAGACTTTTTGTTTTTGTTTCTGTTCTTTTTAGAGATTGAATGGGAAAGTGAATGTTTAATGTAATTCCATGTTGGCAAGGAATACATGTTACCATATGGCTATGGTCCAGAGCCAGTAATTCCATCTCTACCTCTTTCATCCTCTCCATATCTACCACCACAGAAATACACTTAAGTTACAAGTTAGCATATACTAATTTGACTGAATATCCAAATTAGAGCTCTATTTTCACAGTAAAGAAAGAATACAAAGGCAATTTTGGCTATAGGAATTGCTAAGATTTCAGAAAAAATATATAGCATTTGCAGCACTATTAATTTTTTACATTCAAAAGGTGAACATTTTTAATGAAAAGTCAATGGAGAAGAGAATATTTGGAAACATGACAAGATTTTAAGAACCAAATTCCTATTCTCTCTGCCAAAAAAGATCTAGGACTGCTTCTAGCTTATTCTTTAGCCAAATACCTACACAATGCAGTTTGGGATATATATTTTCTTTAAAAATTTTTCAACATTTTAGAACTTGTAGGGAAATCTTTTTTTTATAATTTTATAGTATTTTATTTGATCATTTCCATGCATTATTCATTAAAGACAAAGATCATTTTCTTTTCCTCCCTCCCACCCTCTGTAGCCGACGCGTGACTCCACTGGGTATCACATGTGTTCTTGATTCGAACCCATTGCCATGTTGTTAATATTTGCATTAGAGTGTTCGTTTAGAGTCTCTCCTCTGTCATGTCCCCTCAGCCACTGTGGTCAGGCAGTTGCTTTTCCTTGGTGTTTCTACTCCCTCAGTTTGTCCTCTGCTTATGGATAGTGTTTTTTCTCCTAGATCCCTGCAGATTGTTCAGGGACATTACACTGCCACTAATGGAGAAGTCCATTACATTCGATTGTACCACAGTGTATCAATCTCTGTGTACAATGTTCTCCTGGTTCTACTCCTCTTGCTCTGCATCACTTCCTGGAGGTTGTTCCAGTCTCCATGGAATTCCTCCACTTTATTTATTTATTTTTTTTTGCACAATAATATTCCATCACCAACATATACCACAATTTGTTCAGCCATTCCCCAATTGATGGGCATCCCTTGTAGGGAAATATTGTGTGGAAATTTTATTCAGAAAACAGGTACAGTTTGATACTTAGATATAATTATTTCTCTCTTCCTCTTTCCCCCCCTTCTTTGCAGATCCTTATTATTTGAAAGGGAAAAATAAGTTTTCTAATTCTAATTCTAATCTAATAATATTCATAACCAAATTTTAAGGAATCTTATCCTACCGCTGTAGGGAAACTGATGCTAATGAGTTTAAGGAAAAACAAAAAAACCAACATCCTGAAATCTGTGTCATAGCTGGAAAGGAGTTTAGCACACTGAGTCCACTCAGCTATACCCCATTTCATTTTACAGACAAGGAATCTGAGGTCCAGAATAGCCAAGAGTCTTAGAAAAATCAGTAGATTGGATGAATTCACACACCTAGCTACCTTATTATACCTAGTTGGAAGGATGTACATTTTGCTTTCTTTTTCTTCTCTCCCTTTATAATCCTTTATTGTTTGAAAGGGAGAGAATACCCACGCCCAATTTAGAGCTATACCAAAGATATCTGTAGACTAATGGAAGCAAAATGAAAGGATTACACTAAAGAGTCTTTAGGTCCTTTTAACTATAACAATTCATCACAATGTTTATTAATTTAATAAACATTTATCAAGCACCTACTGTATGCAAGGAATACAGCTGAACAGTTAAGATATAGACATTGTTATCTAGGAGTTTAAAATCTAATGGAGGAAACAACATGAAAACAAAAATATACAAAACTAGCTACATACAGAATAATTAGGAAATAATTAAACAAGAGAAAGCACTGGAATTAAGAGGGGATAAGGAAGGCTTTATGTAGATTCAGTCTATACATGAAGTGACATGCCCAAGTTCACATAGAGGCAGAACTGCTAGGATTACACAGCACTCTGAATCTTTTCGTTTCAACATGCTGCCTCTAAGAATTATTCATTGATTGTTATAAAAAATTCTTTAGTAATACATTGCATTGGTGTCTAAAAGGAACTTTTTAGGGGTTAATGACCTCTTCCTTGGAATAGAGAGTCTATATCTTCTGACCATGCTTGTTTGCTAATAAATTCTTCCATATACCTTTCTCTAATATTTATTATTTTGTCAATATCTTTGTTTGACAGATAGAGTATTAGAATTGACACCTCCAGGTTCCCAGTCCATAGCTCTTTTTACTATACAACATGTAAAGGATTCCTCCCTCCTTCACTCCATCCTTTCCTTCCCTTCTTCCTCTGTTCCTTCCTTCTTTCCCTCCCTCCCTTCCTTTCTTCCTTCCTTTCATCCCTCCCTCCCTCCTTACTCTCTTTTTTCTTTCTGTTCCTCCTTTCCTTCTTTGGTCCCTCCCTCTCTCCCTTTCTTCCTCCCTTTCTTCCCTCTTTCCCTCCTTCCTTCCTTCCTTCCTTCCTTCCTTTTCATCCCTCCCTCCCTCCCACCTCCCTTTCTCTTTTACTTTCTTCCTTACCTCTCTTCCTTCTTCCTCCCTTCTTCTCTCCCTTCCTTTCTCCCTCCTTCCTTCCTTTCCTCCTTTTTCCTTTGCTCTCTATCTTCCTTCCTTCCTTCCTTCCTTCCTTCCTTCCTTCCTTCCTTCCTTCCTTCCTTCCTTCCTTCCTTCCTTCCTTCCTTCCTTCCTTCCTTCCTTCCTTCCTTCCTTCCTTCCTTCCTTCCTTCCTTCCTTTCTTCCTTCCTTCCTTCCTTCCTTCCTTTGTTTTTTCATTCATATGTTCCTTCCTTCCTATAGAAACTTCAGGTAATGATGCAAATTTGATCTAAAAAGTGGCTTTAAATTCTATAAACAAAGCCTGAACCTCTCCATCAACATATTGTTCTCAGATGTCAATGAACAATACAAAAAGACAAAAACAATAATCTAAATATGCTCTCATAATCCAATTGGCATTATCAATTATCAGTTCTTTAGCCTGCTACACACATACACATACACTCCAGTAATTTGGAAATATAAAATACTTCTTTTTTATTTCAATGTACAGGTTTGACTAATCCTGGAAAAAAACCCAAACAAACTAATTTTATTGGACATGGAATTCTGACCAAGCTTTAGCCATTGCTACACTCAGAATATTCCGAAAACAAGGACCATGTTCCTGTCATGGCAAATTAGGTCAACATGGTGAAACATGGAGTCCTGGGATGATGAGATGTAAAACTACATTATTAACTGATGTCCTTTCCATTTTATTTTTCTCCAGTGACATTTAACAAATTGAATGTAAATGCTCAGAGACACAAAGTGCTCCTTTAGGTGATTAAAAAAAAAGAGGAGATGGCATGTAAACTTGCAGGCAATGCAACTGTAGGAAGCTGCCTCTCTTAAAAGGTTCGGCAAATGTTATTTTCTAAGAAAGTCATTTTAAGATTATGCTTTACTCATGAAATACTTCATGTATCTCTCTTCTGGAGTTGACTCTTTAGAATGTTGGATAGAAATAGGGGGATGGTTTGCTAGTAAAAACTTATTGCAGTGATGCTCTGCTACAATTAAGCAGTATAACATATGGGTTTTTGAACCTCTGCTCCTTTGCTTGTCAGCTGTGTGATCACTGCCCACTTGTTAACTTCGCTGTGCCTCAGTTTCCTCATCTGTATAAAAAACTGGGTTATCTAATCTAATCTGTAAAGTACCTTTTAATTCCAGGACTATGATTAATATCTGAGTAGCATACTGGATAGAATGCTGGACTTCCTGTCAGAAAGATCTAAATTTGATTCCTCCTATAACATTAATTGTATGACTATGAGATAATCAATTTACCTCTGACCTTCAGTTTCTTCATCAGGGAATAATAATACATGTGTGATCTACTTTCATTGCTGATCTCAAGATAATCTAATTGATAGCCTTTGTAAATATAAAAGTATGATATTATATTCAGTTATTAGAGAATATAAACACACACATAAACTTAATCAACTCTAACCTGTTTTCAAGGCCTGCACAAAAGAATTTCTTTAGATCAGAATTTTTATACCGTTCTTTCTCTGAAAATGGATAGGTCCGAATGGAATGGAATATTAGTTTTTATTTGAACAGATTTCTAGTTTAAGGCTGTCAGTTACCTTGAATTAATTTCTTTTGCATTGTAGACATATAAAATAATAATGGATGAATTTTGAAATTAACAAATATAAATAACAAGAGGAGAAAAGAATCCTTAAAAATTAGGATCTTTAAAACAAAGGTTAAAAAAAGTCTGAATTAATAAAACTTGAATGACTAGTCCAGCTACCATATTCTTTTTGAAGAGGAAAGAGGGAGGAGTGTTAGGTTTGAAGTGAATCTGAGTTTGAATCTTGGATCTACCACTTCTTAGCCATATGACTTTGGGCAAGTCACTTAATTTCTTAGAGCTTCCATTGGTAAAATGAGAGAGTTGGATTGGGATTTTATCAGCCACCATTAGCCCTAATCTTTTATCATAAGATTGGTAGTGTTCTATTAATAAGGTATAATGGGGAGGGGGAGGGATATCTCAGATGGAACTGATCAGGGAGCCTGCTTTCAGAAAGACATGATAATGTAAAATGAAAAAAACAAAACAAAACTTTCCCATCTTTTGTCTAAGGGCTATGATTGGCCTTTATTGATTTGCCATCTTATCACTTGTTTTAAATTGGATGGGACTGAGAAAACCAATCACCCCTCCCCTATAAAGACAGAGATTTCTCTTTTTTCTTTTTTTTTTTTGAATTTTATTTATTTATTTATTTATTTTTTAATATATTTTATTTGATCATTTCCAAGCATTATTCGTTAAAAACATAGATCATTTTCTTTTCCTCCCCCCCACCCCCCATAGCCGACGCGTAAGTCCACTGGGCATTAGATGTTTTCTTGATTTGAACCCATTGCTTTGTTGATAGTATTTGCATTAGAGTGTTCATTTAAAGTCTATCCTCTGTCATGTCCCCTCAACCTCTGTATTCAGGCAGTTGCTTTTTCTCGGTGTTTCCACTCCCATAGTTTATCCTTTGCTTATGAATGGTGTTTTTTTTCTCCTGGATCCCTGAAAGTTGTTCAGGGACATTACACCGCCCCTAATGGAGAAGTCCATTATGTTCGATTATACCACAGTGTATTAGTCTCTGTGTACAATGTTCTCCTGGTTCTGCTCCTCTCGCTCTGCATCACTTCCTGGAGGTTGTTCCAGTCTCCATGGAACTTCTCCACTTTATTATTCCTTTGAGCACAATAGTACTCCATCACCAACATATACCACAGTTTGTTCAGCCATTCCCCAATTGATGGGCATCCCCTCGTTTTCCAGTTTTGGGCCACCACAAAGAGCGCAGCTATGAATATTTTTGTACAAGTCTTTGTGTCCATTATCTCTTTGGGGTACAGACCCAGCAGTGCTATGGCTGGGTCAAAGGGTAGATATTCTTTTGTCGCCCTTTGGGCATAGTTCCAAATTGCCCTCCAGAATGGTTGGATCAGTTCACAACTCCACCAGCAATGAATTAATGTCCCAACTTTGCCACATCCCCTCCAGCATTCATTACTTTCCTTTGCTGTTATGTTAGCCAATCTGCTAGGTGTGAGGTGATACCTCAGAGTTGTTTTGATTTGCATCTCTCTGATTATAAGAGATGTAGAGCACTTCTTCATGTGCTTGTTAATAGTTTTGATTTCTTTATCTGAGAACTGCCTATCCATTTCCCTTGCCCATTTATCAATTGGAGAATGGCTTGATTTTTTGTACAATTGATTTAGCTCATTATAAATATGAGTAATTAAACCTTTGTCAGAGGTTTCTTTTTTTTTTTTTAAATGTATTTTATTTGATCATTTCCAAGCATTATTCGTTAAAGACATAGATCATTTTCTTTTCCTCCCCCCCACCCCCCATAGCCGACGCGTAAGTCCACTGGGCATTAGATGTTTTCTTGATTTGAACCCATTGCTTTGTTGATAGTATTTGCATTAGAGTGTTCATTTAAAGTCTATCCTCTGTCATGTCCCCTCAACCTCTGTATTCAGGCAGTTGCTTTTTCTCGGTGTTTCCACTCCCATAGTTTATCCTTTGCTTATGAATGGTGTTTTTTTTTCTCCTGGATCCCTGAAAGTTGTTCAGGGACATTACACCGCCCCTAATGGAGAAGTCCATTACGTTCGATTATACCACAGTGTATTAGTCTCTGTGTACAATGTTCTCCTGGTTCTGCTCCTCTCGCTCTGCATCACTTCCTGGAGGTTGTTCCAGTCTCCATGGAACTTCTCCACTTTATTATTCCTTTGAGCACAATAGTATTCCATCACCAACATATACCACAGTTTGTTCAGCCATTCCCCAATTGATGGGCATCCCCTCGTTTTCCAGTTTTGGGCCACCACAAAGAGCGCAGCTATGAATATTTTTGTACAAGTCTTTGTGTCCATTATCTCTTTGGGGTACAGACCCAGCAGTGCTATGGCTGGGTCAAAGGGTAGATATTCTTTTGTCGCCCTTTGGGCATAGTTCCAAATTGCCCTCCAGAATGGTTGGATCAGTTCACAGCTCCACCAGCAATGAATTAATGTCCCTACTTTGCCACATCCCCTCCAGCATTCATTACTTTCCTTTGCTGTTATGTTAGCCAATCTGCTAGGTGTGAGGTGATACCTCAGAGTTGTTTTGATTTGCATCTCTCTGATTATAAGAGATGTAGAACACTTCTTCAAGACAGAGATTTCTGATGTACTGCTAATACTAAGACTTTACATCAACAAGCATTTTTTAAATATTGTACTTACTTTCTGCCTAGTGCTCTGTGAAGCACTGGGGATATAAGGAAATGACAAACAGCCTTACCCCCAAAGCACTAGCTCACCATTTAAGGAGCAGCATGTTATAGGGGAAGAAGTACTAGATAAGGAGTAAGAGGATTTGGATTGAAATCCTGGCTCTATATGCATGACTTTGGGTAAATCACTCAACTCTTTTGCATCTGACTTCTTGAGTTTCTTCATCTATAAAAGAGTTAGACTAGAACCTTGCTGAGGCACCTTCCAATTTTAAATCTTTGCTCCTGTTAATACATGAACATATATCATAACTGAATATAACATTAGTATTATTTGAGGAATTAATAGTCTCCCAAATGTGAAAACCCCAACTGGATGTTTTTCAATGCTATTTATTTTCCAAGATGATATTTACCTACAATTATAATTTTAAAATCCCCAACCTTCCAAAACATCAATGATATACGATTTTATGGCTTGATCCCTGAATTTAGAATCTTACAAAATTTTTCTATTCCAATTCAAAATTTCCACATGAAACAAGGCTGCTTTATAAATAATCCTCTTTTGTCTTCTGTATATCTCAATAACTTCTGTGAACCTCAGGTTTCCCAGATGTACACTTGACTAATTATCCTTTCCATAAAGTTTTGTTAGCTGCATATTCTGATTCTCCTTCAATCTGAGATGATTTGAAATGACAAATTGTATCATTTGATAATAGGAATATTTCACATTGTTTTCACACTTTCTTCACAAAGATCCCATGAACTATGGGAATTTTTATTCCCATTTTATAAATAAAGGCAATAACATGCGAGGAGGTTGTGAATGACTCAAGAAATTGTTAGTCAGTGCTAGGACAGAAGACTGACAAAGGAGTTTCATGACTCTTGTTGAATACATATCATATATCTCTAAATTATTTAATATGGGAATGTGAGAAGGGATGGGAAAAAGGGAACATTTCTATACTCATTTGCTTAGTAGTTTGTTATAGCTTAACCAAATGAGTTTTAGTTGACTGAACTAGAAACCATTACTTTTTTCTCTGCAATGAATATTTTTTATTTTCTAGTATTACTAACAATCCTTCTATCCACACTAGAAAAATTATAACAAAATTAGCACCATAATCAATAAAGGGGATGAGAAATTGGTGTTCACAACATGAGGTACTTTGATATAAAAAAATAATGATGAACTTGGGACCAAGAAGAAATGTGTGGCTAAATCCTGTTTCTTAAGGGAACATTTAATCAGATCTGTCAGATCTATGGACAAGGGAAGAAATTATGACCAAATAAGAGGTAGAGAGCATTACAGAATGTAAAATGGGCTAATTTGATTACATTAAATTAAAAAGGGGTTGCACAAACAAAGCAAATACAATCAAAATTAGAATGAAAACAGAAAACTGGGATTTTTCTTTTTCTTACAGAAAATATCTCTGACAAAGGTCACATTCCTCAGATATATCGAGAACTGAATCAATTTTATAATATAACATGTCATGCCCCAAATGATAAATGGTTAAAGGATATAAATAGACAGTTTTCAGATGAAGAAATAAAAGCTATTGTAATATGAAAAATGTTCTAAATCACTATTAATTAAAGGAATGCAAATGGAAACAATTCAGGTGTTACCTCACACCTAGCTGATTGTCTGATATGAGAGAAAACAAAAATGATAAATTTTTGATGGGATATGGAAAAATTGGGACACAATTGCACTGTTGGAGCAGTTGTTATCTGATCCAACCATTCTGGGGAGTAATATGGAACCAAGCTGAAAGGACTGTGCATATTTTTTTAATTCAACAATCCCATTGCTTTGTCTGTATTCCAAAAGGATAAAAAAAAGAGAAATATTCCTAGCAGTTTTTTTTTTTGCTATGGCAAAGTATTGGAAATTTATGGGATGTTCCTCAATTGAGGACTGACTGAATGAGTTGTAGTATATGGTTGTAATGGAATATTATTGTGCTATGAGAAATAATTAACAGGACACTTTTAGAAAAACTTGGAAATGCTTATATGAACAGACACAAAGTAAACTGAGCAGAACCAGGAGAATGTTGTACATGGATGCAGAAATAATTTAGGATGATCTACCCTAGAGAGATAATAATAAGGAAAAATACTTGTACAAAAACATTTATAGCCACACTCTTTGTAATGGCAAAAATTGGAAAATGAGGGGATGCCCATCAATTGGGGAATGGCTGAACAAATTGTGGTATATGTTGTTGATGGAATACTATTGTGCTAAAAGGAATAATAAAGTGGAGGAGTTCCATGGAGACTGGAACGACCTCCAGGAAGTGATGCAGAGAGAAAGGAGCAGAACCAGGAGAACATTATACTCAGAGACTGACACACTGTGGTATAATCGAACGTAATGGACTTCTCCATTAGTGGCAATGTAGTGATCCAGAACAACCTGGAGGGATAGAGGAGAAAAAACACTTTCCACAGCCAGAGGAAACACTGTGGGAGCAGAAAAGCAGAAGAAAAACACATGATTGATCATATAGTGTGATGGGGATATGATTGGGGGTTTGGTGTTAAAAGATCACTCTATTGCAAATATGAATAACATGGAAATAGATTTTGAACAATGATACATGTATAACCCATTGGAACTGCTTGGTAGCACTGACAGAAGAGAGGTAAGAGGGGTGGGAAAAATCATGAATCATGTAACTATGGAAAAATATTCTAGGGTGGCTCACTGGATTGAGAGCCAGGCCTAGAGATGGAAGGTCCTAGGTTCAAATCTGGCCTCAGCTGTGTGACCCTGGGCAAGTCACTTGATGCCCATTGCCTAGCCCTTACCACTGTTCTGCCTTGGAACCAATACAAAGTATTGACTCCAAGATGGAAGGTAAGGGTTTAAAAAAAAAAAAAGAAAAATATTCTAAATAAAAATTGTAAAAAAAATATAGGATGATCAACTTTGAGTGACTTAGCTATATAATGATCGAAGACAACTTCAAAGGACTTATAATGAAAACATGCTATCCACTACCATAGAAGGAGCTGATGGGGTTTGAATGTAGAACTGAGCATACCATTTTCACTTTATTTTCTTCTTTATTTTTGTGTTTATTGATACATATCTTTTCCCATGTGCTGAAAATGGAAACATGTATTATATGATAACGTATGTATAACCTATATCAAATTATTTACCATCTCAAAGAAGGGGGAGGAGAGGGAGGGAAAGAATTTGTAACTCAAAATGTGAGAAAATGAATGTTAAAATGCTTCTATGTGTCATTGGGAAAAAATAAAATGTTACTCTAAAAAATCCTGTTTCTGAGACTGCTTAGCTATGTGACCTTGGACAAGTCACTTCATGTCTCTAAGGCTCAGTTTCCTCAGCTGTAAAAGAGGATTACAAAAGCCATTGTATCAGCATCAGAGTCATTGGTAGGATCAAATGAGCTAATGTTCCTAATGCACTTTGTAAACCTTAAAGCACTATGTAAATGTCAACTCTTACTACTTCAAAGGGTTAAGCACTAGTATAAGGGAGGAGGGTAGAAGGTTAATGAAAATAGCCTTTCAGGTTGAATATGGGAAAAAGTTAATAGTGCAGAACAATTACAAATAAAATGGGTGTAGCAGCTAGAAAATTAGGCCAGTTAAATGTGATGAAGCCTGCCCTGCCTGAGCTGGTGTGGTAAGTGGTGCCTGAATTCAAAGAAAGACTTGAACTGCATAGACTCTCTTGTCAACAGAAAATAAAGCATGCGGCCAACGCCATCATTCATTCCTTCAATGAAAAGCACGCTTCCGCTCTCAGCTCAGTTTTCTACCAGAGATTGTGTAAATGCCTCCTTGAAAGCTGAATGAAGAAGGCTGTTAAGCTGACTCAGTTTCCAATAGCACATCAGGAATGTTCATGCTTACAAAAGAAGACTCTGGGATTCCTCAGGTCTAGATACATTGGGATAAAATCTCATTGAATTCGGATTTGAGTTCATGGGAATAAAGCTTTGGGCTGGGCTAAGAAGAGCTATAAGCATAGGTTCAAAGCCTGTAACCTTTGGGTGGGAGTTAGATTTTTATACAGAGATCTCAAGGTAGAGATATCACCTACCGAAGAGAGTCATCTAACTTTCCCTCATCTCATCCTTAAAAAACGCTGCCTTTGGCTCTATTCAGATGTGCACATTCAGGCTCAAGTCTCACACTCTCAAGGCATTCATTGTTGGTCCAGACCCTCACAGCTACAAGAAATTCTATGATCATTTCTTCCCCCCCAATTTTTTTCATAGATAAAATATGTGATCTGCCTGTCAAGTTCTGCCTCCCTATGACCCTGACCAAGTCACTTAACCTCTTAATGCTATAGACCAGTTATTCTCAAAGTGCTCTCCATAAACCCCAGCCACCACTCCTGGGATCCTGAGACCATTCAGAGCATCTGCACAGCTGAAAACTGTTTTTATAGTAATTTTAGAATGTATTTGCCCTTTTCACTCTCATTATCTCAAGAGTAGGAGTTTTCTCGGTGAAGTTAAGAAATAAATTTGATTACCAAATCTATGTGGAGTTTTCTATAATAGAGATTTCACTGCAAAATGAAGATGGAGTTCATCTATCATAGGCAGAATTATACTACTGGCTTCCTAATGGACAAATTTACAAACATGGCTAGACTTTCTGTTTTGCTTGTGTTTTCCCAAAATAAGCACCAACTAATCATCAAATATCTTGAATGGGAATGCTAAGCAACAAATACAAGTAACTTTTTTGAATCTCAAATAAAAAGTTGCCATTTTTACCAAAGGTATAAAAACAATGATGGGCAAAACTAATACCTTAGCATGAATCAAGGCAGCATAACCAAGATACCCAAGTAGCCATTGTATTCTTCACCACTCCATACACAGAATTTTTTAAATGCCAGTTTTACATAAGAATATTCTTGATGAAGCAAGAAAAAATTATTTTATTTTAAAAGGTTTTAACAAGCATTTATTAAATGTCTGCTGTATGGCAGTCATTGTGCTAAATGCTTTACAAATATTTTCTTATTTGATCCTCCCAATAATCCTGAGAGCTGGACAATTATTGTTATAATACCCTTTTAACAATTTAAGAAACTGAGATAAAAATAGCTTAAATGACTTGCCTAGGGTCACAAAGGTAGTAATTGTCTGAGGCTAGATTTAAATTCAGAATGTCCTGACTCCAAATCCAAAACTCAAACCGTGTCACCTTGTTGCCCACAATTTTTATTAAATCTCAACCCTTTCTAACATATCTTTTTAATATTCTTTGGGACATAATGGGAAGTATGCAGCAAACTTTCTGCTAAATATCAAAGACACTCAGGATATCTTAAAGCAAAGCACTTATGTAATTGAGGAGAGTTAAACTATCTGCTTTTTCATGGAATACAATTTTTATGTGAAAGAATGACTGACAATCTATGGTTATTCAAACTTGGGCTTTTGGTAGGTATTTTCTAAAAAGTGAATGAAGTGAGCCTGACACTTCAAGGAAAACAACAGGCAATAGTGTTGCCAATGATACAAGTCAAGCTTTCAGGTGAAAAACAGAACTTTTGGAAAATTTGTATTCACTGCCATGAGCTTGACAGCTTCTCAATACTTAAAAACTTTTCAGATGAGATGGATGATGAATGCAATGTCTTGATGCTGTGTAATAAAAAGACTTCACCCTTTGGAAGGTGTGCATGACTTTGTGAACCAATATTTTACAAATGACCAATATGTGATGTTACAAAAGCATATGTACACAAAAGATCCATTCAACATACGAGACAGATCAAAAGATTTTAATGTAAAAGAACTGGCAATGCTCATTGATGAAGGTTTCAGATTCCACATCACAACTAATCTATAAGAAACTCTCACTTGTTGAGTGTTAACGAAGTATCAAAGATAAATACAGTTATCTCAAAAGGCTATTAAGTACTTCCTTTCCAGCTTTTTATCTTTTAGACTTTCTTTATATATTTCAATAAAAACATCAGATTTCAATATATTGAAGGTCAAAATAGATACGATACTCCAACTGTTTTCTAGTAAGAAAGATATAAAAGAAATGTTTGAAAATGTAAAACTGTTACTGCTTACTAAACGTTTTTGTTTTGGAAAATAGTTACATTATTTATGTTAACATATAATGGGTGTATTATTGCTATTTAAAATGAATTAATACATAAACATTTAAAACAATCATTTTTAATTTCCAACATGGTAAATATTAATAGATATAACTGACATAAGCAATTGCTCCTTGGTGTCCTTAATAATTTTGAAGAGTGTAAAGGGATTCTGAGATGAAAAAGTTTGAGAACTACTACTTGAGGCATATAAGTCAGTGCCTATCCCTATGCCCTTCATTAAATGTTTTCCTGCAATTGTGTGTCATAATATTAAAGAAATTATAACAATTTACAAACACATTTAAAATCCAACTTATTCTTTGTGTAATTCTTTTTTAGTATCTTTCTAAGTTGGTATCTAGCATAATTAATGCTCTCTACACAGAATCTAATATAATTAATTCTTTCCATCTCCATAACAATGCTCAATAAGTTATTGTGAAATTTAAAATTAAATGAAATGAAGAATTCTTCCATAGATAGGCAGTATAATGGATAGAAAGCTAGATATGGAGTCAGGAAAGCCTAGGTTCTAGTTCCAAGGCCTAGACATGTTGTTTCTGTGGGACTTGGGTAAGTCATTTAACTTTTCAGTGCCCCCAAATAATTTTATAAGACTATAAATTGAAGTATATTTCCTTGTCTGCATTGGTAGGCATTTCCTCATTGGAAATACTCTCAACACAGATAAAATCACTAGCAGCTTCTTCCTTAGTCCTCCTGGTACTTTCCTGCTTATCCCAAATCCTCAGAAAGTCAATAAAATAATAGGAATATAGTAATTCTGTTTCCCCCAACCAAATTTTGGAACTTTTCATAATCTGACTCCCTCCCATCTTTCCAGTTTTCACATTAATATACTTCACACACTCTGCATTCCGATCAAACTGGCTTATAAACTGCTCCTTGTTCACATTTCCCCATCTCTTTCCTCCATGCCTTTGTTTGGGCTGATCCCCAAATCTGGAATGCATTCTTTCTTCACTGTTATCTCTTAGAACCCCCATCTTCCTCTGAAAGTCAGTCTTTCTTTAAGGTGTCCTTTCCTACCCCCAACTCCCAAATGTCCATAATCCCTCCTTTCTGAAATTACTTCATGAAATTTTGTATATATTGTGTATGTTACTCCTCTTGGTCCAGTGTATCTCTTGTTCAGTGCAAGCCTCTTGCAGACAAGGACTGCTTTCCATTTTGTATCTGTATCCACAAAAGTAAGGCAGTTCCTGTCTGAGAAGGGTTTGTATTCCTTGCAAAAGAAATCTTAAAGGTAACAGAAATTGTCAATTCAAAGGCAGAGTCTTCCATGGCCACATTTTTTGGGGCAGCCAGTGGAATAGGAAATTCACTAATAATAATCTAGCAAGCAAATTGTGGGTGGAAATAGGATCCTCCTTATTTGAATCCATTTTTGGCGCAGGGTTTTCACATCCAGCATGCAAATCTCCGTTATGTTCATAAATTCAATCACAAGTGATGGTTTTATGACCAAACTGTATTTCTTCCAAACAAAGTGGCAGTAATATTTTTAAAAATCTGCAAGCCCTTTGAGAGTCTTCAAAAAGAATTTCATCATCTTTTCTCATTGAAGTGAAGATATTTATAACTGAGAGGATGCTCTATTGCTGCTATGGGGAAGAATTGTACTCCCCACCTAAAATATAGCCACCAATAGTGAACATGCTTTGCATTTAACATTCAAAATATATAGGGAGCAAAATCCAAATAGATGCAGCAGTATCCAAAAATTGGCCTAAGTCAGCTCTGGAGATCAGATTTAAGGATGAGTGTAAATCATACTCTTGGAATAGAACATTACTATTCAGAATACTATAAAATGTACTATACATCAGGTGCCCATTTCCATAACCCACAAGCCACAGTCTTGGCTTTCCCAGATCTAACTTTGCTGTCCCATATATGTATTCTATTTGATATTGAATGCTACTTTATGATTATTCTGTAATCATATCCAGAAAGGCTAATTCAAATGTCACCTCTGATTTCAGGAAAGACTAAATCTAAACTATATCAAATATCTCCATCATCCCTATCATCTAACATACTTTAGTTACAAAGCACTATTGTGTACAATACCCAAACACTTGGAAGTCATGAGTCTCTCAAAAGGTGCCAAGGGAAGATATCTTAGCCTTTGAATATCAGCCTCTGAACTTTGATACTTCTCAGTATCGATAATTTCTTTCACTGGAACTATTAAATATTTTGTATGGAGTTGGATGAAGGACCAATATCTTCTTAATGGTGTTAGGCTGAAGAACACTTATTTTTAAGGAAAAATTATTTTAAAAAACCAGTCTATGATAAATTAGGCATGCAAAATATGCATAGATAAAAAGTGTTATGCTTTCTTCCTTGCTTTCTATATTGTATTGTTAGTTCTGTTTTCCAGAAGGCTAATGAAATGGAGGGTAAAGATTAAAAAAAATTAACCAATTAAGAACTCTGAGATTGTATTAGAAGTTGCCTATTGTCTTATTGTTCAAATTACATTGCTAATATGATCTTATTTTATTCAGGGGTTTCTTCAATAGGGGAAAATTTTACATTATAATTCCAGAATATTAAAATCAAAAGAAACCTTAGAAGTCATTATTTAATTTAATCAAATTTCCAACTATTGCAGAAATTTCTCTCTAAAGTATTTCTGAAAGAGCATCATCCAACCTCTGTTTGAACATTGTAGGAATTTATCTGCTTGTGTGCAAGGTTTAAATTGAATTTTCTGTTTCCTGAGATCTTTGGTAATTTCATTCTCCTATCAGTTTCTGACTTCCTTCTTTTTGATGTTGGAGCCCCAAAGGGCTGAACCCCAAAACTATTTTAGTTTCCTAACATACTAGGGAATTCACTTTTAAAAAAAATCAGTTTCAGTATCTGCCCCAGGTTACTTTTGAGTGGACATACATGCCAGATCCCTTTCCTTTAGTCCTGACCCAGGCTTCTTGGCTTCTCTGACTAGTTTTCTGGTTAAATACTGCTATAATGCCTTGCTGCTCCAGAAAGAGCTTCCTTGTTTTTCTATATTTCAGCTTTCTTCAAATAGGATAAATAACTGAGTGGCTGAGTTGTTTTTTTTTTTGGGGGTATACTTATGGCATTTAAGATTAAATTTTCAGTGAAATGTTGTCAACATTTATATTGAAGTTACCTTCTTTACCAGAGATTTTCTCAAGCTCAGGAGACTTTCCTGGATGAATGTTAGAAAAAAAAGACATTTATTAATAATAAAGGAATGCATTTTCTCTTTCCCTTTCTTTGCCTTCCGTTCTCTTGCTTTCATTGCCTTCCTTTCCCTTGTCGTTCCTTCCCTTCTTTTCCTTTTCCCTAGCAAAAAAAAAAAACAAAACAAAACAGAAGGTTTAATATTTTAATGGTTCGAATTGGCATGGGGTGTTTGGCAAAATATTAAGAAAAAGATTTTATAATTTCAGCATTAATCTGTCAACTCTAAAGGTTCAATTCTTGTGAAACTTGAATTAATTCTAAAACTCCCCATTAAACATTGGAGATAGAAATGGGAAATTTTTCCCTTGTTGAATTTCTTATTCCTTTCATTGATAGTCAATGGGAAGCTTTTGAGCTTTTTAAAGCACCATGCAGGTGCTTAATAAATGTATGTTGAATGTTGAATAAATAACTGAATCATGTACTTAGCACCATTTTAACCTAATGAAGCAGCAAACTGAGGTATGTGTCAGCCTGTGCAGCTGTAACAATTTTTAAACTCATTTAAGAAGCATTTTGCCTGAGCAATTGGCTTTAAGAAACATTCTCTAAAATGAATTTTCAAGAAAGTGTGCTATTTGGTTGGGATGGGCTAATTCTTTCCCATTTAGTCTGTATTTTGCTTTTGGGGAGGCTTTGTGGCAAAGTGAGCTAGATTGAATGTTGTGGTACTGTTGGAAGTACATGGTGAACTATGGGTACATTTTTCAGCATCATATTTTTTTCCTTAGCTTTCTTCTTAGCTCTCTCATAAAATTCTTCAAACTGAGAAACCAATTCCAGTTCTTCTTTTCCCAAATTTTGACAGGCTCACAAGGCTGAGGTTGGGAGATGAAGCCTGTGAGCAGTGCTATAATTCACCACTCTGCCAATTTGCTTCTCTAAATTAGAGGGTGAAGTGAGAGTAACTACTGAGAAAATTAGGATGTTGGCATACAACACCCGTTTTGGACTTCTGCAGTGTAGTAAAACTTCCCTGTTAATAAATAAATTTGTGGAGGAAGTGGGGACAGAAGGTGCCTTGATCTGATGGAGCTGAACAAAGCTTCCACACTCTGGGATCTTAACTGTGCACCAAATTAAACTGCAAAAGCCCGAGTTGAAGCAGATTTCTGGAAGGTCAGTTTTCTATCGCTGACAATAGATAGGAGTAGGTTTGAATACTGAAGATTCAGCAGATACTGTATTGCATGTGTGCTAATTTGCTGGAGCTCTATGATGTGGCACTCATCAAGAAGATTTGGAATTTGTCACTGAGCTGAGTCAGTTAACCCAATTCCCCTCAGGAAGGCAAATGAGGAGGTCCTTTAGATAATAAGCAAGGATTTAATTTAAACTCTTTTACCTGTCGTTGCGTGCTCTGGGATCAAGGATGTACCCTTTGTAGCTTCAAATCTCATAGAATCTTCCATTCTACAAAAATTCAGTTGAACAAACATTTATGAAAGGGCCTGTCCCATAACAAGGCACCACGTGAAACACTTGGGATACCATCCTAGAATGGTTTCCTGACCTCAGCATTTCATATTTTATTTCAGAAAGAGAAATATACGTGCATAAATGAATAACAAAGTAATTTGAAGCCATTCAAAGCTCTAATGACTAAGGATCTGAAAGGCCTTATGGAAGAAGCTATTTCTTTAAGGAAACTAGGTATTCTATGAGGTAGACTTTAGGAGTGAATTCCAGGCATAGGGGAAAGTTTGTGCAAAGGTCAGAGATGGGAGATGGAAAGGGGAAAAGCAAGAAGTCCAATTTGACTAAAATAGAGAATGGATGAATGAGAGTAATATAAAATAAGAGTAGAAAGGCTTGTGGCAGCTAAATTGTGAATTGCTTTAAGTTACTAGGCTGAGGATATTCTATTTTATACCAAAATGTACATTTTTTTAGTATGTTGGAGGCCAAGCACTTTGCAATTTGAGTTGCTATCATGTCATTTGTTCATGAGCTGTGAATCTTGTCTTTGGATTATACTAACTCTTTGATGATTATTTTCTGACCATTTCACTAGTTAACCTCCAAAAACTGGACAGGTAAATGAAAAGAAAGTGAGTGCTCCCAATTTTGCCTATTTTAGCATTCTGGTAGTACGAGCGATCAAAATTCTTTTTTTTAAAGGAAGGTTTTGGGTTTCTCTGTGAACTTCTGTTATCTGTGATATCTTTTTCTTCTGTTCTCTGGGTAACTGGGAATACTTTGAGCTTCACATGATTTTATATGATTTTAATCTGATTCAAGTCTTTCTAACCTTTTAGTTTTATTTATAGAGGTACTTCATGGTAACTAAGAAAGTAATTGAGCCTTTCAGAATAAAGTAGATTATATCACAATGACTAAAACTTGTTGCACAGACACTTTCACAGCTGTGTCTCCCAAAGTCTATAATTTTCATTAGTGGGGAAAAAAGCAAGAAGAAACTTTTGACCTCTGGTGAATCTTAGTGAAAATGTTCATATAGTACAAAAAGATGTCATGCTAACACCATCAGTTTCCAAGGAATAAAATGAAGCTTTCATCAGCCAAATATATATATGCATATATATATATATATGTATTATATATCATGAGCAAAATGTAAGCCCTTTTAGAATAGGTTTTGTAACTCTTAATCAACATTTGTTCTGAATGAAGATGAGGACCAGAATCAGTAGGTATTAAGCCCAAGAGGAATATATGCCTAACTTCCAGAGAAGCTATGAGCTTAAAATGCAGAATGCAACACAAGTTTTTGCACGGCTGATTTGGAAACTTGTTTTGCTAGACTTTGCATCTTAGTTACTGTTTTTTTTTTCTATTAAAAAAATGTTCAATGAGGGGAGCAGAGATGAAATGCACATGCATACAAATTAATTAAATAATTTAAAAAATAAGCATAAGAGACAGGAGAGATAGAGGACTGCATAAAGGGCAACATGATAGAATAGAAATAGCCTGGAACTCAATTTAGTCAAGATTTGCCCATTACATTTACTGGCTCTGTGACCTTGGACCGGACTTAGCTTTTCACAAAACAAATGCCTTCATTTGGAAGGTGAGAAAAATGGTGAAAATAGTAACAATAATTCTTTCACTACTATTCATGGTGTCATCGTGAAGATCTAATGATATAACCCATAAGAAGTACTTTGTGGTTATAGCTCAATTAATATATGAATTATTAGAAGAACTATTTTAATAAGAGTATTTCATATTAGAACCATCCTATTAATTCACATGTTTTCAAGGTGAAATATATGTATATGTTTCAATACACATGCAAACCCTAAATTCATGGATGTATACACATGTGTATATATATAAATATGCATGTACACATATATGATTTTGTGGAATTTTCTATGATGGATAGTGGAAGCCAGAAAGACCAAAATTAAGTGTTGGCTTTGACATATACCAACTCTACAACCTGGGCAAGTCATTTAATTTTTAGCATCCCAGGCAAAATTCTGAGCCTGTAAATTATGGCAGAACTACCAATCTGCACCAATCAGGTAATTTCCAAACCTAAAGACCCCTGCACAGAGGAAATTATAATGATACAACAACAACACAAAATAGAGATGAAAGTGCTACAATATATTTACTTAAGATGATTCTTCTTAATAGCTGAGTAAGTCTTTCTCCTTTACCTGATAAACTTGTGTTACATGACCCGATTACAAGAAGAAAAACTGTCTTTTCATTTACCATGGGGTTGTAAACTATCATTTTCCCCCCATACATAAGTAGCAAAGATATAGGTAGGCAGCTTTTTCAATTATTCTCTGCTATCTAAATGTAAACATTGCCTGAGAGAAAGTTTCTGTAAACTTACCCTCTCTCCACGTAGAATCCTACAAGCATACCTGTAGAGACTGTCTAAATATTTCTACCCTAAGGGCTTCTCCTTCCTCAGCAAACATCTGCTGAAGTAGTGAGGTTTGAGCATTTGAGCCTTTCAGGATCAGGTAGAGTATGTCCCAGTGCCTAAATCCTGTTGCACAGACTCTTCCAAAGCTGCATTTCCCAAAGGCTATAATGTTCATTAGTGGGTAAAAAGAGAGGAAAGCAAGCTGGTGAGTCTTTTGACCTATAGTGAGTTCCAGTGCAAATATGCCCTTCACACAAAAGATATCATACTAACATCATTTGTTTCCAGGGAATAAAATGAAGCTTTCATCAGCTATCATGAGATTTCTTGGCCAATCTCTTGAGAACTTTTAATCCCTTGACAAATGTGCAATTACTGTCAGTCAGCTCTTATGTTAGGGGGAAGAGGATGGGAGAGTGAGGCCAGCAAAGGAAGTAAAGCCCCTCAAAATAAGGTTTCAACTGCTTGAAAACTGTATTAGTATGTGAGAGTTTGGAGAGCTAAGGAATTTCTGAAACTTTTGGAGTGGTGACTTACAAAGAAAATGTTAGGAGAGGAAAAACATGCAACAGGATCAATTAAATCAGTGTAGGTGTTCTGAAACATTTGTCTTAGGCTATTGATTAGCATGAAAGGACTTATGGCATGAATAATGACATTCTAAACTGTTTTTTCCTCAGGTAGTATTTAATGAACTTTTTAGGATCCATACATGCATACATACACACATGTATATGATAGGTGTATCTATAGACATATTAATGTTAAAATATCTATAGATCAATATAGTTATGTACATGTGAAGATAGATCTATATGTATGATTTATATCTATAGATATATTTATATTGTAATGGGAAAAGGATAGAGCTAGGATAAGCTTTAAGAGAAGTGGAAGGTTGTATTTAAGGCACATCTAGGAACTCCAGGGAAAGAATCTTAGCAGGCAGAAGGCAGAGGAGGAACAATTTGGAAGTGACAAATGATAGAATAGTGACTTCCTGTAGGAGGTTGGGCTCTTCCTGTCTGGAAGGGTGGAGGAAAGGCAAGCTTGTTGTAGCTCATCTACCTCAACCTGATGGTGGAGAAGGAATAAACCACTAAATAATCTTCGGAGGTACTTTATTTGACTGGGAAACATCTAGAAAAGAATCTGAACATACCTGCTGTGCTTTCAAGAAGATTTTTATCTAAAAATCCTGTCATATCAGCTTTGAGGTTTTACCTCAGGAGTCACACGCCGTGGAGTGAACTTAGCCATTTGAGATCAATCATAATGTTTTCAGAGGCAGTTTTTTGAAATAAATCTAACTCCCTACTGAAGGTCATAGATAGGTAGCTTAGTCAGCTTTTGGGGAACATCTAGATAGAAATAGGGAGTTGGTAAGTTAGCCAGAAGACCCAAAGGCTACCTCTTGTGAGGGACATAGAGGATTGTGGGGGATGAGCTAGATCCCTTAGAGTCAGGGACCCCTTGTTCTGACCCTCAGTTTGTATCCCCTCTTATAATAAAAGAAATACTGTTTTTTATATATCAATTGTCTCCAAGGCATTTGTGCAGCAACTGGCCCAGTGAGAGAAAGTGATTCTGTTTCATTCTCACTAAATGGACCTTAGAATACCTGGAGATCATTGTTGGGTATTCAGGGGAATCCCTAAGTGGAAAGTACTCTCTCCACTCTGGGTCTGGGTCTCCCCTTTATGTTTTTTAAAAATATCCTGACATATATGTCTAGATATCCTATATACATATAGGTGTATCTCTATATATACACATGGATATGAAACATACATATTTATATAATTTTTTTTTGCCATTTTTATAATGTTTCAGATACCCAGTTGCCATTTTCCAAGAAAAATGTTGCTTTTTAGGAATTGGTTGGGAAGATGCTATAGTTTTCCCTCACATGGGATTTGCTGGGTGAAAAGATATACAATGCATGGGGCAGATGAGTATAATAATGTATTGAATGAATGAATTGAAGTAATCTTCAGGTATTTGTAATATATGAAGCATACAATTGATTTTTTCCAGGTTGCCATGATGACTAGAAAAATCATCATGGAACCCAGAATGGGAGAGATAATGACAGAGTGAGTTGTTTATTCCAACTAGGTAAATTGATATTCTCAGAAAACACTCTTGTACTTTTCAATGGAGAATAGAAAGAAGGCTATATGAATTAAAGTTGTTGTTGGGCTGGGTTTGGGGAAGGACTAGTTATTTCTTATTGCCTATCACCAGTATCAAAAGGAGTTATGGATGAGAAATGATCTAGATAAATTAACTTTGATGTTAGGAGGGCACGAAGACCTCTATCTCCTGCCTTCTCAATTTTACTCTGTGGAAAAATTAGCAATCATGTCCTTATGCCATTTTGCCCCAAAGGTAGAGATAGAAATGATTTATTGTAGGTAAAGCAAAATCAAAGAAAATGAAGAGAAAAATGCTCAATTAGAGGTAGTTAAAATATTTACTCATATGCTTTTTGATATTGGCATATGTCTTTTTTTTGGATGTAGTTAAAACAAGAAACCTTAAAGACTGAAATATTTATCTGATTTCTAAATTTAGGGATAGGGTTCTAAGTCAAAATACATTTGACAAGCATTAGTTTAGGCAAAACTCTATTTTTGTATCTAACTTACAAAACTATTTAAGGGAGAGAAAGTGATTTTGAGGAGGTTGAATTAGCTTGGCTTTTACTTAACCTTATTCATGTTCACTAGATGATTTTTTTTCATTATCTATTTAATTTTTCATTGGGTATCCTGATCTAAGAATCTATTTTTTTAAACTTTTAAACATTATTTTATTTGGTGATTTTCAAACATTATTCATTGGAAAGAAAAATCATTTTCTTTTCCTACCCCTCACTCATCCCTCCCATAGCCGATGTGCGATTCCACTGGGTATCACGTGTGTCCTTGATCCGAACCCATTTCCATGTTGTTGGTATTTGCATTAGGGTGTTCATTTAGAGTCTTTCCTCAATCATATCACCTCAACCCCTGTAGTTAAGCAGTTGCCTTTTCTCAGTGTTTTTACTCCCACAGTTTGTCCTCTGCTTGTGGATAGTGTTTTTTTTCTCCTAGATCCCTGGAGATTGTACAGGGACATTGCATTGACACTAATGGAGAAGCCCATTAAGTTCGATTGTACCACAGTGTATCAGTCTCTGTGTACAATGTTTTCTGGTTCTGCTCCTCTTGCTGTGCATCACTTCCTGGAGGTTGTTCCAGTCTCCATGGAATTCCTCCACTTTATTATTCCTTTTAGCACAATAGTATTCCATCATCAACATATTCCACAATTTGTTCAGCCATTCCTCAATTGAAGGACATCCCGTCATTTTCAAATTTTTGGCCACCACAAAGAGCGCAGCTATGAATATTCTTGTACAAGTCTTTTTCCTTATTATCTCTTTGGGGTATGAACCCAGCAGTACTATGGCTGGATCAAAGGGCAGACAGTTCTTTATTACCCTTTGGGCATAGTTCCAAATTGCCCTCCAGAATGGCTGGATCAATTCACAACTCCACCAGCAATGAATTAATGTCCCGACTTTGCCACATCCCCTCTAGCATTCATTAATTTCCCTTGCTGTCATATTAGCCAGTCTGATGGGTGTGAGGTGAAAACCTCAGAGTTGTTTTGATTTGCATCTCTCTGATTATAAGAGATTTAGAAGACTTTTTCATGTGCTCATTAATAGTTTTGATTTCTTTATCAGAAAACTGCCTATTCATGTCCCAAGTCCATTTATCAATTGGAGAATAGCTTGATTTTTTTGTACAATTGATTTGGCTCTTTATAAATTTGAGTAATTAGAGCTTTGTCAGAGGTTTTTGTTATGAAGATTGTTTCCCAATTTGTTGCTTCCCTTCTCATTTTGGTTACATTGGTTTTGTTTGTACAAAACCTTTTTAATTTGATGTAGTCAAAATTATTGATTTTACATTTTGTGACTCTTTCTAAGTTTCGCTTGGTTTTAAAGTCTTTCCCTTCCCAAAGGTCTGATATGTATACTATTCTGTGTTCACCTAATTTACTTATAGTTTCCTTTTTTATGTTCAAGTCATTCACCCATTCTGAGTTTATCTTGGTGTAGGGTGTGAGGTGTTGATCAAGACCTAATCTCTCCCACACTGTCTTCCAGTTTTCCATGCAGTTTTTGTCAAATAGTGGATTTTTGTCCCAAAAGCTGGGGTCTTTGGGTTTGTCATAGACTGTCTTGAAGAGGTCATTTACCCCAGGTCTATGCCACTGATCCTCCATTCTCTCTCTTAGGTAGTACTAAATTGCTTTGATGCTTTATAGTATAGTTTGAGATCTGGGACTGCAAGGCCCCCTTCTTTGTATTTTTTCATTATTTCCCTAGATATCCTTGATCCTTTGTCCTTCCAAATGAACTTTGTTATGTTTTTTTTTCTAATTCAGTAAAAAATTCTTTTTGGAAGTTCAATGGGCATGGCACTAAATAAAGAGATCAGTTTGGGCAGGATGTTCATTTTTATTATATTGGCTTGTCCTACCCATGAGCAGTTAATGTTTTTCCAATTGCTCAAGTCTAGTTTTAGTTGTGTGGAGAGTGTTTTTTAGTTGTGTTCATATGGTTCCTGTGTTTGTCTCAGGAGATAGATTCCTAAGTATTTTATTTAGTCTAAGGTGATTTTGAATGGGATTTCTCTTTCTAATTCTTACTGCTGAGATGTGTTGGAAATGTATAGGAGTGTTAATGACTTGTGTGGGTTTATTTTGTATCCTGCAACTTTGCTAAAGTTGTTGATTATTTCGATTAGCTTTTTTGTTGATTCTCTGAGATTCTTTAAGTAGACCATCATATCATCCGCAAAGAGTGATAACTTGGTCTCCTCCTTGCCTATTTTAATGCCTTCAATTTCTTTTTCTTCTCTATTTGCTACTGCTAGTGTTTCTAGTACAATGTTAAATAATAGAGGTGATAATGGGAATCCTTGTTTGACTCCTGATCTTATTGGGAATGCATCTAATTTATCCCCATTGCAGGTGATGTTTGCTGATGGTTTTAGATATATGCTATTTATTATTTTTAAGAAAGGCCCTTCTATTCCTATACTTTCTAGTGTTTTTAATAGGAATGGATATTATATTTTATGAAAGGCTTTTTCTGCATCTATTGAAAAAATCATGTGATTTTTGTTGGTTTGCTTGTTGATATGGTCAATTATGTGGATGGTTTTCTTAATATTGAACCAGCCCTGCATTCCTGGTATGAATCCTACTTGATCATGGTGAATGACCCTCCTTATCACTTGCTGGAGTCTTTTTGCTAGTATCCTATTTAGGATTTTTGCATCAATATTCATTAGGGAGATTGGTCTATAATTTTCTTTCTCCATTTTTGACCTTCCTGGCTTTGGAATCAGTACCATGTTTGTGTCATAAAAGGAATTTGGTAGAGCTCCCTCTTTACTTATTATGTCACATAGTTTGTATAGTATTGGGATTAGCTGTTCTTTGAATGTTTGATAGAATTCACTTGTGAATCCATCAGGCCCTGGGGATTTTTTCTTAGGAAGTTCTTTGATGGCCTGTTGGAATTCTTTTCTGATATGGGATTATTTAAGAATTATATTTCTACTTCTGTTAGTCTAGGCAATTTATATTTTTGTAAATATTCATCCATATCACCTAGATTGGTATATTTATTGCTATATAATTGGGCAAAGTAGTTTTTAATAATTGCCTTAATTTCCTCTTCATTAGAGGTGAGTTTCCTCTTTTCATCTTTGATGCTGTTAATTTGCTTTTCTTCTTTCCTTTTTTAAATTAGATTGACCAGTATTTTGTTTATTTTGTTTGGTTTCTCAAAGTACTGCCTTCTAGTCTTATTTATTAGTTCAATAGTTCTATCACTTTTGATTTTATTAATTTCTCCCTTAGTTTTTAGGATCTCTAGTTTGGTTTTCTCCTGGGGCCTTTTAATTTGTTTTCTTTCAAGTTTTTTTATTTGCATTTCCAATTCATTGATCTCTGCCCTCCCTAATTTGTTAATATATGCACTCAGGGATATGAATTTTCCTCTGAGTTCTGCTTTGGCTGCATCCCATAGGGTTTGAAAGGATGTCTCACCATTGTCATTTTCCTCGATTAAATTATTAATTGTTTCTATGATTTGTTCTCTAACTAACTGATTTTGGAGTATCATATTATTTAATTTTCAATTAATTTTTGATTTGGCTCTCCATGTACCCTTACTGATCATTATTTTTATTGCCTTATGATCTGAAAAGGCTGCATTTATTATTTCTGCTTTTCTGCATATATATGCCATGTTTCTGTGACCTAGTGTATGGTCAATCTTTGTGAATGTGCCATGTGGTGCTGAGAAGAAGGTGTGTTCCTTTTTGTCCCTATTTATTTTTCTCCATATGTCTATTAACTCTAATATTTCTAAGATTTCATTCACTTGTTTTACCTCTTTCTTATTTATTTTTTGATTTGATTTATCTAAATTTGATAGTGGTTGGTTCATATCTCCCACTAATATGGTTTTACTGTCTATTTCCTCCTTCAATTTTCCTAGTTTCTCCATTAGAAATTTCAGTGCTATTCCATCTGGTGCATACATATTGATTAGTGATATTTCCTCATTGTCTTTAGTCCCTTTTAACAAAATATATTTACCTTTCCTATCCCTTTTAATCATGTTCATTTTTGCTTTGTCTTTGTCAGATAGCATGATTGCAACTCCTGCCTTCTTTCTATCAGTTGAGGTCCAAAAGGTCTTACTCCATCCTTTAATTCTGACCTTGTGAGTATCTACCTGCCTCATGTGTGTTTCTTGAAGACAACATATGGTAGAGTTTTGAATTCTAATCCATTCTGCTATTTGTCTACGTTTTATGGGTGAGCTCATCCCATTCATGTTCAAAGTTATGATTGTCACTTGTGGATTCCCTGGCATTTTGATTTCTCCCCTAATTCTGACCTTTCTTCATTAGCTAAAACCTTTTAAGCCAGTGATTTACTTTAAATCAGTCCCCCTAGTCCCCTCCCTTGATATGTTTCCCTTTCTAGCCCCTTCCTTTTTGTTCCCTTCCCCTCCCTCCTCTCCTACCCTCCCTTTTTGTTTTCCCTCCTCCCCATCCCCTTGGTTTTCCCTTCTCCCTTACCCTGTTGGATAAGATATAATTCAAGATCCCAATTGATCTAGATGCTCTTCCCTCTCAGAGTTGATTTCCCTGAGAGTAAGGCTTAAGTAAAAACTCTCTTCCTCTCCATCTTATAGGAGAATTCTTCCCCTTCCCTTCCCATTTGTATCTTTGTGTGAGAAAGATTATTCTATTTAGTTTTCCCCCCCATTTCTTGGAGTATATCTTAGTACCATCAACAATCCCCCCTCTCTTTTTCTTTCTATCCCCCTCTTTCTCCATATCATCTTGATGCCCCAAACTTTCCCTATGCATGATTCTTCTTACTACTCTAATGATGCATACAATTTTTGAGAGTTACACATTACATTTTCCCCACATATTAATATATATAATTTGATACAAATGTAATCCTTATAGAAGAGAGTTTGAATAAAAGAAAAAGATAACATTTTTCTCCTTTTCCCTTACCTTCATATTTACCTTTTCAAGTTTCTCTTGCTCCTTGTTTTTGGATGTCAAACTTTCCACAGAGCTCTGATCTTTTCTTTACAAATACTTGGAAATCTTTTATTTTGTTGAATGCCCATACTTTCCCTTGGAAGTATATAGTCAATTGTGATGGATAGCTGATTCTTGGTTGAAGGCCCAGCTCTCTTGCCTTTCTGAAAATCATGTTCCATGCTTTATGGTCATTCAGAGTGGCACTTGCAAGGTCTTGCGTGACCCAGATTGGCATTCCTTTATATCTAAATTATTTTTTTTCTGGCTTCTTGTAAGATTTTTTTCTTTTGCTTGGAAGCTATGGAATTTGGCAATTACATTCCTGGGAGTTATCCTTTGGGGATTTAGTGTAGAGGGTGTTCTGTGAACTCTTGCAATGCATATTTTGTCCCCTTGTTCTAGAATATTTGGGCAGTTTTCTTTGATGATATCACGTATTATGATATTAATATTACTGTTTTTTTTCTGGCTTTTCTGGTAGACCAATGATTCTCAGATTGTCTCTCCTTCCTCTTTTCCAGGTCTGTCACCTTTTCAGTGAGATATTTTATGTTATCTTCTAATTCTTTAGTCTTTTGACTTTGCTTTATTAATTCTTGCTCTTTTGCAAGATTATTTTCTTCCATTTGCTTGATTCTGACCTTTAAAGACTGGTTTTATTTTTCAGTTTGGTCTGATCTTTTTTTTTGAGGCTTTGAGCTGTTTCTGCATTTGCATATTTTGGTCCCTCAGATTGCTGAGTTCCTTTTGCATTATTTACTATTTTTCCTGCCAGAAGGCTTCCATCTTTATGATAATTTCTAATTTAAATTCTTCAAGAGCTTGTGGAGGATTTTCATTTTTTTGGAAGGTTTTGGAGCATTTGTTTGTGTTTTCTCTTCTTTTTTCTCTGTATTTTGTATTTTAGCTCCATAAAATGTGTCCAAAGTCACCCCCTTCTTCTTGCTTTTCTTGGTGTTTGGAGGCTGTTGCTCCTGTGCCCTGTTTGCCATCTCTATGGTTTTTCCACCCCTTTCCAGTCAGAAATCAGAGTTAGGAGGGCTTGCTCTCAGTGTGTGAGTCTAGTGATTGAAGCTTTAGCCCCAGGCAAATTGTCCCATCTCCCCAGCTGTGCTGTCTTCCTGGGGAAGTCCAGGGTCTGCCCTTCCCTGCCTGCTGGTGTTTCTGGTGTTACTGCTTTCATTTCTCTCTAGATGCTTCTCCCCTGCCTTATTTCCACGCTCTGAGCCTGGCACAGCACTGTCTGCAAGGTACCCTAGTGCCTTTGCCTACCCCGAGGTTCCTGTCCTTTTGGGAGGCCCTGCACTCTAGGGGGGAGGGGTCCTGGCCTCCTTGAGCTCTGAGGGCTCCTGATGAGATTAGGTTCAGCTGGGTTGGACTGAATGTGCCCCGAGGCAAAAACCTCCAGTCAGACTCTGATGGAAGGCCCCAGCCACGGGGCTATAGGCTCCCCCTGTCTCTCTCCGGCTGCTTCCCTACCATCTGTGTTGGACTCCCCAAGCCTGACCCAGGTTGTTTTCAAGGTGCACCCTTCAGAACAGCGTCTTTGCAGGTCCAGAGTTTCCTGCTGCTGCTGGGGCCCTGGGTTGGGGGGGGGAGGGGTCCTGGGACTTTCCTTCTGCCTTCCCCTTAGACCCGAGTGTTCTAGGATTCTGACTTTTGGGGGGCTTACCTGTTGATTTGAGTCCAGAAGGAGGGTTCCCCACCTCTGTCCTGTTGTTAAGTTTGAATTTCAGTCTCCTAGGATCATTCAGTTTGTGATTGGTAAGGAAGGGTTTTCAGAGGTCTGAACTTTTGCTGCCATCTTGCCTAATTTTTAAAAAGGAAGAATCTTAAGAAGTCCCTTTAAATATTTACTTCTTTATATAGAAAAGAACAGAAGAAAAATATCTCAACTATACTGAACTGGTTTTAAATGTATCAATAATGAATTTAGCATTCAGATGTAGCACAAATGGTTTTGAGGGTCACTGTGAAAATATAAGTAACCACTCTTCAGAATCCTTTTTTTTTCACTGGAGATTTAATCAGACATATTCTGGTATAATAATTAACTAATTTTTAGTATAGGTGTCCAAATGACCTACCTATTTTTTACTTTATTGAATATGTATTTGACAGAAAATTGGGAGTGAAGTCACAATAGCTCAGAGTTTCCAGTTAGGAAATTTCCAAGCCTTCTGGCAAAGGCTTAAATCAGTCCTAATTTAAATTAGATAAATATTTGTAAAGGTAAAGTTGGGAAAAAAGCAGACTCTTTTTT
This sequence comes from Monodelphis domestica, assembly GCF_027887165.1. Classification (NCBI taxonomy): domain Eukaryota; kingdom Metazoa; phylum Chordata; class Mammalia; order Didelphimorphia; family Didelphidae; genus Monodelphis; species Monodelphis domestica. The sequence goes on along the minus strand of NC_077234.1, from coordinate 126,103,466 downwards.
TTGTAGGAACTTAACGGTATTGCTTAGATAAGAGTGCCCAACTTGTAGCTTTGGTCTGTCTTTTCCAAGATGACTCCCTTTTCACTTTCTCACTTTGCCTATTAGCTCAGCTATTAAATTCTGGGTAAGGCTGTGTGATTGGATCCTCACTGCCTCTGCTACTCATCTTGAAGTCTCCAGTATTTTTTCTTAATTTCTCTCTCAAAGATTGCATGTCTCTTTAAGAACTTCAGAAAATAGTATCTTCAGGGTAAAAAAATATAAAAAATGAAGTCAGACAGCTTTGTTTTTTTCTCTTTCTTTTCCACCAAGACAATAACTTGAAATAAATGTCCAATTTCTTGTTTTAATCATGCTTGAAGTGAACTCTTTAATTTTTAGATGATGTTTTGAGACAATGGAAAGAGCTTTTGAATCTATTAAAATTTCATATAATTGAATGAAATAATTTCTCAGTGTTCTGTATAAGATTCTATGCTGAGTAGACCAAGAAATAACTTTGAATATGGAGGAGGAAAAACGAATATACTGTTGCACATTTTTCATTCTATTTTGGCACTATTTACACATAGATTACCTACATATTTCTCAGTGATGGATCTGATTGTAGTTCGGTTCCTTAGCATTAGAAAAGGTTCAGTTAAACACTTATGAGCACAATCCTATATAAAGTGATGTACATGTGAATGTGGGTCATCTATTCAATTCAATTCAATCCAATTCAGTTGGAAATATTTATTAAGTACTTATTAGATATTCAAGATAAATAGACATTGGGGACAGTTTAGACAAAAATAATCTATCCTTACCAAATCCAAAATTCTGCATGGACACATCATGTAAACAGATAAGTGAATAAAAGATAATTTGTGAATGGTGAAAACACTAACAAAAAGAAGCCTTAGGGAAAGATTTTTAACAGGAAGTGACACCTGAGCTAAACCTTAAAAGGATATTATGATTCTAAGAAGTCCAAGTGAAGAGGGAGTGCATTCCAGATGTGGGAACAGCTTGTGAGGAATTAAAAGGTTCAAGAGGGAATGTCTATTTTGAGGAAGAGGAAATAGTCCAATTTGGCTGGAATATAGTGGAGCCTTGATACACAAGCAATTTGAGATATAAGCAGTCACAATTAGGATATTTTGCTTAAAGTCAGGAGCGAATATTTTAATCAGGAGCTTCCACCACCCTCTACTAGTTGCCTGCCAAAAGGTTTGGTTTCACATTTACAGGAGGCTGTCTCATTCAGTTATCTGGCCCCACAAACATCTGTATTGAATTGCTTTTGCTCTCTTCTTAATTTTTGTCTTTATTATCAGTTTTTGGGGCAAATTTCTTAACTTTTAACCCTGGGTCCTGACAACAGAGGAATCAAAGGAGTTATAGCAGCAGCAGCAGCAGCACAGAGGTGTTGCAGGAAATTGATGGGAAGGGGCCTGAGGTGGATGAGCTAATCAGTCTGAGCAAAATTAAGGAAATGTTAAAGATTTGGGAAGAAATTAAGAAGTTTATTGAAAAGATACACCCAGAAAAAGGTGAAACATTGTGAATGAGCTGTGTAACAACACTTATTTCACACATTATCGAAACATTGTGAAAGGGAGGAAGAAACAAGGTAATTGTTGAAACTACCTCTAAGTGCAATGGAGGAAAGTGTGGTAAAACAGCTAAAATTCAGTGAAGAAAATGATGATAATTAAGTAAAGTAAAAAAATAGCAATTAAGTTGAGCAACAAAGTTACATATCATAAGTAATGTGCAAGAACAATTTTGCATTTAAATGTAGCTTTATGTGTGTAGAGAGTAAGTTATGTTAAGCGATAGCCCCCAAAATGAAAACCTCCACCAGCATCTTTGCTGGCCTTGAAGGTAAATAACATTTCATAAGCAAGTTTATTATACATTCTTTCTTGTTATCTATAAATATACTTATTTATTATATGTAAAGTATGTTTTCATATTTAAAAGCATATACATAAAACAAAAAAATTCATGTGGTTTTTTTTTGGGGGGGGGATGGAATGGATTAATTGCATTTCCATTAATTTAATAGGGAAATTTGATTTGATACATGCACAAATTGAGTTATGAGCTTGACCATGGAATGTTGTGTGTCAAGGTATCACTGTATCGAAATTGTGAAGTATAATGATATGAATAAGTCTGAAAAGATGTTAGAATTAGTTTGTGAAGAATATTTGCTCGGTAGTGGTAGTTAGCCAAGAACTATTAAATTATCAGCATTTTATGTAACAAAATCAGAGGACTTCTTCAAATGTTACTTGACTTTAAAACTGTCTAAAATAGTTGTTTTTCAGACACTGAATCTCTTCAGACATTCCCCATTCCCCAAATCTCAGTACACACCATTCTAAACAGATAGAACTTGTAATATTACATTTTGGAGGCTACAAAATAGGAGAAATAACCAACATATTCTAAATCTAATCAATGTTTCCAAAGATATCATGAAGCTTTATATTTTACTTTCTTTTTTTTTTTAGTTTTTAAAACATTATTTTATTTGGTCATTTTCATACATTGTTCATTGGAAACAGATCATTTTCTTTTCCTCCCCCCCAACATCCACCCCCCTGCCCCCCTTCCCTAGGCGCTATTTGTCTGAGTATCACATGTGTCCTTGCTCTGAACCCATTTCCTAGTTGTTGGTATTTGCATTAGGGCTCTCATTTAGCATCATCTCTCCTCGATCATGTACCCTCAACCTCTGTAGTCAAGCAGTTGCTTTTCCTTGGTGTTTTTACTCCCTCAGTTTGTCCTCTGCTTGAGGATAGGTTTTGTTTTTTTTTTTTTTCTCATAGATCGCTGCAGGTTGTACAGGGGCATTGTAAAGCCATTACTGGAGAAGGCCATTACTGGAGAAGTCCATTACATTCTCTTGTACCACAATGTGTCAGTCTCTGTGTACAATGTTCTCCTGGTTCTGCTCCTCTCACTCAGCATCACTTCAAGAAGGTTGTTCCAGTCTCCATGGAATTCCTCCACTTTATTATTCCTTTTAGCACAATAGTATTCCATCACCAACATATACCACAATTTGTTCAGCCATTCCCCAATTGAAGGGCATCCCCTCATTTTCCAATTTTTGGCCACCACAAAGAGCACAGCTATGAATATTCTTGTACAAGTCTTTTTCCTTATTAAATCTTTGGGGTACAAACCCAGCAGTGCTATGGCTAGATCAAAGGGCAGACAGTCATTTATTGCCCTTTGGGCACAGTTCCAAATTGCCCTCCAGAATGGTTGGATCAATTCACAACTCCACCAGCAATGCATTAATGTCCCTACTTTGCCACATCCCCTCCAGCATTCATTACTTTCCTTTGCTGTCATGTTGAACAATCTGCTAGGTGTGAGGTGATACCTCAGAGTTGTTTTGATTTGTATCTCTCTGATTATAAGAGATCTAAAACACTTTTTCATGTGCTTATTAATAGTCTTGATTTCTTTAACTGAAAATTGCCTATTCATGTCCCTTGCTCATTTTTCAATTGAAAATGGCTTGATTTTTTGTACAACTGGTTTGGCTCTTTATAGATTTGAGTAATTAGACCTTTGTCAGAGGTTTTTGTTATGAAGATTGTTTCCCAATTTGTTGCTTTCCTTCTAATTTTAGTTACATTGGTTTTATTTGTACAAAAACTTTTTAATTTGATGTAGTCAAAATTATTTATTTTGCATTTTGTGACTCTTTCTAACTCTTGCTTGGTTTTAAAATCTTTCCCTTCCCAAAGGTCTGACATGTATACTATTCTGTGTTCACCTAATTTACTTATAGTTTCCTTCTTAATATTCAAGTCATTCACCCATTCTGAGTTTATCTTGGTGTAGGGTATGAGGTGTTGATCCAGACCTAATCTCTCCCACACTGTCTTCCAACTTTCCCAGCAATTTTAATCAAATAGTGGATTTTTATCCCAATAGCTGCGGTCTTTGGGTTTGTCATAGACTGTCTTGAGGAGGTCATTTACCCCAAGTCTATTCCACTGATCCTCCTTTCAGTCTCTTAGTCAGTACCAAATTGTTTTGATGACTGCTGCTTTATAATATAGTTTGAGATCTGGGACTGCAAGGCCACCTTCCTTTGTATTTTTTTTTCATTATTTCCCTGGATATCCTTGATCCTTTATTCTTCCAAATGAACTTTGTTATGGTTTTCTCTAATTCAGTAAAATAGTTTTTTTGGTAGTTCAATGGGTATGGCACTAAATAGATATATAAGTTTGGGTAGGATGGTCATTTTTATTATGTTAGCTCCTCCCACCCATGAGCAATCAATGTTTTTCCAATTGTTTAGATCTAGTTTTAATTGTGTGGAGAGTGTTTTGTAGTTGTGTTCATATAGTTCCTGTGTTTGTCTCGACAGATAGATTCCTAAGTATTTTATATTGTCTCGGGTGACTTTAAATGGAATTTCTCTTTCTAATTCTTGCTGCTGAACTGGGTTGGAGATATATAGAAATGCTGATGACTTATGTGGGTTTATTTTGTATCCTGCAACTTTGCTAAAGTTGTTGATTATTTCGATTAGCTTTTTGGTTGATTCCCTAAGATTCTTTAAGTAAATCATCATATCCACAAAGAGTGACAGCTTGGTCTCCTCATTGCCAATTTTAATACCTTCAATTTCTTTTTCTTCTCTAATTGCTACTGCTAGTGTTTCTAGTACAATATTAAATAATAGAGGTGATAATGGGCATCCTTGTTTGACTCCTGATCTTATTGGGAAGGCTTTGAGTTTTTCCCCATTGCAGATGATGTTTGCTGATGGTTTTAGGTATATGCTGTTTATTATTTTTAGGAAAGGCCCTTCTATTCCTATACTTTCTAGTGTTTTCAATAGGAATGGGTGTTGTATTTTGTCAAAGGCTTTTTCTGCATCTATTGAGATAATCATGTGATTTTTATTGATTTGCTTATTTATATGGTCAATTATGTGGATGGTTTTCCTAATATTGAACCATCCTTGAATTCCTGGTATGAATCCTACCTGATTGTAGTGGATAACTCTTGTGATGACTTGCTGGAGTCTTTTTGCTAGTATTCTATTTAAGATTTTTGCATCTATATTCATTAGGGAGATTGGCTTATAGTTTTCTTTCTCTATTTTTAACCTGCCTGGCTTTGGGATCAGTACCATGTTTGTGTCGTAAAAGGTTTTGGTAGAACCCCTTCTTGGCTTATTCTGTCAAATATTTGTATAGTATTGGGGTTAGCTGTTCTTTGAATGTTTGATAGAATTCATTTAAGAATCCGTCTGGACCTGGGGATTTTTTCTTAGGGAGTTCTTTGATGGCTTGTTCAATTTCTTTTTCTGATATTGGGTTTTTTAGGTAATTTATTTCTTCTTCTTTTAGTCTAGGCAATTTATATTTTTGTAAGTATTCATCCATATCACTTAGATTGCCATATTTTTTGCCATATAATTGGGCATAGTAGTTTTTATTGATTGCCTTGATTTTCTCTTCATTAGAGATGAGGTCTCCCTTTTCATCTTGGATACTGTCAATTTGGTTTTTTTCTTTCCTTTTTAAAATTAGACTGACTACTACTTTCTCAATTTTATTTGTTTTTTCAAAGTACCAGCTTCTAGTCTTATTTATTAAATCAATAGTTCTTTGACTTTCAATTTTATCAATTTCTCCTTTGATTTTTAGGATCTCTAATTTAGTCTTCATCTGAGGGTTTTTAATTTGTTCACTTTCTAGTTTTTTAATTTGCATGCCCAATTCATTGACCTCTGCCCTTCTTAATTTGTTTATATATGAACTCAAGGATATAAATTTCTCCCTGAGTACTGCTTTGGCTACATCCCATAGGTTTTGAAAGGATGTCTCACCATTGTCATTTTCTTCCATGAAGTTATTAATTGTTTCTATGATTTGTTCTTTAACTAGCTGGTTTTGGAGAATCATATTGTTTAATTTCCAATTAATTTTTGGTTTATCTATCCATGTACCCTTACTAATTATTATTTTTATTGCACTGTGGTCTGAGAAGGTTGCATTTATTATTTCTGCCCTTTTGCACTTGTTTGCAATGATTTTGTGCCCTAGGACATGGTCAATTTTTGTGAATGTACCATGTACTGCTGAAAAGAAGGTGTATACCTTTTTGTCCCTATGTATTTTTCTCCATATGTCTACTAACTCTAATTTTTCTAAGATTTCATTTGCTTCTCTCACCTCTTTCTTATTTATTTTTTTATTTGATTTATCTAGTTCGGATAGGGGAAGATTCAGATCTCCTACTAGTATAGTTTTTCTATCTATTTCACCCTTGAGCTCCTCTAGTTTCTCCTTTAAAAATTTGGATGCTCTGCCATTTGGTGCATACATATTGAGTACAGATATTTCCTCATTGTCTATACTGCCTTTTATCAGGATGTAATTACGTTCCCTATCACTTTTAACTAGATTTATTTTTACTTTGGCTTTGTCCGATATCATGATTGCTGCTCCTGCCTTCTTTTTATCATTTGATCCCCAATAGATTTGGCTCCATCCTCTTACTTTCACCCCATGCGTATCTACCTTCCTCATGTGTGTTTCTTGTAGACAGCATATGGTAGGGTTTTGGATTCTAATCCACTCTGCTATTTGCTTGCTTTTTATGGGTGAGTTCATTCCATTCACATTCAGAGTTATGGTTACTAGCTGTGTATTTCTCAGCATTTTGATTTCTACTCCTTGTCCTGCCTTTTCTTCTTTCACTATTTCCTTCTATACCAATGTTTGTTTATAGTCAGTCCCAACCATCACCCCCCTTATTTTACTTCCCTTTCTACCCCCTTCCCTTCTTATTCCCTCCCTTATTTTCCACTGTAGTCTTTTTAAAATTCCCCCCCGCTGCCCTCTCCCTCCCTTGTACTGCTTCCCTCCCCAACAGTCCATGTTTTACCCTTCTACTCCCCTATAGGGTGCAGATCTATTCTCTTCCCCAATGGATTGGATTTTTCTTCCCTCTTTGGGTCAGTTTCAAAGTATGTAAGATTTGAGTATTTCCTATCTCCAACCTCTTTACCCTTCCAGTGTATCGATGTTCTCCCCCCTCCCGCCATGAGATTCTTTGTGACATATAAATTAACTCCCATTTGTTTCTTTTCCCATTTCTTTTAGTCATAACCTTTTTTTTAGCTCTAGTCATGTATATATATACACATGTATATGTATTTATGCATGTATATATCTATATACCTATTTATGTCTGGTCCTTTCATTCTATACAGTTTGTCACTGTTCCCTCTGCGTGTAATTCTTCTAGCTGCTCAGGTGATAGCAACAGTTTTTAAGAGTTACCAATGGCCTCTTTTCTTATAGGGATACATATCATTTTAACTTATTGAGTCTCTTAAAATTTTTTTGTTGTTGTTTTGTTTGTTTTTTCTCCCTTCTTTTTTAATTACCTTTTGATGATTCTCTTGAGTTCTGTGGTTGGACATCAAATTTTCTGTTCAGGTCTGGTCTTTTATCTATGAATGCTTGGAACTCTTCTGTTGTGTTGAATGAGCATACTTTCCCCTGTAAGAATATAGTTAGTTTTGCTGGGTATTTTATTCTTGGTTGTAGACCTAGTTTACTTGCTTCCCAGAATATTGTATTCCATGCCTTTTGGTCCTTTAGTGTGGATGCAGGCAGATCCTGTGTTAACCTCACCATGTTTCCATGGTATCTGAATGGCTTCTTCTTGGCAGCTTGTAATATCTATTTTTTCATCTGATTGTTTTTGAATTTGGCTATAACATTTCTTGGTGTTGTCAGTTGGGGATTAAATACAGGGGATGATCTGTGGATTCTTTCAATCTCCACTTTCCCCTCTTGTTCTAGGATCTCAGGTCAGTTTTCCTGGATAATTTCCTCTAGTATTATGTCCAGGCCTTTTCTTTTGTCGTGGTCTTCTGTTTGTCCAATTATTCTTAAATTGTCTCTCCTTTATTCTTAAATTGTCTCTCCTTAAACGATTTTCTAAATAGTCTGTTTTGTGAATGAGATGCTTCACATTTTCCTCAAATTTTTCATCCTTTTTTTTTGTTTTGTTTTATAGTGTCCTGCTGCCTTGTGAGGTCACTTGATTCTAGTTGTTTTATTCTGGTTCTTAAAGATTGGATTTCATTTCTGGCTTTTTGGTCATCTTTTTCCTTCTGGTATAATTTTCTTTGAAGATTGTCTTTCATCCTCTTTACCTCGTCTTTCATCTCCTTTACCTCATCTTTCATCTCCTTTGCCTCATTTTCTAGCTGGTTGATTTTGGCTTTTAAGACACTATTTTCTTGTTTTAGTTCAAGTGCCTCTGTTTCCAGATGAATTATCTTAATTTTTAAGTTCTTTTCTCAATTGTCTTCAGCCTCTCTTAGTTAGTTGTGTTTTGAGTTCTTCCACAGCCTGTATCCAATTCGCTGGGATTTCTCGGTTATAGTTTGCTGATCTCTCCCCCTCTGTTCCATTTGCTGAGTAGTAGCTGTCTATTGTAGTTTCTTTCTTCTTTTTCTGTTTTTTGCTCAAATTCACTCCTTCTTTACTCCCCATATTTGTCTGTGCTCTTGTTCCTCTCATTTTTTTGGGGGGGACTTCTATCAGTCTCCCCTCTTGGAGCTTTAACAGAAGATCTCTTGATGTAGTCTCTGGGGGAGGGTTGTTGGGGGTTTGAGCTTCCCTGTCCTCTGGAGGCTTTTGATTGGCTTAAAGTCCAGCAGTCAGTGAGGATGGGTGTGGAGCCTGGGCTTCCCTGCATTCTGGAGACTTTAGATGGGATTGGGTTCAGCTTAGTTGAGCTGGGTTTACTCTGAGTTTTAAACTTCCTGGACAGATGGAGCAAATATGGAGGATCTCCAAAGCTCTGGCCAGGCTGCCAGTTCTGTGCTCCTTCTAGGCTGCCATCTTGACTCTGCCTCTAGGTTCCTGTTTTTTCAGAAGACTCTGTTCTCTAAAGGGGGAGGGATTTTGGCCCCTGGGCTCTGAGGGATCCTGATGGGATTAGGTTCAACTGGTTCTTTCAGAAGACCCTGCTCTCTAAAGGGGGAGGGGTCGTGGCCTCCCTGGACTCTGAGGGCTCCTGATGGGATTAGGTTCAACTGGTTTGGATCGAATGAGCCCTGAAGCAAAAAACCTCCTCCTCCACAATCTGTGTTGAATGCCTGGAGACTGGCCCAGGTTGCTTTAAGGTAAGCCCTCGCTAGCCCCTTTTCTGTTCTTTCAGAAGCTCTGAGGGCTCCTGATGGGATTAGGATCAGCTGGTGTGGGCCGAATGATCTCTGAACCAAAAAAAAAAACAAACCAAACAAACAAACAACTTCCTCCTCCACAATCTGTGTTGAATGTCCAGAGACTGTCCCATGTTACTTTCAAGGTAAGCTCTTTGGAGCAACCCCTTTGCTGGCCCTGAGTTTTCTGTCCTTTCAGTAGCTCTGAGGGTTCCTGATGGGATTGGGTTCAGCTGGTGCCCTAAAGCTGGGACCTCCCTTGAAACTCAGATGGAAGGACCCATCCAGGGGGCTACAGGCTTCCCCCTTCTCTCTATGTTTCTCTGCCATCTGTGTTGGGTGCCCTGGAGACTGGCTCAGGTTACTTTCAAGGTGAGTCCTTCAAAATAGGCAGCCCTGAGGCCCTTTTGTAGGCCCTGAGTTTCCAGCTGCCTCGGGCTCAGCACTCTGGGTTGGGGGGGATGGGTCCTGGGACCTTCCTTCTGCCTACCCCTTAGATCCGAGTGATCTAGGGTTCTGGCTTTTGGGGGGGTGTGTACCTTTTGATTCAGGTCCAGGAGGAGGGTTCCCCGGGTCTGTCCTGTTGTTCAGCTTGAATTTTGGGGTCCTAGGAGCACTCAGTTTGCGATCGGTAAGGAAGGGTTTCCAAGGTCTGAACTTTCACTGCTTCTAAGCAGTGAAATCTTGACTGGAAGTCCTATATTTTACTTTCATAAACTAAATATTTTCAGATCACATACATTTAAAAAAGATGGCTTTGTTCCTAACTTGTCCCTTAAAGTTACAGTTGTCTCTTCTATGGTTTAATGTTCTTATTATTACTACTGACTCCATATTCATTGTCTGGAAGATGAGACTTTACTTATTCTAATCCATGTCCATCTAGGCATAAATGCCTTGGATTTTCTCTCATATATTGATCTATCAAATGTTTCACTTGTCAAAAGAGAAAATTACATTATTCTTTTGTGGTGCAACTACCCAACAGATTTTTATTTTTTATTATATTTTTGGTTTTCTTTTTTTTCCCAATAGATTTTTAGTTTAACATAAGTGGACTTAATCCTAATGAAGCCTTTATTATTTGACCATCCTCAGATTAATAATCTTCAAACTCTTTTGATTGTTCAAATCTAGTAACCAGATGCAAATTATGTCATTTCCATTCTGGCCTTCATCCTTGCATCTTCTCCATAAAGCATCTGTACTTTTCCTTAGGAAGCAACTTTGATTCTGAAAGGTGCTACTTTTGCTAGAACCAAGGTGCAACATCACTTCTTGTACACCAGCTACATACATCCCACTGTGAGTAAAGTCTCCCCACTCTAGAGATAGACCTGTACACATGTATACATACACATACTTTGTAGATCTTTTTTTATGTATTATCTTTTCTTATTAAAATATGAGGTCCTTAGAATAATCTTTAAAATACACTCAAATAAATATAATATAAATACAAGAATTTTTTTTTGGTGAGGAAAGTAAGAGAGCATTAGGAACTAGGGAGATAGGGTATGATTTCTTGATAATGTGAAATTTAAAAATTTATATCCCATACTCCAAGTATTATATTTAATAATAGTTATTAATATTTAAATGGAAACAAAAGGAAACTAAAAAGCTAGAGAAACAGGGGGAGCTCACCCAGCCTCATATGTGAAAAGGAGAGGGAGGTGTATTATAAGGGGAGGTTAAGTTATAACGGAGGGATTCATTCTTTCAGTATAGAGAGGGGAAGAGTGAGAGACTCCCCCCTTTCTCAAAAGTGGAGTTTAGGGGAGACAGCTAATGTTTAGGGTTGGCTCAGAGAGAGAAGAGGGGGTTCGAAGATTTTCCCTCTTTTGCCTTCCCTCCATATTTAAGGCTTCTCTCCCAGATTTGCTTTTGTCCCTCTTGTTCTCCCTCCACTACTCCAGACCAAAGGGTCTCCCCTTGATCTGTTCACTCACACACAGCTTCTTTAAAGTCAACTCAATCAAGGTAAGACAAACGAATAACTAGCAGAGAAAGAATGGGAGAGGGAAGTGGGGAAGAGGGGGTCCCTGTCTCTAACTAAATCGTTTCTCCTCCCTCCTCGAGTTTGGGGGGGAAACTCAGGCCTTGGCAGCCTGAGCCCCTTGAGAGAAAGTCAGGTTGACTCACCCATGGTCAACAAGAGCTGAGGTAAAGTCTGCTCAGTTTACTTTTCAGAAAGTCCCTTCAATTGGGAAATGCTGGGGGGAAAGATTTCCAGTCTCCAGCAGGAAAAAGTGGGTAACCCTCAGGAGAAAGTCTTTTACCAGCTTCTCTCTTTGGCTTCTCAAGCCTGAGAGAGAAACTCTTCTACCAGCCAGAGTCTTCTCTGCCTCAAGATACCAAACTCCTGGGACCCCTCTACCATAGAGGTGATCAGTTTCACACACTCTCCAGCCTGGCACTTTTCTTTATTGCTAGCCTCTGTCACATAGGGAGGTGCTACCCAAAACATGTATACAAACATATCAAATGCATACATGAACGAAGGGGAAAAGGATTCTTGGGACAAGAAAAGAATTCTGGGAGATGGAGTCCAAATTTTCTAATTATACAATAATGAATTAGAATATACTTAAGTCACATTTTAATATAATCAATAGGAGTTATTGATGCAGTATCTAATTTATTTATACCTTCATTTCCCCTCTCATTTCTCATATCTTTTCCATACTTCATATTTGCTTTGGAATACCATTCATAATTCATCAAAAGCCTCATTATTGTTTGAAATTTTGAGAGCTATGTCAATACTATACAAGCTCTGTTAGGTTCTGTCTTGAAACACTACTGGTACAATTCTCATGACAGACTACATACACTGTCTGAGGGCCAGTTTAACTAAAGAAAAAAGTGGCTTATAATTAGGAGTTCTATACTTTGTCAATTTTTTCCCTTGGTAAGTCATGAAACAGATGAAAATATTAAATGATCCCATTTCCACTTTTACAGTGATGATATGGCAAAAAGACAAAGGAGATTATGAAGTCATCATATCTTAAATAAATTGTGAGCCTTAATAATTATCGGTGTTTTAATATGTAGATTTGTTCGGTGACTACTAAAGAAAATGGGACAGTTTCACTAAAAGTAAACTTAGAAGACATAAAAGAGTTGTAACTAAATAGAATAATCCACAGGTTATTTTAGAGGGAGCTGATAGATGTTTTCATGGAATTAGTTTCATCATGTACACAATGGCAACAAGCAATATAATTTTATGGGAAACTTGGTTATCTTGCTTTGCAGTGTTCATGATGAGCATGAAGAAACAGGCACAACAATGAAGATAATCACAGCTTAGACAGGAAAATTTTTTTTGCAAAAGATGAAAAGGTAGAGAAATTCTCTTGTGAGCATGACAAGATTAAAAAGAAATCAACATAAAGCTCGGTACTTAGTGTGACTTCAGTGTGATAGTGGGTACAAGATAAGATACCAAAAATGTTGTTGGAAAATATGGAATAAGATTAAAAAATGAAGGAGGGCAAAAGCTCAAAGACTGATCAGAAGCCTTAAACTCTTGCTAAATGAATGATCTTAGGCACATCATAAAAAAAAAAAAAACCCTCTTACAGTCTCACTTCCTTTATTCCTAAAATGGTTAATAATAGCACTTAAGTCAGAGTTGTTGTGAAGATCAAAGGAAATAATGTAGGGTGTTTTTCAAACCATACTATATAAATGACATGTATAGTAATATTTATGGCAATGATAAGAACTATTAATGACTAAAATAAGAAATTTGAAAGCCTTGAAATCTGATGAATATTAAACAATAGCCCTAAATTTATTGAATATATTTCAATAGTAAATAAGTTACTGGGGATTTATGATTTAACTGTAATTTCATAATCAACTATTTGAATATATTCAGGTGATTGTGTGGCTGTAGCAAGTTCAAAAACAATAGTGAAGTAGAAGAAAAGAAAAATTAAATCAAACTATTTAAACAAGCTACTGACTTCTGAAATGAAGAGTGTACAAAAACAAAGAATTAATTTTATTATCATCACCATAAAGAGGAGACTACATGAGCCCAGAAACTTCAAATAGCAATTACTTTATCTTATCCTACAGAGGCACAGAAGCCACAAACAACCGCAGTTGAGAGTATAAGTTGTTTCAAAACATTACAGAGGAAGAGGATGGATGGTCATGAGTAGCCTTCACTCAAAAATAGTAAAGAGCAGTTAAGGAGAAAATGAGTTTGCAGAGTGCTTGGTGTGAATTCGCCAGCTAAGTTAAATGATCCTGTAAGCATTTGTACATGAAATAGAGGAAAATAAACAAAAGCCTGATATAGCAGGTTTGTTTCTGTTTCTAAAGTGTTCCATTCTCACTGGTAACAATAGTGGCATAATCTATTTGGACTCTACACTATGCTATGTGAAGAAGTGTCAGCAGCATGAGAAAAAAGTCACATCTGACCAAATACCCACAAAAGAAATCTATGTTGGAGTTATCAATAATTTTAAGGGTATTTTGAGCTTGATTTTTAAGATATCTCAAAGTAAATAATTCCATAACAATGAAAAAAATAATCGATAATGCTAGAAGACATCAGAAAATATTGATGTATGCCTGTTTTTATGGCTTTATAAAAAATCTCAGAATCGGTATCAAGGATATATTTCATGAAATGGAGGCTGTTGCTCCTGTGCCCTGTTTGCCATCTCTATGGTTTTTCCTCCTTGACAAAAGTGAGCAGCCTTGACAGCATATACAACATTTCCAATTGCCATAACCTGTCACCTCTGTCACCTTTCTTTGTCTATCAAGTGTAGAGGAGCATATTCATCATCTCTTCTCCAGGGGTTTTATTGATCATTACAATTGTTCAGGTTTGGACAGTCATTTGCAGTTGTTTTTATTGACATTTAATAGTCATATTTATTATTCTCTTGGTTCTACTTCCTTCACTTTGTATCAGTTCATACAAATCTTATTTTTCTAAACTCCTTACATTTGTTTTTTTTCTCATAGCACAATAATATTAATGTATTATAGTTTATGTATAGCTTTATTGACCTGATAGCTCAGTTACATTTACATGCTACAATTTATTAATCCCTTAATTAGTAGGCTACACATAGTGATTTCTTATCAGTTGTCTTTTCTTTGCTCACTTTGCTACCAAATTAGTTTAGGTTCTCATCTCTTGATGAAATTATTGTTATTTTTTATCTTTTACACAGAAACATTTGCTTAGAAAATTTAGCAAAGCCAGAGGTACAAATACTCCCTACCTCCTCACACTAGTTGGAGGCACTGTCTCATTTATACTTCTTCAGACTCTAGGGAGAATAGGTTAAGATTTAAGGTAGTTTCAACATAGCACTAACTCCACCAAGTTCATGTCCAAAGGCAGCATTGTTGGATGAGTTTTCGTCTAAGTTACTGTTGAGGTAGGTCCTGAACGTCACTCCATATGTTCTAGATATTGAATCCTTAGCTCAACTTGATTATCAGACCTCTTAGTGGCTTGCTTTATGTAATTCTTAAACAAAAAAGCCTGTAGCCTTTGGGGGAACATCTACAAACTTCTTCACCTAAACTAAGAGGAAAATGCTGAGGCAAAGAAACACAGCCTGTATTCACAGGCCACATGGAAGCCTGGAAGAGAAAGGGATCAAGATCTCTCCCCTTATACTATTCTTTATTTTTGTTCACCAGAAAATAGTTAGGCAGGAATGAGACCAAGGGAAGGACTTTCACTTATAGTATAACAACAGTCTCTTAATTGGTCTCCCTATCTCAGGTTTATCTTTACTTCATCAAAAGTAAAAGTATGGTCTATAGACCAAATCTGACTATCACCCTTTTCTGGTTTTGTTTTTGTTTTTGATCTAAGAATAGTCTTTATGTAAATAAAAATTTCCTTGCTGTGTATTTAAAAATATAAAAACCATTCCTAGATGAAGATGCAAAAACAGGCAGCAGACTTGGCTATAGTTTGCTGATCCTTGTTGGGTCTTCCTACATGATTTTGTTAAAGAGATGTTCCTTCAGTTCATATTTGACCATGCCATTTTCCTACTCAATTAATTCCAGTAACTCTGTATTACCTTTAGGTTAAAATATAATCTCTTTAGCTTTTAAAACCCTTTTAGGACTTATCCCTAATTCATCTTCCCAACATCCATGGACATTAATCCTCATTCTACACATTTTGAGGCTACCAAAATGCTTTTTCTGTTCTTCAGACAGAATGCTATCTTCTGTGTCCATTTCTTTTCACTGACCCTCCTATACTTAAAATACACTCTTTTGTCATCTCTGTTGAATAGAATACCTTTCTTTAAAACGTAAGCCCTTCCTTATATATGAAGCCTTTTCTGATTCCTTCATTGTTATTGCCTTCTCCCTTAAACTAGCTTGCATTTGCTTTATTTTTAATCTGTATATACTTATATATAATTGGATTCTTCATTAAAATATAAATGTCTTATTACTAGCTATTCTTTTTTCTTTCTTTTTCATATTTATATCCTCAGTGCTCAGCATAGTGCATGGCACATAGTAAGCACAAAATAAATATATCTAAGTTGATATTAATCAATATGTGTTCATAATGAAATATCTAAGCCCAGGAATTAAATTATCTAGTTTTTTGTGTTAGTATTTCAAGAAGAACATTTGATAAAATAGGATAAAATTTAAGTTTAATAATTTTCCTTAAGATTAGAGTATTTTCCACAAATATCCCAAAATTGTATGACTTTAAAATATATACAGCCTCAGAAAAACTGTGGTTAATGACCCACCAAAGTCAAAGTACAATGGAATACCCTGGGCTTTGTCTAGCTATTGACTTCAGAGGAGTGATTTCTCTGTACCTCTTTACCCTCAGCTCTCAGAATGCTGTCTTTTATGATCCTGTGGCCATTCATGCCTCCTATATGTGTGAGCACACATACACATGCATATTTTACCTCTCATCCAATCATTACATATCTCTTACACACACACACACACACACACACACACACACACACACACACACACACACACGTCTTATCCCTAACCTATCTTTCCTTACATTCCTTCCACTTTGTGGTGGAGAACTTGGTTTTCTTCAGAGGACAACACATTATGTAGGGACTTTCTTCAAAGATGGTTGTTCCATCTCTAATGCCTAAACACCTCTTAAGGTGTTCATCAGTATCACGGTATCTTTGCAGAGTCTGTAGCATCCCAAGCATATTCACATCTATGAAATGTGGATGACTGTGTGGCTACTGTGTCTCCAGGCATAGGGTTGTACTGATGAGGTTTGTGGATGTGGCCTTGGACTGGCCATGCGGCCCTTGGCTGGGACGGACTCATTGGCATGCTCGGACTCGATTCCCCGGGAGGGCACCGCGGTTTGCAGTCTACACGCCCAGGGGTGTTCCCTCTGCCTTGCCACCCAATCTTGGGTGTCTGTGCTTTGTGGTGTGGTTGCTGCGTCCTTGGGAGTGCCGCCCAAGCAGGACAGGAATGAATTCGGAGGCAATCCCATGAACTTCCTCTTGGCTCTTGGCTCTTGGCTCTTGGCCTTTCTCCCCTTCCAATGGAGCTCCACTGGGCTCCGCAATGACTATATCTCTCTCTCCTCTTGACCTTCTCCTTCCTGGAGGCTGTAACCATCTCCGCCTGCATTCCCTATCTTAATCTCCTTCTCCACCACGTGTTCCTTTGTACTCATACTCTCCTATCTAAGGGAGTATCATAGGGATTGCCTGCCCTATCCAACCACTGACTTGTCTGTGTCTTTCATTCTCCACCCTGGTTCTCGGTTCCTACCTCTCCTTGGGTCCCATCACAAAGGTGAGCCCCTTCCCTTGTGGGACCCTGCTGGTCAGGGAAGTCCATTAAGGAAAACCCCACAGAGTCCAAATAGAAGATCAAGAGGCTTTCCACATCCTCATTTTTATGGATGACAGTGTGTTGATTACATTAGGTCCAAGAACACTAAAATGCCTTCTCAATGAAATATATACTTGCTCAAAAAAGTTAGACTCCTTGGGGAATGGCTGAACAAATTGTGATATATGTTGGTGATGGAATACTATTGTGCTCAAAAGATTAATAAAGTGGAGGAATTCCATGTGAACTGGAAAGACTTCCAGGAATTGATGCAGAGTTAAAGGAGCAGAACTGGGAGAACATTATACACGGAGATGGATATACTGTGGTATAATCAAAAGTAATGGACTTCTCTACTAGAAGTGATGCAATGATCCAGGACAATCCAGAGGAACTTATGAGAAAGAACATTATCCACACCCAGAGAAAGAACCGTGGGAGTAGAAACACAGAAGGAAAACAACTGCTTGATCACATGGTTCAGTGGGTATATGATTGGGGATATTGACTTTAATTGATCATTCCATTGCAAATATTAATAATGGAAATAGATTTTGAACAATGATGCATGTAAAACCCAGTGGAACTGTTCATTGACTCTGGGAGGTGGTAGGGAAGAGGGGAGGGAAAGAACATAAATCACGTAACCATGGAAAAATATTCTAAATTAATTAATTAAATAAACAAATAAATAAAAGAATATAAAGCTACCTATGAGTCTCAAATGATAACCAGTGAAATGAATAGATCCACTAAAGTCTTTGAAAAATAAGAATATTGATTCACATAGTGCTTTGAGATTTATAAGGAACGTTCCCAATAACTACTCAGTGAAGTAGGTAGAACTAATATTATTAATCCCATTTTACAAATGAGGAAACTGAGGCTCAGAGAATCTAGGTAACCTTAATGTGGTCACACAACTATTAACAAGTTAAAAGTAAGGATTCAATTTCAAGTCTCCTGACTCCAAATTCAGTTTCTTTTCTATTATATGAAGGTTTAATATGGTTGATAATCATGAAACAACCTGAACTCAGAAGAATCAAATTTGTAAGCAATCCAAAGGGCAACAAAAAGTCATATATTATGATTAAGTAGAATGCTGCACACTACCACTGACAATTTGTGTGTGAAAAATGAGATAATTAGACACATATATAACTAAGAAAGAGGTGGGATATTCCTGTAGCAAGAGGGAAGAACTGATTTAGACAGCTTGAGTGCAGCTTTGGTACCTAGAAAATAGGAAAAAGATCAGAAGATGGCCTTGAGTGTGTTGGATGAATCTTTTATAGAGTATTTATGAAAAGAGATGGACACAAATTTCTTAAGAGGATACATTTTAATGGGGTTTCAATTTCCCTCTCTAATGAGAACTCAGATCAATGGAAGAATCAAAGCATGCAATCTTGCTTAGCACAGACATTGCAAATAGAAGCCACATACAAAATAAACATTGAATAGGTGATGAAGAGAGGGAATTTCTTCTTCTAACACATTAAAGATATTTTTCCTTTCATAATTACCAGTCACCTTTCACTCTAGTGCTTAAACCACTAAGTGTCCCTATGGTCATTAGGTGAGAAATAATTTCAGGTTTTTCCATTTTGGCATTATACTCTACTAGAGTCTATAGTAAATTGTAAAATACCCAACACTATACATATTCACTTTAACAAGCATTACTTGAGAAGTACAAAGTAATTAAGCAATAAGACATGACAGGCAGTGCATTTGGGGGGAATTATTGCACATCTCAGATGCCTTGAGAGGTTCAGGCCAAAGGCTGAGCAACTTCAACCACCCAAGAAGTGTAATCATCCCTCAAGAAATGCACCACCTGTCATAGCTTATTACTCCTATGAAATGGAAATCATGAAACCAAAACTGGGGGGAAAAGGTTAGATGTGTGCATTTGCTGAGGATTACTTACATGACTATGACATCACTGACAGTTCTATACGTGTCCAGAGGATTCTAAAGCTATTGCATAATTATCACATGAGCCACACAATTCATTTGGAACTGCTGGATCAGCATTCTACAATGCCAACTTTGTCATATACCAGTCCCCCAATGTCCTCTTCTTGCAAAAATCATATTGGCATTCTTAATTCCAATCTCTCTTCTTGCATTGCTCATACAACGATGGGGGCAGGGGAGGAGGGGGATTCAGAAACAATCTTACCCTCTTGAGAATTAGAGGCATTTGGTTGCTTGTATGCCTTGTAACACCCCAAGGTCATTATCTCATGATAATCACATCTCCTGGAGCTGCCTTATTGCTTAAGTGTAACACTAAATTTTAATTACAATGAAATAGAGCTCTTCTGGTAGTTTACACAACATCTTGTGTTCTCAATGCCAGATGGAAATGATGTCGAGCTTTTACTATAATAGCATTTGGTGGTCTTGTGCTCCCCTGTAATAAATGAATTTTTTGATTTTGTTGAGAAAGCTGTTGGCCTTACCTTGGAATATTTTTTTAAAAGTCAGTCTTTAAAATCTTATGATTTTTAAAAATAATAAAATAATGAGTAAGATATGATTTCAATGCAAATCTGACAGGCAAACCTACTTAAAAGTAAATTTAATCGAGGTGACTATTGGCAGATAAGGATGAGTCAATGTACTTAAAAAAAAGAAAGCTTTGCTACTTATTAACTTGGAATTTGGAGACTTGATGGGCCAGATGTTTAGCTTCTGGTCATTTTTATAAACACAGAAAATAGATTAATAATTGAAGTTGTTACTAAACACCATGGTGTATATTTTCTACATTGATTGTTCAGCTTGTTTGGAGGTCTTCAGTTTCCTTCCATATATCATTGTCAGAATAAGTTTCATGGGTGCAGGTTATTAGAAAAGTCTGCAATAATAGTATATATACCATAAGGCTAGCCATAGGTTCACCTGCCTTTCAACACAGGGAGCTTCTGGGGAAATAAAGCAGCATCTATTTTATTCAATGAGAGTGAGCCTGGTGGATACTCTCCTGTTCATAGTCCATTCACTGCCTGAACTAATATTTGAGAAGTAGGTAGATTCTAAGTAGACTCAGTTTCTTGGAAAAAACATGAACAATTTCTACAAGGAATTATGAAGAGTGAAATGAGCAGAACTAAGTGAACATCATATACAACAACAGAAATATGGTTGAAAAATAACATGTTTATCCATTTCCAGAGAAAGAACTGAGAAATAGAAATAAACAAGACATAGTTTTATATATACATATATCTTTTGTCACATGTGGCCTTCTCAAATGGGGGAATGGAAGGGACTTAACTGGTTATTTTAATATAACAAACAAATAATAAAAATCATTATGCTTTTTTACATTTTGTTGAGTACTCATAAATACTGCTATAAATTTATCATAATTCAAATTATATTGTTAATCTATTACTGGGAGATATTATTTTATAAAAATGGATTGTCTCTTGGGAAGCTTGAGGAAGGCATCCCAAATATTCAGTAAATTGATAGCCTTAGGAAATATTAAACTTTTACAAGGGTTAAAAAAATTCCCTCAGGAACCAGAGTGTGCATAAAATATTCTAGGTAGTAACTAATTTTTAAACTTGTAGTTGGTCAGTCAATGTACATTTATTAATCATTTTTTGTGGGCTAGATACTATACTAAGGAGCAGAGACAAAAACAAAGGAAAAAGATATTCCCTGGCCTCAAATTACTCAGTCTAATGAGGGGGACTATATATTAAAACAACCATGAAAAAAAAACTACATATATATGTAAATATATACACATATATACATATTCGTATATATATTAGGAGTTAATCAACTTAGAGAAGGTAGTACCACTAAAAGGGACTGGGAAGTGTTTATAGTAGGACATAAGATTTTAGCTGGAATTTGAGGAAAGCCAGGGAAGCCAGGAGATTGAAATAAGGAAGGAGAAAATTCCAGACATGCTAGCTATCCATGGAAAATGCCAGGAGTTGGGACATGGAACGTTTTGTTTGTGGAGCAGCAAGGAGGCCAGTGTCTCTTGATCACAGAGTATGTATCTTTTAAAACTTTTCTTATTTGTTTGTTTCATAAAAATAGTCAACTTTCGCTCCTTTTTCTCCCATTAGAGAAGGTATCATTTGACAAACAGATAGATGCATGTATTAAACTATGTTCTACTTATTTCTGTTTATTAGTTCTTTATCTGGAGGTCGTCCTTCAAAACCATATTCTCTTGGTTCTACTTGTTTCACTCTTCATAATTTCATGTCGAGCTTCCCATGTTTTTCCAATATTAACCTGTTTGTCATTTCTTATAATGTAGTAATCATATGTAGAAACAAGATATTAGAAGACTGGAAAGGACAAGAGTGGAGGAAATTGTTATTATTTTTTTTAAATGCTTACCTTCTGTTTTGGAATCAATACTGTGTATTGGCTTCAAGGCAGAAGAGTGGTAAGGGCTAGGCAATTGGGGGTCAAGTGACTTGCCCAGGGTCACACAGCAGGGAAGTATCTGAGGCCAGGGTGGAGGAAATTATTAATGGCTTTGAATGTCAAACAGGACTTTATCTTTAATCCTAAAGGAGAAAAGGAACCAGTAGAATTTATGGAGATTTAAGATGACCATTTTGATAGCAGAATGGAGGCTAGATTATAGTGGTAACATACTTGAGGTAAAGAGATTATTATTGTAGTCCAGGCAGAAAGTGGCTTGTCCAAGGGTAGTGGCAATTTCAGAAGAGAGAATGGGGGCATATTTGAGAGTTGTTAGGAATGTAATAACAAGGGGGCATGGCAAAAAGATAATGAGAGAGAGAGTGAGGAGTTAAATATAACTACTATGTTAGAAGTCTGATTGGGAGAATGGAGGCACTGGGAAGGAAGTAAGGAAATTAGGAAGAAGGGATGATGGTTAGGGGGTTAGTTTTGGATATATAGAGTTTATAATGTCTATGGGACATGGAGTTTTTAAATTTCAAAAGGTAAGTGGAAATGCAAGAATGGAAAACATCAGGGAGATTAGAGCTATATAAGCAGATGTGTAAACCATCACTATAGAGATGATATCTGAATCCATATAATCATTTTACATAAATATAAAAAGGATTAAATGTCTAATAAAGGAATAAGCCTACAATTTCATCTATGTTCTGAAGGTGCGACTGCTATTTAGTGAACTTAGCCAAATGAAAATTCTAATCATTTGAGATATTTAAAATCAAAGATTTGGGGTAGAATTAATTTATGAAGACATCTAATCCAAAACTTTCACCTTACATATGAGGAAACTGAGGCTCTCTAATAAATAGTAATTTTCATATGACTACAGAAAACTTTAATTTATTCTTCTGCTTGTTCATATCCATTCTCTGTTTATCAATTGGAAAATGGCTCTTACTGTTACTAATTGACTCACTCTATACTCAACATATATTTGAGAAATGAGGTCTGTATAAGAGAAACTTGCTGTTAAAATTTTTTTATATTACTTCATTGTCTGTGGTACTTATTTTATCAAAATACAATTTCCCTGATCATCTCTTTTTTATGTTTTTAAAATTTATTTAGTCAATTTAGAACATTATTCCTTGGTTACAAGAATCATATTCTTTCCCTCCCTCCCCTATCCTTACCCTTCCCATAGCTGATGAACAATTCCACTGGATATTACATGTGTCCTTGACCTGATCATCTCTTTTAATTAGTTCTGTTTTTGTTTTTGCTTTTTATGATTGTTTTGGTCCTTCCCCACCTTTAAAAAATTCAGTTGAAGTGTATTAGATTTTGCTCCAGCCCTTTATTTTAACTCTGTGTGTAGCTTTCTGTTTCAAATGTGACTCTCTAAAACAACACATTGTTGGATTCTGGTTTCTAATTCATTCTGCTATCTGCTTCTGTTTTATGGATTAGCTCATACAGTTCACAACCACAGTTATATTTATGAACTGTGTATTTCTCTCAATCTCATTACCTTCTGTTTTTTTTTCCTTCTCTTTCCTCAAGGCTATTTTGCTTCTAACCATTGCCTAATTTAATCTGCCCTTTTCTCCACTTTCTTTCAGGACAAGTGTCCTTGCTCCCCCCATTAATCTCTTGGATTAGTTAAATTTCAATAAACAATTGAATATGTGTCTATTTTTCTTCTTCTTTGAATTGGTTTTGGTGAGATTGAGATTTAAGCATCATTTTCCACTTCCTCATTTCCCCTCCACTATAAAACTTCTTTGTATGACTCTTTTAATTGAGAAAAATTTCCCCATTTTTAACTCTTTGTTCCCCCTCTTCATAGTGCAGCCCTCATTTTCCTTCTATTTTTAGAGATCATTCCAATACAATCAATTCACAACCATACACACTTCTATCTATGTATATTACTTTGCCATAATAATGATATAATTATTAGGAGTTATATGTATTATCATCTGATATAAAAAAGTAAACAGTCAAACTTAAGTCCCATATAATTACTCTTTCATGTTTATGGTTTTATGCTTCTGTCTGAATATCTTTTTTTGGGGGGGGTATGTTTTTGGGGAGTATGTTAAACTATTTTATTCTCCCTTCCATTACTTATAAAATATTTTATGACATTTTTCAAAAAATGTAGAACCTCAAATTCACTTCCCCCTACCTCCCCACTCTCTTAAAGATGATAAGCAATCTTATATAGATTCTACATGTACAATCACATAAACCCATATTAATCATTTTGTGGAAGAAAACTCAATTAGAAAGAAATTAAGAAGTAAAAAATAGTTTGCTTTGGATTCACACAGTTCTTTTTCTCTGGAAGTAGATGGCATTTTTATCATGAGTTTTGGGGACAATTTTGGATCATTCTATTAGATAATTTTATCATTGCTAAAAAAAAAAGACAGTTGTTCATTGTGAAATATTCCTGTCACTGTAAAATGTCATCCTGGTTCTGCTTATTTCACTCTGCTTCAATTTGTGTTAAGTTTTTCCAGATTTTTCTTACATCCTCCTGTTTGTCATTTTTTATAGCACACTATTCCATCTTAACCATATACTATAAGTTATTCATTCATTCCCCAATTGATAGGTATCCCTTCACTTTCCAAATCTTTGCTCCCTTTTCAAAAGAAGATACTTCCCTCCTTTTTAAAATGAATCTCTTTGGGATATAAACCTAGTAATGGTATTGATAGGACAAAAGGTATGTACTGTTTAATCACCCTTTGGGCACAGGCCCAAATTGCTCTCCTGAATGATTGAATCAGTTCAAAATTCTCCCAACAATGCATTCATGTCCCAGCTTTCCCATATCCCCTCTAAGTTTTGTCATTTTCCTTTTCTGTCATAATAGCCAGTCTGATAGGTGATTTAGAGCATTTTTGCATAAATATAGCAAACTTTATTTCTTTGTTTGAGAACAGCCTATTAATGTCCTTTGATCATTTTTCAGTTGGGGAAAGACTTGTATTCTTACATAGTCAACTCATTTTTCTATGTATTTGAGAAATGAGATCTTAATTAAAGAGACTTGCAAATTTTTTTTCAACGTTATGATTATTGTGTATTACTCTGTATCCTATTTACTTCTGTTTAGTCTCTAACCTCTACCTCCCCTAATTTTCCTTCTCTTTTCAGCCCCACTGAATGTTCCTTTCCCTCTTGTTTTCCTATAGGTTAAGATAGCTTTCTATACCCAATGATTGTGTATATTCTTCCCTCACTCAGCCAATTTTGATGAGAGTAAGGTTCATACGCTTTCCTCCACACATACACCATCTTTCTCCTCCACTGTGAATGCTCTTTTATGTGCAATAATTTATTCCATTCTACTTTTCCTTCCCCCTCCTCCTAATGCATTCCTCTTTCTCATGCCTTAATTTAAATTTATTTTTATATCATCCCATTATCTTCAACTCATAGCCTTGCCCTCTCTTTTTGTATACCCCTTTTACCTGTCCTAATGGCAAAATTCTTTGGCATAACAAGAATCATCTCCCCATGTAGGGATATACACAGTTTAACTTTATTGAATGTCTTTTGATTTCTCTTTCCTATTTGCCTTTTAATGATTCTCTCGAGTCTTGTATTGCACAATCAATTTTTCTATTCAGCTCTGTTTTTATTTTCATTAGGAATGTTTGAAAACTCTCTATTTCATGGAACACCAATTCCCCACCCCCCAAAGGAGTATGCTTAAATTTGCTAGGGAAGTGAATCTAGGTTGATGCCCTAGCTCCTGTGCCCAGACCCTGCAATGATTTATTTTTTTAAATTTTATTTAATTAGATGATTTAGAATAATTTTCCATGGTTATAAGACCCATGTTCCTTCCCTCCCCTCTCCCCACTCCCCTCCTATATGTTAGGCATAATTCCACTGGATTAGCATGTGCCATCAATCAAGACCCGTTTCTTTATTATTAGTATTTGCACTAGGGTGATCTTTTAGAGTCCACTTTCCCAGCCATAGCCCCACTGACCCATGTGATCAAGTGGTTGTTTTTCTTCTGTGTTTCTGCTCCCACAGTTCTTCCTCTGGATGTGGATAGTGATCTTTCTCATATGCCCCTCCAAATAGTTCTGGATCATTGCATGGCTACTAGTAGAGAAGTCCATTACATTGAATTTAGCACAGTGCATCAGTCTCTGTGTACAATGTTCTCCTGGTTCTGCTCATCACCAACATATACCACAATTTGTTTAGCCATTCATCAATTGGAGGGCATCCCCTCATTTTCCAATTTTTTTTTTTGCCACCACAAATAGCACAGCCATGAATATTCTTGAACAAGTCATTTTCCTTAGTATTTCTTTGGGGTACAAACCCAGCAGTGGTATGGCTGGATCAAAGGGCAGACAGTCTTTTAGCGTCCTTTGGGCATAGTTCCAAATTGTCCTCCAGAATGGCTGGATCAATTCACAACTCCATCAGTAATGCATTCATGTCCCAACTTTGCCACATTCCCTCCAGCATTCATTACTTTCCTTTGCTGTCATGTTGGCCAATCTGCTAGGTGTGAGGTGATACCTCAGAGTTGTTTTGATTTGCATTTCTCTGATTATAAGAGATTTAGAACATTTTTATATGCTTATTAATAGGTTTGATTTCTTTATCTGAAAATAGCTTATTCATGTCCCTTGCCCATTTATCAACTGGGGAATGGCTTGATTTTTTGTACAATTGATTTAGTTCCTTATAAATTTGAGTGATTAGACCTTTGTCAGAGGTTTTTGTTGTAAAGATTGTTTGCCAATTTGTTGCTTCCCTTCTAATTTTGACTGCAGTGGTTTTGTTTGTAGAAAACCTTTTTTAATTTAATGTAATCAAAATTATGTATTTTGCATTTTGTAATTTTTTCCAACTCTTTTTTGGTCTTAAAATCTTTCTTTTCCCAAAGATCTGACAAGTATACTATTCTGTGTTCACCTAATTTACTTGTTGTTTCCTTCTTTATGTTCAAGCCATTCACCCATTCTGAGTTTATCTTGGTACAGGGTATGAAATGTTGATCTAAACCTAATCTCTCCCAGACTGTTTTCCAATTTTCCCAGCATTTTTTGTCAAATAGTGGATTTTTGTCTCAAAAGCTGGGATCTTTGGGTTTATCATAGACTGTCTTACTGAGGTCACTTACCCCAAGTCTATTCCACTGATCCTCCCTTCTGTCTCTTAGGCAGTAACATATGGTTTTGATGATCACTGCTTTTATAGTACAGTTTAGGATCTGGTATTGCTAAGCCACCTTCCTTCAATTTTTTCCCCATTATTTCCCTTGATATTCTTGATCTTTAGCTCTTCCAAATAAACTTTGTTATTGTTTTTCATAATTCTATAAAAAGTTTTTTGGTAGTTTGATAGATATGGCCCCAAATAAGTAAATTAGTTTGGGTAGGATTGTCATTTTTATTGTGTTAGCTTGTTCTACCCATGAGCAATTAATGTTTTTCCCATTATTTAGATCTAGTTTTAATTGTGTGGATAGTGTTTTGTAGTTGTGTTCATATAGTTCCTGCATTTGTCTTGGCAGATAGATTCCTAAGTATTTTATACTGTTTGTGGTGATTTTAAAGGGGATTTCTTTTTCTAACTCTGTCTGCTGGGGTGAGTTGGAAGTATATAGAAATGCTGATGATTTATGTGGGTTTATTTTGTATCCTGCAGCTTTGCTAAAGTTGTTGATTATTTCCACTAGATTTTTAGTTGATTCTCTAGGATTCTTTAAGTAGACCATCAGATCATACACAAAGAGTGATAGCTTGGTCTCCTCATTGCCTATTTTAATACCTTCAATTTCCTTCTCTAATTGCTACTGCTAATGTTACTTGTACAATGTTAAATAATAAAGGTGATAATGGACATCCTTCTAATTCATCCCCGTTGCAGATGATGTTTGCTGACGGTTTTAAACATATACTGTTTATTATATTTAGAAAATGCCCATATATTCTTATACTTTCTAGTGTTTTCAATAGGAATGAGTGTTGTATTTTGTCAAAGGCTTTTTCTGCATCTTTTGAGGTAATCATCTGATTTTTGTCTGTTTGCTTGTTGAATATGGTCAATTATGTGGATGGTTTTCCTAATATTGAACCATCCTTGCATTCCTGGTATAAATCCTACCTGAGCATAATAAATAACCCTCATGATCACTTGCTGGAGTCCTTTGGCTAGTATTCTATTTAAGATTTTTGCATCTATGTTCATTAGGGAGATTGGTCGATAGTTTTCTTTCTCTGTTTTTGATCTACCTGGCTTTGGAATCAGTACCATATTTGTGTCATAAAAGGAATTTGGTAGAACTCCTTCTTGGCTTATTCTGTCAAATAGTTTGTATAATATTGGAATTAGTTGTTCTTTCAATGTTTGATAGAATTCACTTGTGAATCCATCAGGCCCTGGGGATTTTTTCTTAGGGAGTTCTTTGATGACTTGCTCAATTACTTTTTCTGATATGGGGTTATTTAAATATTCTATTTCTTCTTCTGCTAAACTAGGCAATTTATATTTTTGTAAATATTCATCCATATCACCTAGATTGCCATATTTATTGATTGCCTTAATTTCCTCTTCATTCGAGGTGAGGTCTCCCTTTTCATCTTTGATACTGTCAATTTGGTTTTCCTCTTTTCTTTTTTTTTATTAGACTGACCAGTACTTTGTCTATTTTATTTGTTTTTTCAAAGTACCAGCTTCTAGTCTTGTTTTTTAGTTCAATAGTTGTTTTACTTTTAATTTTATTAATTTCTCCTTTAATTTTTATGATTTCTAATTAGGTTTCATCTGGGGATTTTAAATTTGTTTACTTTCTAATTTTTAATTTGCATATTCAATTCATTGACCTCTGCCCTCTCTAATTTATTAATATATGAACTCAAGGATATACATTTCTCCCTAAGTACTGCTTTAGCTGTCTCCCATAGATTTTGAAAGGATGCCTCTTCATTGTCATTTTCTTCAATGAAATTATTAATTGTTTCTATGATTTGTTCTTTAACTGATTTTGGAGAATCTGATTATTTAATTTTCAATTAATTTTTGATTTGTCTCTCCATATACCCTTAGTAATTATTATTTTTATTGCATTGTGATCTGAAAAGGTTGCATTTATTATTTCTGCTCTTTTGCACTTGTTTGCAATGTTTTTATGCTCTAGTACATGGTCAATCTTTGTGAATGTACCATGTGCTACTGAAAAGAAAGTGTATTCCTTTTTGTCCCTATTTATTTTCATCCACATATCTACTAACTCTAATTTTTCTAAGATTTCATTCACTTCTCCTACCTCTTTCTTATTTATTTTTTGGTTTGATTTATCTGGTTCTGATAGAGGAAGGTTCAGGTCTCACTAGTATAATTTTTCTATTTCTTCCTTGAGCTCCACTAGTTTCTCCTTCAGAAATTTGGATGCAATGCCATTTGGTGCATATATGTTTAGTACTGATATTTCCTCATTGTCTATATTGCCTTTTATCAGGATGTAAATACCTTCCCTATCTCTTTTAACTAGATCCATTTTTACTTTAGCTTTGTCAGATATCATAATTGCAACTCCTGCCTTCTTTTTATGAGTTGATGCCCAATAGATTTTGCGCTATCCACTTAATTTTATCCCATGCACATATACCTTCCCCATGTGTGTTTCTTGTAGACAACATATGGTACGATTTTGGTTTCTGATCCACTCTGCTATTTGCTTCCACTTTACAGGTGAGTTCATCCAATTCACATTCATAGTTATGATTATTACCTCTGTATTTCCCAACATTTTCATTTTCTCTCCTTGTCCTACTCTTTCCTCTTTCATTATTTCTTTCTGCACCAGTATTCTATTTTTAATCAGTCCCCCAATCCCAACCCTTATTTTACTTTCCTTTCTCCCCCCTCCCTTCTTATTCCTCTCTTAATTTTCTTTTGGGATCTTTTTAAGCTGCCCCCCACACTCCCGCCCCTTGTATTACTTCTCTCTCCACCCTCCCTTTCTGCCCCCTCCCTTTTTATTCCCCTATTGTTTTTTAAAGTCTATTAAATTCTCTTCCCCCTCTTTCCCTCCCCTTGCCCCCTTTTTAAACTCCTCTCCCCACTCCCCCCCTTAGTTTTCTCCTCTCATCTTCCCTATAGGGTAAGATAGAGTTCAGTACCCCAGTGGATCTAGATGCTTTTTCCTCTCAGAATTGATTCCACTGAGAATAAGGTTTGAGTATTATCTTTTAGCACTCTCTTCCTCTCCATCTTATAGTTATATTCTTCCCCCTCCATGTACCTTTTTGTGTAGTATAGGTTATCGTAATTTTCTTATTCCTTCAAGTTTCTCTTGATGCCATTCCCTCCCCTTTCTTTTATTCTTTTTTTTTCATATATGATTTTAAACCACTTAGTACCCCAATCTCTACCTATGGATAATTCTTCCAACTACTATACTAGTAAATACAATTTTTTTACAGTTATAAATAACATTTTTTCATATAGGAATATAAATGATTTGGACTTATTTGAGGCCATTAAGGAACAAAAAAAATAAAAAATAAGACCCCTCTCTTTATTATGTACCTTTTCATATTTCTCTTGGTTTTGGGATTCTGATGTCAAATTTTCTGTTTAGTTCTGTTCTTTTCTTTACAAATATTTGGAAGTCTTCTATTTTGTTGAATGTTCATACTTTCCCCTGGAAGTATATAGTCAATTTTGATGGGTAGGTGATCCTTGGTTGTAGACCCAATTCTCTTCCCTTTCTGAATATCGTATTCCAAGCCTTGTGGTCTTTTAGCATGGAGGCTGCCATATTCTGGGTAATCCTGATTGGTGCTCCTTAATATCTGAATTGTTTCTTTTTGGCTTCTTGTAATATTTTCTCCTTAGCTTGGAAGTTCTTGAATTTGGCAATTACATTCCTGGCAGTTGTCTTTTGAGGATTTAGTGTGACGGGTGATCTATGGACTCTTTTAATGTCTATTTTGCCCTCTTATTGCAGCACCTCAGGGCAGTTTTCTTGGATAATTTCTTGTACGGTTTCTGTTTTTTTCCAGGTTTTCAGGTAGGCCTATGCTTCTCTATGTCTCTCCAACTTCTATTTTCAAGGTCAACCACCCTCTCAGTGAGATATTTTGTGTTGCTTTCTAATCTGTCACTTTTTTGACTTTGCTTTATTAATTCTTTCTGTCTTGTGAGATCATTTGCTTCTATTCGAGCAATTCTAGTTTGTAATGACTGATTTTCAGCTAAGATCTTTTGATTTTCCTTTTCGGTTTGATCTATCCTACTTTTCATGGCTTCCAGCAGATCATTTCTGGACTTCAACTTGCTTATTATTTCATTTTGATTTCTGGGCTTCAATTTCCATGTGGGATATCCTGTCTTTTAAACTGTTATTTTCTTTTTGAACTATTTCCCACATTTCTTGCCACATCTCTTCCATTTTTTCTGACAATCTCAGATTTAAAGTCTTCAAGAACGTGTGACCAATTTCTATTTTTCCCAAATGTTTTGGTGTGTTTAATTGTTGGTCATCTTCTGCTGTCTTTTCTTTAGTCTGGATTTTTTCTATATAAAAATTATCAAGTGTCAACATTTTCTTCTTGGTTTTTATTTATTTATTTATTTATTTATTTATTTGTATTTGTGAATTTTAGTTCTTGGGGGTTGGTGGCTATTGCCTTGTTCCTTCCTGGCCTGATGTCTAAGTGAGGAATGTGGGTGATCTTTGTATTGGATTCTAGAGAGGTTTTTGCTCTGAGGATATTTTCCCCCAGTCCTCAGCAGTGTCCAGCTGCTCTTAGTGGCAGGTATAGCCCTTAAGAACCTAAAGACTGCCTTGCCTCTGCAAGGTGTGGAGTGTATGCAAGTCTCTGTATTGAGAGGTTTTTGTCCAGAGGCTATTTTTTGGGTCTCTGTGGCATTTTGCAGCATTTTGCTTTGAGCCTCCCTTCTCTGCCCAAGCTCTGTGCCCTATCTCCATGTTTCCTCCACCTCCTGAGGTCCCTAGTCTTGCTGTTCTTATGGGCAGGTCCAGCCCCTGAGAACTTAGAGGTTGCCTGGAAGAGGTCTGGGTGTAGAGTGTAGGGAGGACTCTGTATTGAGCACTGGAGAGGTTTTAGCCCGAGGTCTTTTTACGGTTCTCTGTGGTGTATTTGCTGTGAGCCACCCCCTCTCCTTAAGCTCCACAACACCCTATCTCCATGTTTCCTCAGCTTCCCAGTGTTCTGAGTCATTTCTCTTAGAGGTAAGTCTGTGTTGAACTCAGCCAGCCTCTCTCCTAGAATTTAGAAATTTCTTCTGTGCTCCCTCTGACTCTGGAAAGGTAGGTGAAGTAGGGGAGGGGTGGTGAGCTCATCCCTTGGGGGAAATTTGACCCCCTTTTAGCATGGAAATTCCCTAACTTTGTCTACCTTTTGTGCTCTGTCCTACTGTGGAACTCCTTTGCTCATTTGATTTTGGTTTTGTCTATTTTAAGTACTGTGTCTCAATCAATGGAGAGGAGAAGAAGAGCTCTGCTTCTACTCAGTAGCCACCTTGACCCCGAAGTCCTCCTCCAATGATATATTGTAGAAGCTACTAAATCTTGTGTTATTCTGACTGTGGCTCCATGAAATTTGAATAGTTTCTTTTTGGCTACTTTCAGTATTGTCCCTTTGACTTGGGTGTTTTGAAATTTGACTATAATGTTCCTGCAAATTATCATTTTGGGATCTTTTTCTGTAGGCGATCAGTGGATTCTTTCAATTTCTATTTTGTCCTCTGATTCTACACTATCAGGGCAATATTCCTTGATGATTTCTTGAAGATGATGCCTAAAATAATTTTTTAAGTATGGCTTTCAGGTAGTCTAATAATTCTTAAATGATCTCTCCTGAATTTATTTTTTAGATCACTTGTGTTTCCCTTGAGATATTTCACATTTTATCCTATTTTTTATTCTTTTGAATATATTTGCTTGTTTCTTGATGTCTCATGGAGTCATTAGCTTCCACTTACCCAATTTTAAATTTTAAGATATGATTTTCTAGAGCCAGCTTTTGTATCTCTTTGTCCATTTGGCCAATTCAACTTTATAAAGATTTCTTTTCCTCAGTGAATTTTTGTGCCTCTTTTTCAAATGGTCAATTCTGTCTTTTGAGAAGTCTTTTTCTCCAGTGCATTTTTACAGTATATTTTCCCATTTGGCCCATTGTGCTTTTAAGTAGTTCTCTTCTTTGGATTTTTGTGTCTCTTTTACCAACTAGCCTATTCTGTTTTTTAAGGTTTTAATTTCTTTAGTATTTTTTTTTGTGCCTCCTTTACCAAGTTGTTGACTCTTTTCTTCATGATTTACCTGTATCACTCTCATTTCTTTTCCCAATTTTTCTTCTACCTCACTTGATTTTTAAAATCCTTTTTGAGGTCCTCCATTAATTCTATTTGGGTTTGAGAGCAATTCACATTTTTCTTGGAGGATTTAGATGTAGTATTGCTGACTTTGTTTTCTTCTAAGCTTGAGTCTACCCTGTCACCAAAATAACTTTTCTATGTTGAGTTTGTTGTTGTTGTTTGCTTATTTTCCTGCCTTTTTCTTTTCTTTTGATTAAAAAAAAACAAACAAATGATCTTGTTAGCCTCTGTAATGCTGGTGAATGGAGAACTATTAACAAGCTTCAAATTCTTTAAACAGCTACCTTCAGAGATGGCACTGGCTTTCAGTTATTCCAAGGTGGTATGATGTAAGGAGAGGTGTGTTTAATATTCTCTGGACCTGTCCTCTGGTCTGGTCAAGTACTCTTTCATCCCTTGGAACTATGACCATGACCCCCATGCCCCTGGAGCTGTAAATACTGGTATAAGTTCCTGCTCCTCCTCACCTTGCAATACTCCCCAGGGCCAGGACCTGGTTCTGTATATAGTCAATGCAATAAGAATCTTCAACCCAGAGGCAGCAAAGGAATTCCTGTAATCTCCTGCACAGGTGTCAGACCTCTTTACCATCTGTGGCTAAGAGTTCTGGAAGTCTTGGCTGGTGCTTCAATTGTGCCCAAGGCCTGTTGCCTTGGTGGGGTCTGCCCTGGGTTGCTGTGCTTCAGCTCTACTGGTACATGAGATCCGCATACACAGTTTCTAAGCTGTTTTGACCTAAAAACTTACTTCATCTTTTCTTTTTGTTTTTATATTGCAACAGAATTGGATTTGAGGCATTATATCACTTTTTTTGGAGGGTAATTTGGTAGAAATCAGATGGGTCTCTGTACCTTCTCCACCATCCTGACCCCAGTCCCTAGAAATATATTTAAATTACTCGTGAATATCTCATTAAAACTTTTATTTACTAATATTTATTCCAAATTTTATAAAACCAAATAAAAAAGCATTGCCACATGCAAAGAAGAACATTGTACATAAGTGAAATCACAAATTTTTTATATGTTTAGTTTACTTTTCTTCTTATCTCTGAATGTCCAGGTTTTTATTCAGCTCTGGTCTTTTCATCAGATATGTTTGAAAGTATCCTACTTCATCAAATGTTTGTTTTTCCCTTGAAGGATTCTATTCTGGGCAAGTAATTCTTGGTTTTATTCCTTGATTTTGCCTTCCAGAATATCATATTCTAACATCTATGCTCCTTTAATATGGAAGCCACTAAATCTTGTATGATCCTGACTGTGGCTCTACAATATTTGAATTTTTTCTTTGTGGCTGTTTGAAATATTTTCTCCTTTACCTGAAGCTCTGGAATTTGGCTATAATATTCACAGGAGGTTTTATTTGGGGGATATCTTTCAGGATATTAACTGGTGGATTCTTTCAATTTCATTCTCTTCTCTGGATATAAAATATTGGAACATTTTCTTTTTTGCCCCTGTCACTGTGAAATTTGATTCAAGGCATTATTTTAAAGTTGTTTGGAGAGAAATGTTGGGAGGGTTCAGCTGTGTGGCTGCCCCTAATCCAAGATATTGACTCTGCCCCTCAAACAACCACTACCTTTGTATAGAAAAGTTTTTATTCTTTTTTTTCCAATGTATAATAATAGTTGTAATAATGTCTTTATATAGCCCTTTGAGGAGTTAAAGTACTTTCCTTATAACAATTCTGTGAGATACGTAATAATTTTGCAGTTGAGGATATTGAGACTCACAGGATGTTGCTTGAACATGCTCATGCTACAAGTAAGTAGAGATAGAAATCTATTGCTATTAAAATATTTTAATTGATTCAAACCTTTTTAAAAAATGAAAAATTATGGAACCTCCATTTTTCATAAAATTATTATTTTTCCTCTTCTCTAGGAAAATTAATGAAATTAAAATAGATACTTGTTCATGCAGGATTTGGATTTTTAAATAAATTTTAAAAATGTAAGTTTTGATGGATTTTCTTTATGTTATTTTCTCTCTATCCCTCTGTTCCCCTTTGCTCCATGAAGATAAAATCATGATGTTTAAAAAGCCCTCTATTAAGCTGTTTTTCAGTTAATCTTCCTTTGATGTGTTATGGATCATCTGTTCAAAGAAAGGTATTTGAAATTTTAGGGTGTTTTGAGGGACAGACTAACAGACCTTCCTTCAATCAGTATTCACTACAGAGAAAAGCTGAAGACAGTTTCACAGAGATATCATTTTGATTGATGCCTGGTTTTAAAGTTCTTAATATTTTCTTTTAAACTATCATTTATAATACAAAACCCAAACTTACCATGCTGTATGACTCCATGAACATTGATTTGCTTTTTATTTCTTTGAATGGCCCATATAAAATCACACTTTGGATGACACAAATTTCCTCTCCAGTTAAAAATAAAGCTAAACTTGATTCCATCCTTATTTCTCTGCCCCTATGGTATGGTAAAGGCAAAAAAAAATTCTTAGCTAACTTAAGCACCATTTACTAATTGTCTGGAAACAGGCAGCCAAATTATTAACTATAGCAAAAAACAATCACATTGTGGAAATTTCACCCCTACTGTAACCTCTTATCTTGTTCTGCTCTTACACATAGGTCATATTATGCACTGCTTTGTGCTAGTTTGACAAGAACTAATGTGGATGCTTAAATATTTTAAAGGCTGAATGCTTCAGAATGATAAAATACTGAGCTGATCAACCCTTCCTGTTGAATTTGTGGTTAATGATAAAGTAATTTTGTACTTTTTGGGGGTGCCTGTTAGTACTTTCGGCAACATACATTAAAGTCCTTTTGAGGAAAACCTTTAAATAAGGGTGCACAATGACACTTAAAAAAACCCCACTACAGTTGTTTTTTATTCAGCCATAAAATCTATCTTTCATAAAGAAACCCACTTACATGTCTTACTTCAGTGAAGGTTATTTGTAGACTGAAGGTCTTTTCTTGTCAAGATATGATGAATACCATGTGTGAAGACAGAAGAACATCAGGACCTATATTAGCTGGAAAACCCACTGATCTGTGAATAACCTAAAAAAGAAAACCTGAAGATTAGCAACGTCGCTTTTAAGAATGATCCATCAAATTCAACAAGCAGATTCACAGAGATGAATCATCTTGTTCCTTTTATTCCTCCGACACAGTAAAGGTTATTTTCTTTCTCTACAAATAGAAGTTTCAAAATAAAGGAAATGGAGGTTTCAGAACATCTCTTTGAAAAAAAATAATTAATTTTGTATTTTCTATTATTTTGTTTGTTTTTAACTAGTGTTCTTAACTAACACTGAGTGTCCATTTGGCTTAGTGGAGAGACAACCTGACTCAGTGTCAGGAAGATAGATGTTCACATCCCACTTCTGACATATATTAGCTGTATGACCCTAGCCAAGTCACTCATCTTCTCTTAAAAAAGTATGCACTTGATTTGACAGTTTCTTGCTTAGGTGTTTCTTTTGAAAATGAAATCAGAAGTCCAGTTCCTTTCTCTATCATAGTCAGCAAAAATAGATGTTCTTCTAACACTAAGCTAAGACTTTCTGAGATGCTTTATTTGTATTTTTTTTCTATTTGTAATTCTAAACTTTACTTCCCTTCTCAGTCTTCTTTCATTGATCTCATATTTTATAGGAAGTTCAGAAATGAATCAAAATCATTTTTAGGAGTTTCCAATAAATCCTTGTAGCCAGTCATCACTTATGATAAATTTAATATTAGATAAACTGCTATGTTAGCTACCAAGTTGAATGACAAAAAGCCTGTTGGCATATAAAATTGTTAAGTGGACTCATGATTTTATGGAAAATTGATCTTGTTTTCAGCTTTATTTCTCTCTTATTTTTTTTAAATCAGTAAAAAAAAAACACTTAGAACATAATGTACAATCTGATTTTTCCTCACTTTTAGAATATTGGGATGAGAGCTTTTTATCAATATTTCTAAAAATGTTACTTGGAAATAGAATGCAATATTATTGCAATTTTTAAAAATATTTTTTCAGTATGTGAGAAAAAAAGTTGTAATATACAGTATTTCTAGCTAGAATTCTATCAGGTTACTGAGATTTTCATCATGATTATTTTGTACAATGTATTTTTACAATGGCATTGCTAGTTAAGTTGCAGAAATTTCCAGTGTTTGGACATAGATTGCTCCAAAACATCTTGGACAGCATATATCTCAGCAATTTCATATTAATTAAGGACACAAATGTATTTTTTAAAAATTCAACAGAAATCTAGACTTCATGATTCATTCTCATTTTTAAGGGAACTACATTTAATAGGCTATTTATTTGGGGATATTATGGCCATGTCCATCTAGATAACTAGTCTCTGATATATACAATGTAACTCAAAACGTTTTTATGCACTGAATGACAAAGTTTCTTTATGCTTAAGCAATTAGTCATCATTTAAGCTATGCTATGAAACGTTTTGATAATGTTATTTATAACAATTTTCATTATGTAAATGAAATAGGAAAATAGAAGCAGTGTGATCTTGCTTATGATTTATAGTTTCATGAATGAAGCCTTGGCAGTCAGAAGTATCTTAATGTTTTGAGTAGCTCTGGGGCATTTTAATACTTTAGTTGTCTTCTAATTCCATTTCATCTGCTATAACAAATAAGATCAGATAAAAAACTCTATGAAAAAGGTTTAAAATAAATTTTAAATTGGAATACACTTGTACGTTATGTCAGATAAAGTAATTTTGGTTTTGTGAAAACCAAATATTTTGTTATTTTATTAATAGAACAAAAAATCTGCACATTTTAATAGTATTCTTTTTCCTTGAGAGTTACTTGAATAGCAGGAGGCAATGTCAGTATAAGAAGAGCAAATAGAGCACAACTCCACTGATTATTAGAAGCTTAAACACTGAGACAGGCCTTGAAGCATCTGTCCCGCCTCCTGGAATAGCCATAAATCATAGGTGAACATGGGAGAAAAGGCCATCAATGATGTTCAGATGTAGGATCGCAGTAAAGTGAAAAACAGGGACTTAAAAATTTAGCACCTACAACCCGACTAATATTATTGATCTTAACTGGACCTGAAGCAGCCAGTACTTCAATTTAATAATCTGTTCTAATGATGGTAGAACTAACTTACATTAACTAAAATGTGGTGTAAAAGAGATACAACTTTGTCCACAGTCAAACAATGGAATGGCTTAATTAAGTACTGAAGTTCCTGGTGCTGGAGCAGTAAAATGCCTTTGCAGTTGATTAAATGTTGAAGGGTGAAATCTTCCTGTTGGAAGATGCTGCCCATAGATCCTCCCCTCCCCTCTCCTCTTAAGCTATAAATTAGATCTTACTCTTGAACACATTTATAGAATTAGTTCTCTCTCCTGTCCACTTTTCCCTGGAAGCTACCCTTGTTGTCGATAGATATATCAGTAAGCTTCCCACTTTTCCAATTGTCCCAACATCACTAGTTCTGAGGAGATGGGATGTAGCCTGATGGCTGGGGTGGTAGGATCATGATCAGGTTATAAGAGGGAACAAAGATTATACATTTAACCATCATATTAGCCTATGCTTTGAACTTGGATCAGAATTTGGCATTTTAGATACATTAATTCATCAGTGTGGATAAAGTTTACCAAGGATTCAGATTGATCTAAGACTTAGATAAATGTCAGTTTATTTCTGAAAGGTACAATTGGGATAAAGTCATTATTAAAATTGTATACTATATTTGTACATGTGTAAAATTTTGGGGGGTCTTCCTGTAAATCCTCCATGGTGGAGGATCTAATGGGTTAAGAGCCTTAAGGTGTTCAAAAATTAATTTTTTTCTCATCTGTTTACTATTGCTTTCTCTAATAAAGGCCACTAAATTTTCTATCATAAAAATTTCACAATTTATATCAAGAAACCATTAAGGAATTCTTTCCCTACTCTAGATCAGAAGATCATAGATTTCAAGCAATAAGAGACCTTAGAGACTGTCCTTCTTCTTATTTGTCTTATCAGTTACATGTCCTTTTTCTTGAACTGGTGACTAGATAATTAAAATAGTGAAAATATTTCCAAATTTTATCAGTGTTATTTTAGCCTACATCTCCTCTCAACAGGAAGGGAAATATTCTAAAGAAAAGTATATCCTTACCAAAGAACACTTCACTGTTCATAGACAATGCTATTTTTCTCTAGCCTTTTGGTCAATAATTTCCTGGGGCTGCTCTCTTCAATGTTCAAGGAGAGTCAAGGGAGAGCAACCATGAAATGGGAGAGGGCAGAATTTGCTAATAAAATAATTTTAGATAATTCAGCAATAGTATTCCCTGGTTTCCAAGGAAAACCAAGAAATGACTTTTCATTTAAAAATTGTCTTTTTTTTCAAAACTTCTGAATACCTCTAAAATGAATGTTTTCATTCAAAGTAGAAAAGAAAAAAGATTTTATATGAAATTGTGATTCTCTTATGTACAGTTGGCTTTATAAAAAATAGCTGACATTTTAAAAGTTACTTTGATAGTTGTTCTGTCTATATTTCCTTCTGAGTTTCCTTATTTTCTCTTCTGTGCATTAAAAATGATTTAAGAGTCTTTAATTTTTTAAAATTATTTTTTGTCAACACTATTGATAAATATCTTTTCCATGCCCTAAACTGCAGGAATGTATGAAGGGTTTTTCTGTACAGTACAAGCATCAAACATAAATAGAAACCAAGCCACTAGCCCATACATAAGAATCACTGAGGGTCATTTATTGAGTTAGTTTTAAAATATATTAGCTATATTATTATGTTTTATTCATTTTGTTAAATATTTCAAAATTACATTTCTATCCTGTTCTGGCCTGACTTGTATTAGAGGCATGTGGCCCCACATATTACCTTGTTTGATACATCTTCTGTATCCCATGCGGTGCACGACATTTGTAGGTTTAAATGGGAATTTTCCTGGGTGGAGCCAGGAATAAGCCCAGTGACTTGCAAAGACCCAGGAGGTACCTGTGGATTTCAGGAGGGATTGTGCCTTCTGCAAACCAAGGCATTTATTTGAAATCATACTATGATGTACCTGCACATGCAAGTCTATAATACAAGTGCTTACACTCTCATGATGCCAGGGGGAAAATGAAGACTTTTTATTCTAACTGGATCTTCTTTAGCAGATAAATTTGCAAAGAAGACATAGACAAGAGTTGTATAGGATTGTCAGACAGGAATGGGTCGCAAACCGCATCACTGGAAGAAGTTTCTGAATGGAGCAGATTAAGATACATTTGAACATTTAAGTATCATTGCATATAAACATGGAGTAAAATAATTTTAAGGATGTTTTTATTTAACAGTAAGTACCCTGCAAAGGTGAACTGTTATTGATCCATCTCAGTCTTTTTCAGAAATGTTAGTATTTTATACACTTGTTGAAATAGTCCTTGGCTCCCTTACCTAACTCCTAAATTTGATCACATTGTCTTTAGAGCTGAGGTTTTAAATGTCATCCAAACCTGAGAAAATTAAGAATCTAATTAGCAAATTAGGCTAATTATGTAGAGAAAAATTTTACTTTTATTGTTCACATCAAATGAATTATTTATTCTTTAGAGAAACATTCAGTTTAAGAGGACTAGAGAGAACAATTTGCATTCACTTACATAGTATACAGGAGAACTTCTGGAAAAAGTAATGGTTGTATTTTCTCTCCTGTTTCTCCTAGTCCGGTGTCAATAAAAGTTCAAAATTAGTTAATAGATAACCTTGAAGCAATAAATGCCTCTTTCACTGGAAGCAAGAAGAATGTTTGAAAGGATTTTGAGAATGGCTAATTCACCTTGAATATGTTTTCACACAAAATTTGTGAAGTCCATCCCATATGGAATATTCAATTTAATACAAGATCTAGATAAAGTTAGACTGCATTAAATGAGCAGCAAGCTAACCTATGCATTTCATACATAGCTCTGAATGAAGACCTCAAGTCAGGATTCCAACTGCACAAATTAACTAGCAGAATTACTTGGCATTTGGAAATTGCTAGAGAAAAAGTGCAGTATTGATGAATGGGTTCTGGACCCAAGTTTGTGAACAAAATGGGACTTTGGGCTGACTATGGCTAAAGTCATATATCATCTTATAACAGAGAAACCTTGTATGGAGGTAGAGATCTTAGTCTTAGGATATTTTAACACCATCATAAAATTCTGCTACAACTCTGCTGATAAGTTGACAAATGGTGCAATGATTGACAGAGAATTCAACTAAATTAAAAAAAAGATGATATTATGATAATAACAATGGACTCTTAAAAAATTCAGACATTTCTAACTCTTTGTGACTCCGTTTGGGGTTTTCTTGGCTAAGATTTTGGAGTGGTTGGCCATTTCCTTTTCCAGCTCATTTTATAGATAAGGAAAGGGAAGCAAACAGGGTTAAATGATTTGCCCAAGGTCACACAGCTAGTTTCTAAGGCTGTATTTGAACTAAGAAAGATGAGTCTTTCTGACTTCAAACCAGCCTTCTATCTACTATACCTACCACCTAGAAGATTTACATAGGACTTCAAGGACTCCAACAAACTTTACAAATGTTATCCCATTTGAGCTTCACTACAGGTCTGTAATAGGTGCTACCAATTCAATCATCTCATTTGAAGATGAAAAGACTAAGACTCAGTAAAATTAGTTGGCTCATTCATGGCTTAAGAGTATCAGGAAGCTTTAGGTTTTAAATAATCCTAAATGACATCCATCTTACATGCAAAGAAACTGAAGCCTAGAGAGCCTTTGAAAGTAATAAATTGAAAAGAATGAGAAATACATTTTGATTTATTTTCCTTATTTCAGGTTTTGAATTCTTCCTACTCGATCACAGATGCTTCTTTTCGATAACAACATGAACCATTAGTGAGTCAATGAACACTTTATGTCACTACTCTCTTTCATATACTTCACAGTTTTGCCAAACTGGATCTCTAGGTGTTTTTTCAAAATGAGATTTTATTTCTCACCTCAGTTTATTCGAAAGGTGAATTCCTCTTTCTTGGGAGCTTTCTCCCCTGTTTGAAACATCTATCTGTTGAAAAATCCTCTTATTCCTTCCTGATCACATAACAATTTTACAAATCATTTCCTGATCTCCTTAGTTGAAAGTGGTCTCTTTCTTCCTTTGTATTAATCATTTGACTCATTATACTGTATCTTGTATGACATTGTGTGTGTGTGAATGTCATATTCCTTATTAAATATAATCTCACTGAGGACAAGGATTGTGCCTTTTTTGTCTTTTTATTCCTAACACCTAACCCAGAGGTTTATATCTTACAGGTATTTAATAGATAATTTTTGAAAAGAATAATGAATAATAGAGCTTGAAGGACACATAGAGAACACCTAGTTTAATGCCTTCATTTAAAAAAAAATTGTTTGTTATATTAAAATTCTCAGGCCTCTCCCTACCTTTCTTCCCTGCGCTACATAAGGCATCATTTGACCAAAAAAAAAAGTTTATATAAAACTATGTCTTCCTCATTTCTATTCATCAGTTCTTTCTCTGGAAGTGGATATACACAAATTATTCTTCAAACAATATTTGTACTCATTTTGCTTTTTATAATTTCACATAGATCTTTCCATGTTTAAAAAAAAACTAATCTGCTTGTCCTTTATTTCTCTTTCTTTTTTAAACCCTTAGTATCTTAGTGTCTTGGTATTAATTCTAAGACAAAAGAGCAGCAAGGACTAGGCAATTGGAGTTAAATGATTTGCTCAGGGTCACATGACTAGGAAGTATTTGAAGCCAGATTTGAACCCAGGTTCTCCTGACTTCAACCTGGTGATCTATCCATTCTGCTATCCAGCTGCCCTTCCTGCTTGTCACTTCTTAGGGTACAATAGTATTCCATCAACCTTTCATTTTATGAAGTAGGAAATTAAAGCTTATCATGGTTAAGCAACTTGTCTAAATTGAAATGAAGTCTAGGAAGTATGGTGTTCCTCCCTACATTTCTCATGCCTATGAAATTTGGCTAAATCCCATGCATTGCACAGTATCATTAATACTCTCACTATCATCATCTATGCTTTAGGTTCTATTCTGTACTGACATCCAAGATCCAGAGCAGAGTTCTTCCATGGTATTATGCCTCTATTCATTGCCTGCACATTCTCTAACTGTACTTATGCTGATAAAGGCTGTTTACAAGATACTAAACATGGTTAACATGGTGAAATGCTAAGTCTCAAGTCAGGAAGACTCATTTTCATGAGTTCAAATCTGCTCTCAGACACTTACTCTATGTGACTCTGGGCAAGTCACTTACTTCTGTTTACCTCAGTTTCCTTATCCATAAAATGAACTGGAGAAGGAAATGGCAGACTCTTCCAATATCTCCAGCAAGAAAACCCCCATTGGGGACATGGGGAATTGGACCTGACTAACAAATGACTGAACAATAGAGGTAATAAGAATAGACAGACACCTTAATAATACAACTAGCAAG
This sequence comes from Monodelphis domestica, assembly GCF_027887165.1. Classification (NCBI taxonomy): domain Eukaryota; kingdom Metazoa; phylum Chordata; class Mammalia; order Didelphimorphia; family Didelphidae; genus Monodelphis; species Monodelphis domestica. Next base: position 126,060,098 of record NC_077234.1, on the reverse strand, counting down.
GTGCCAAGATGGAATATGAGCACTCAGAGTCTAAATGAGGGCTCTTTTCACTACACCACACTGGTTATGCAATTGGCTGATATTATTCATTCAATATTTGATTTTTAAATGATCTAAGTATCATCTGTAGCATTCAATAGGTTGATATACTAGGGAACACCTATATTCTTTCACAGGGCAATATTTATTAACCTTAATGGGACCTCCATAAAAGGGGAACTCTCTAGGTCTAGGAAATGCAGTTTCTGTTAGGGGAGCCACAGCCTGGGTAAAGTGGTTTTTTAAAAAAAATGACACAGTTTGGGAAAGAATGTGGCTTCCTTGGAATCCTTGAACTTGTATTACTGACATGCCATATTCTAACTCTACATAACCTTCTGAGAGAACATATGTTTGTGGCTGTCCCTTTGGTAACAGTCCTTGTATTTGAGTTGTTTCAGGACAGTCTCTTCCACCTCAGAAGGGTAGTGGTCATAGGATTGTGGCTCCAGAATTGGAAGGAACCTCAGAAGTCATTTGGTACAATATCTTCATTTTTCCCAATAAAAACAACAACTGAGGTTTAAGGAGGCCAATGGATTCCTCAAAGTTCCCCAAGGAATAAGCATCAGAAATCGAATTTAAATACAGGTTCTCTCATTCAGATCTAGTGCTTACTCCATGGTACCATAGCCTGGCAATATGCCGCCACCATTTGTCTGACAATATTGTTACCTGATGATATTAGGACATTTTGAGTCCCTGGTACATTGAACTTTACATTACAACATTTATGAATACTTATATTACAACGTAATCTTTCAGGAATTTGTGGTTCTCTCCCTAAATATTGTCATGGAATCTACACTTACTTGTGCAGGTTCTTTGCATTGGTGCTAAAGACCAGAGAGGTACAAAACCATATCAGTTTACATAATTTTACTGCAGATCTGAGAAGCATCGTAGATGAGTGATTAGAAAACTGCTTTTAGAACGAAGACTCGAGTTCGCATCTTGCCTCTGACCCTTACTGTGATGCTAGACAAATCACTTAAACTCTTAATTCTATAGACAACAAATTTCAGAGAAGAAACCAATCTGTACTGGTAGAAATTTCCTGTCTTTGGAATTCCTTATAGCAAGGAAAGCACACATCCACTTACTATTCCTAACTTATAGTAAGTGCCAGAGATAAGATTTGGACTCATGTTTTCCTTATTCTAAAAAGCACATTTCTATCCATCTGTCTATGCTGCTTCTTATATCCGCAATACACAACCATTCACTCTTCCTAACCTATCTCGAGGTATACATTAGCATGGCCCAGCCTGGCCATACTTAAATAAATTGTGCCTATAAATCATGTGGCATAGAAGGAAGAATAATTATCTTTCAAAGTAAGGAATCTGTTCCCCCACTTTGGAAGATATCTGGTGACCCTTTTTTCCCCACTGGCTATACCAGAAATGTAAGTTTGCTGGGTAGGGAATAAATCTACTCCAAGTATCTGTGAGCAGATATTTTTATGGTTCCTAGAGGATGAGGGTTTTGATTATTTGAATTTCCTGGGATTCGCCCTACAGGTGTGGGAAAGGTTTGGAAGGGAGTGAATATTTCTCTACAGTTTTTTTGTAATGCTTTCTCAGTTTCCTATCATCATATATGATTGCATATAGACCTCCTTTACTTCCTTGATGAATCTTTGATCATATAACTTCTTCACCCTACTCTTAAGGTAGATAATTCTCTTCTTTTTGCCTATAGGATAAAGTCCCAAATCTTTAGAATGAAATTCAAGACCTACCACAGTTTTGCACCACAGTACCTATTTACTCCCATCTCTTAACTATCCACAAACCTTCTTTTTAAATTGGTCTACTCATGGTACTCCCCAAGACCATGCTTTTCTGGTTTTGCACTTTAGCTCATACTGTGTCCTTCAACTAGAAAATGCTTTCTGCTCTTCTTTCCCTATCACATACTACATAAAGCCTTCCCTGACTATCCAACATCATCTTGGACTGCCATCTCTATCATTTGATTTTTTTTTATTACATATCATCTCTTTTCATTTGTTCTATTTGATATTCAACTGTTTTGAGTAGTGTGTACTGAGCTTTATATTATCTTTTAATTTGTCAAGAATGTATGCTTGTCTCTCAACAATAATGTAAGGTCTCTGAGAACATGAATTTTGTCTAATTTTCAGGATCTTTCTTGGTATCAGACACAGTGTTATGTACATAGAATGTGCACAATACATGCTCATTGATTGAAAGGACTGACTTCTTAGTATTTATTTATATTGGTTATTATTTTAGATATGGTCCAATATACCAAACAAAAATGTCTCTAATACCTAAAAATCTAAAACAAAGAATCCTTTCTGAAATCCTTTGGCAATGTAATCACTCTTTGAAATCTTCTCATCACAGAGTTCTCCTTAGAGCTAATCTAAATCTCTCATGCTACAGTGATTATTTTTTCTTCTTTTGCTCTTCTTAGAAATGGATGATAATTTTTTGTTGTTCTCAGGAGTCTTCTTGAAAACCTCATCAAGACATATGGCCTTAAACATTTCAAATATAAAGAAACAATTCCCTGAAAAAGAAGATCTGGAAGTTTCTAACAATGACCTACTGTAAAGTTCTTGGGATTGATAACAAAGAAGAAAAGTACTTTAAAAGTTAATTCTTAGAGTGGTCTTAATGGGGAAAAGAATGAATCGAATCTATTGTATCAAATAACCATTCGTGTCTTTTTAGAGGATAAAATGTTAGAATTTTCTAGGCTGAAATTAGCTGAAATTTTCTTCTTCTTCCATAATTAAGTAATAATATGTGACAGGCTGTGAGTTATAGTGTAATAATTTACACCTTTTGCATTGTTAAGAATGAGGCCATAGGACAAGCGCTTGTTTAAATGCACAGAGTATGAATTATTGTACTATAATTCACACTCTGAAGTGGCATATTGTGATTATAAAATGGCCCTGTGCAAATATTATTAATTTTTTTAAAGTTCAGAAATAAATTTAAAAAATCATACTGTATCTTCAAGAGCAGCTCTCTAATATCAATTCATTAAAATAGAATAGAAAAAATAAATTAGTGTACATTGAACCAGAAGTAGTTCTAAAATTTCTTGTTAGACTATTTGGCTTGACACATTATTCATGATGCTGGATATACTAGATAATTGGTTGCTTTGGATATGGAGATGCTTATTTCCTCACACACTGAGACAACTAAACTGTTTTTGTTTTTTTAGTGTTTATCTCCTAAAAAGATGGCTTATATTTAGCTGCTATTCTAAAATGTTACTGACACTTGAAAAGCTAAATAATAAGATTATAAGTGCTATTTTTTGTTTATGAAAGATTGTTTCAGCCTTTCTTCTTATTGTGTAAAATGATGGCTTCCTTTTTTAAATCATTTGACAGTTTACTACGCATCTCTTCCCTTTTAAAACTATATCTTGAATAGTCTTTGTTTTTTATTTTATTATATTTTCCATATTATATAACCATGTAGTTAGTAAGTTGACTAAACTCCACATAGTTTGGAGTTGGGACTTTTTTAAAGCAAACAGTCTTCCTTCCCCTTAGGCTTTTCCTCTTCCTTGGAGGAATCAGCAGGAATAAGTATCTTAAAGATAACTGAGTCAATCACAAAGTCTTACTGAAGAAGTAGGATCCTTATGGTTTTAGAAAGGGGAATTGAATTGGTTATGTCAGAACCAGTGGGGAAAAAAGGAATTCACCTAACAAGTCTGACATTTCAAGAAGGGCAAACTGATTCAATGAATTTAGTTTAAGAAATCATTTCTTAAACACTTATTATATGCTAGTCCCTATGATGAACACTGGGAATATAATGGTTAAAATGAAGCAGAGCCTGCTTTCCAGATCCTGTTCTGAGCCACATCAGTGCAAATAGTCCTGGTTGTTTTCACTTGTCCTCCTTCATTTTAAGATCCTCATATTCCCAAGTGATGAACTAGTTTTCCCAAATTTGGAATGGCTCTTCACAGAAAGTGGGCAAACAGGTGATGAATATTTTATCCCCAGAAACCTAGGAAGACTATTTCGGTGGTGTGGAATCTATGTCAGCTACATGGCAAATGGAATGCCATGAAAACAAAAAAGCATGTACTTAAAAAGTTAAAGCTTTCTTTCTACCTCTGAAAGAAATAACAGCGACGATTCAAACCAAATTCTGACTGATTCAAATGAGAAAAATAAATTCCTGAACTGTTGGAATGTCTGTCTAGAACCAGGGGAGAGCCTGGGCACAATTAAAAAGATATCTTGACATGAATCTGTTTGGCTTTATATTGTTTTGTAGTGATGCCAAAATTTTCAAAGTCCTTGCCTGCCTTCATAAGCATAAAATAATCCCCTGTAGTACCAAAAATTGCCCAGGGGGCAGCTAGGTGATTCAGTGGATTGAGAGCCAGTCCTAGAGATGGGAGGTCTTGGGTTCAATGCTTCCTTAGCTGTGTGACCCTGAGCAAGTCACTTAACCCCAGTTTCCTAGCCCTTACCACTCTTCTGCCTTGGAACCAATGCACAGTATTGATTCTTAAACAGAAGGTAAGAGTTAAAAAAATTCTTTTAAATTTGCCCAGATCCCAGAGGACAAGGTCTGTCATTAAGATGAAAAAAACCAAACCAAACCTCTAAATCTTAGAAACAGACTTTGTGTCTAGTGGGATGTATAGAGCATGGCCCTTTTTATTTCAGCCACTGAAAGAGCTTCCCTGCCGAATTGCTTTTCTTGCCTTTCAACTCTTTCACCAGATAAGATGATGGAGGAAGGGCAAGAGAAAATCAAAAAACAAACTTAATAACAGCATCCCTTCCAAGGAGCTTGATTTATAATGAGTTTGTAGGAACATTCAGAACCTATTTCATGTTGAATTACAGTCCCCTTTACAAGTGGCTGCTGAAGTAGGAGTTCATGACCACACTCCTTGTGGGCTCCAATGTTGCTCTGGCTCTGCCACTAAAATTTAAAATGCGATACATACAAAATACATCTATAAATTTATATAGTAACTACACAAACAAATGCAAACTCATTCTTCGTAACCATAAAATTACCTTCTGTTATCTATCACCCTGTGAATTATAGTTTCATCACTTAGAACAGCCAACAACACAGAATTACACTGTCGCCACTTCTTACCGCTACTTCGCTGCTATTCTCCATGAGAGGGCTGCAATCAATAGACACAGGGATAAACAAATGATTAAAGGCCAACCTGAACCACTGTAAATAGGGATCACATTATCAGTTCTGCACCAAATATAATTAAAAAATCAGGGTCTACTTCTTCGGGTCCTGGCTGATATCATAAACAAATCAATTGTCTTTCTTGGAGTCTACTTTCCCAACTCCTTCTTTGGAAAGAATCCATTTATAAAGAGATATGAAACAAAATGTAGGGAGCAAAAACAGCTTTTGTGGATTTCTTGATGCAGGATGTAAATTGAGGGCATGGGTAACTTCATGATTTCACACTCTGAACAGCCAATCTCTCAAGTCAGTGCAGTGAAGGTGGAAATGATTTCCTTTTAATCGTAAAGGAACCAGATGTATAATTGAATTTTAGAATTGGAAGGGATCTTGTAGTTATCTAGTTCAATTCCTATGTGGGAAAAAATCTTTACTAAAATATATTTGAACAATAGTCTTTGTCATCTAGTCTTTGCTTGAAGACTTCCTATAAGGGAGAATCTACTTTCTCTTGCTCTCTCTTGAAATGGCTCACTTAACCTTTTGGATATTTCTAAATGTTAGGAAGCCTTTTTCTAACACTAAGCCCAATTCTGCCTCTTTAACACTTATTTCCATTGCTCCTAGACTTGTCTGTGGGGATAGAATAAATCATATGATGTAGACTCTGAATGAACATCCTAGTGCAAATACCAACAATATGGAAATAGGTTCTGATCAAAGACACATGTAATACCCAGTGGAATTGTGTATCAGCTACTGGAGGGGAAGAAAGGGGGGAGAGGAGGGAGGAATAGAAACTTATTTTTGTAACCAGGGAATAATGTTCAAAATTGACCAAATTTAAAAAATAAAACTAAATCATATGAGAGCTTTTCAAATACTTGAAAGCAGCAATCAAATCCTTCCTTGGGTCTTCCTTTCTATAGCTTTGACATCACCATTTCTTTCATCTGATCTTCACATGGTAGGGACTCAAGGTCTTCATCATTTATTTGACCTCCACTGAATATTTTTCATTGGTGTCCTCTTTAGACAGTTGTATCAAGAACTGAATACCATGCTCCAGATATTGTCTGATCTGGTTAGTTGGGGGTATGGATTAGGGAGAAGGGAATAAGAAAAAATTTGGAAGTGATCATGAAGACTATGTGATATGAAGCCATAAGAACAAGGTGAAGGCTTATTAAAATTCTAGAGGGGTCCAGGAGAGATTATATGACATAAATTTGTAGTGGATGAAGTAAGATCAATTTTGAGTAATTTTCAATGATTCTTATCATACTTGGAATTGGAATAAAGAAAACATACAATAAAAGTTACTTAGGGATAAGAATTTCTTGAATAGGAAAGGCAAAAGTTTGAAAGACCAAAGAATTCTAGGGTAATATATGGTAGAATTTTAGATAGTCACCAGTTTAATCAAGACTGGGTATAGAGGCAAATACAATTAACAGGAGAAATATGGACTGTGAGAAAAGTATGGGTCAAGAGAGGGGAGCTCATTATAAAAAGTGAGGGTTAATAAAATGTGGAAAAATAGTAGGTTGTCAGAACATAAGAGTTTTACACTTGTAGATTTAGGAGATATGAAATGTCCAAAAAGCAGTGAAGTCTAATATGGGCTATGATTGTGAGTAGGGAGAGGGCAAGAAGATTATTGATATGAAAGAAGCTGGATAATTGAAAGATGAGATGAGTAGAGATGTCTTTAACATGAACAATGAAATCCCTGAGGATTATGGGAAAGTATAGGATAGAGGAAAACTTTAATCTAGATTCTAAGAACCTGAATTGAGAGAATGACCTCGTGACTAATATTTTAATATATTCTATAGATATAAATATATGATAATTAGATTGCTTAAATCAAGGGTGAGAAAGAACTTTGGGGTGTAGAGATCCAAAAAGTAGGGGACTTAGTCATGAATTGATGACATATTCCAAAGTGGAAAGTGGAATGGGAGAGGAAACAGGTTTATTAATTTGGAATGGGCTTGGTTTATGTAGATTTGGTTCAAATAGTGATAAGCATACAGGATGAAGGAGTATAGGCATGAAACTTATATGGAAGGCATGGATATAAGATGGCTGGTTTTAGGGAATCAAACTTTGAGAAGAACTCAAAGAACTGAGAATGAGGTGAGTTAAATTGCCCCAAAACTGATGATAAAATTTGAAATTTTGGTTTTGAAATTTCATGTGTTTGTTTTAAATATGGGCCTGGAGCCAGAAAGTCTCATTTTCATGAGTTCAAATCTGGCCTCAGATACTTTCTAGCTGCATGACTCTGAACAAGTAACTTTGTCTCATTTTCCTCATCTGTAAAAAGAGCTGGAGAAAGAAATAGTGGCAAACCACTTCAGTATCTTTGCTAGAAAACACCAAATGGAGTCATAAAGAGTCATATATGACTGAAATGAATGAACAACAGAATTAAATCTAGCATAGGTGCTCTTCTGATATTTGATTATAGTCTCATAGAATCATATATTTGTAACTAGAAGGGCCCCTAGAGTTGATCAAACCCAATCATCTCATTTTGCCTGTGAGGAAACTAAGATTCTGAGATGTTAAATTACTTTCTTAGGATTATAAATGTTTAAAGCAACATTTGAATACAGCTCTTCCTGATATCAAATCCAGTGACTTGCCTATTATACCAAGCTGCTTCATTATGCTGAGAGACTTTTGATATTCTGGACTAAGTATCCAAACAGAAATCTTTTCCTAGGAAGTTTTCTGGTTTTTAAATGAATTCTGAAATATAATATACAATTTAAAATCTTACATAATTTTTGTCATATGCAGTATAGACATAGTTTAGAGAGAGACTTTAAGACTGAGATTTTTAGACCAAGTTACTTCTCTCTCCCTCTTGAAAATACTTTGTACCTACTTGCCCATTATGCCCTCAAATAGAATCTCTCACTTAATATCCTTGAGGTTGCAAAGTATTTTTTCTCTTGATAAATCTGGAACATAGCACAATACCTCGCATGCAACAAATATTTAATAAATATTTATTGAATTAAATTGGCAATTGTCAAAAAATAGAAGCTGTTGACTACTTGCTACTGAACGGCATGGCACAGTGAACAGAGTATTGTGCTTTGAATCTAGAAGACTTGGTTTTGAATCCTGCATCTAACACTGATGGTTGAACCACATACACAACTTCTCTGAGCCTTGATTTCCTTGTATAAAATGTAGCCATTTGTGTATTGTTTTCTTGCTTCTGCTTTAATCATTTTGCATCAGTTTGTAGAAATCTTTCCATGCTTCTATGTATTTGTATATTGCATCATTTCCTACAGCACAGTAACATTCAATTATTTAAATGTACTACAATTTGTTTAACCATTCTCCAGTAAATGGATAGCTACTTTGTTTCTTGTCCTTGGCTACCACAAAAAAAAGTGTCTGTATGTGCATATATTTATATGTATATGCATATACGTACACACATATTTATATTTGTTCATGCTCACCTACCCCTGTGTGTGTGTGTGTGTATGTGTGTGTATACACACATACCCACATGTGTACTTTCTCTTTCTTGGAGTATACATGTGCTTAATAGTGTGCTATTTGGGTTGAAGATTTTAGTCCTTTCAAATTGCTTTCCAGAATGATTTGATCATTCCAAAGCTCTACCAGCAATGCCTTCAAGTGTTCATCTTTCCATAGTCCCTCAGACATGGGCTTTTCTCATCTTTTCTTGAACAGGATTATTTTTGAAATGAATTCTGATATTTTTGTGAGATAATATTTGTAACATGATTATTATTAGTATATTGCTTAGCACCTAGTGGTCTCTAAGAAAATTATTTCATTTTTATCCCCAGAATCTAGAACCATGACTTGGATTTAGTAGTCACTTAATAAGTATTTGTTAAGCTGAATCAATATGACAACATGCCTTGAATGTTATCTAGTCAATTATTGCCTACAGTAAATATTAAAATAATATTATCATCACTGATTAGAAAAGAATTTTCCTATGATAAATGTCCACTTAAAAAGACAAACTCAGCTGTATCAATTTAAAGAAATAAACTCAGGCATCCATAAAAATAAAATATGTAAGTAAGTAAGAGTAAGAGTGAAAAAGAATATTTTCCTATTTCAGCTGAACCAATCTCTTTTTTTGTTTTTAACATATGGTATAAGTAATTGGGCAAAAAGGATGCTATTAATACCCCGAGTGGACTGGAAAGGATAGTAGAGATAGGTGATGGCTGTCTCTAATTATGGTGAAATTTCCTTACATTAATACAGAGAAAATTTCAACATTAAGTTGTGTGTGTCATTTTAAGAATAGAGAAAAAACATTTTTCATTCTTACTTACTGAGTTATGAGACATGATTACCCTATCATATTGCTTTGCATAGTATGCCCATTTGTTAATACCACTAATTTTTCTTAACAGCTTAGCTGCAGATTCAATAAAAACTCTATTCAGCAAGTATGCCAAGGAAATGGATATTAGTACTTCCAAAATTGATTTTTTTGGCCTAGGGCAGCTTGAATTTTTTTTCTGAGACCAGCCATTAGGTGGTTATGTTTAAAAGACTCCCAGGAAAGTATCTGGGGATAAAGGAAGGAGGAAACTTAAAGGTTTCCATTTAAAATATTTTTATTTTTGTTATGAAAGTGTTGTGAACTTCCTAAGGGAATAGATTTTAAATGAATACTTGTCTGGAATCCATTTCCTTGTCCAATCAATAATGATCTCATTTGTATGAAAAAGAGAGTACCTGCACGTTTTAAGATAAAATTTATGGCATACATCTAAGTGAAGGCATAGAAATCCCCAACACATTGAACTTGCAAAACACAGATTTATGTTGGACTTAGTTCAGCATTTCGTAGAATCTTATTCTTATCCAAATGTGCATTTTCATTAAATAAAACTTGAAATCAGAAGAGATATAGGTCTCTCATCATTAATATTAGAAAGTTCATTTCTCCAAAACTTTGTAGATGCTTCTGTCATTGGGAAATTGATTAAAAGGTCATATTGCAATGTCCTGTATGCCAAGAAGAGCTAAAACTCTCTGGCTAGGTAAGAATGAAAGTCCTAGAAAGCAAGAATACCTTTGTATGTTAACAGAGCAGCTGATTGTATTGTTGAAGACTTGTTTATTCATCTCCTACTTGTTTATTCAACTACTATGCCACATTCACTATGTTTCATATATGGAAGCACAATTTACTAATAATTCATGGAGTTAAAAGAATATTTGAATCAACAAAGAAATAGTATGTGAATAGAGGGAAAAGAGATTTATGCATCATCAAAGATTATGGAAATTTGAAGAAAGATTGGATGTGGTGGTTGGGGACTTTAATCTCAGCTACTCCAGAGATGAGGCTGATGGATATTTTGAGCTTGGGAGTACTGAGCTATAGTGGACTAAACTCATTAGGTATACATACTAAGTCTAGAATCAAATTGAACCAAATGAGCCCCCATGAGTTCAGAAGGAAGCAACAAGTTGTCTAAAAAAATCCAAACTAACAAACTAGCACAGGTCAGAAATGGAGCAGCTCAAAGCCCCCATGCTAAGTTGAGTTGTAGAATTGGGCTCTTGAATATCTCCTTACTTGTAGTCTAGTAGAGAAAGGGGAAATGGTAATCTTTTTTAAGGAAATAAATTCTAGGGAATGACTAGGCAGAAAACTTTTAGTTGCTCACTTATATATGTAATTTACTGTCAGTGGTAATAGCATGTAATGACGATGTTCTCATCAGTAAAGGATTTTTTGTAAATATAGCATTATGATATTTTCTATCCTGTTATTAATTATCTCATTAAAAACACTATTTTCTGGTTTAGAATAGATGCTTAGTATCAGGTCCAAGGCAGAAGAGTAGTAGGCAATCCGGGCCAAGTGAGTTGCCCAGGGTCACACAGCTAGAAAGTATTTGAGACCAGATTTAAACCCAGGACCTCTTGCCTCTAGGTCTGGCTCTCTATCTACTGAGTCACCTAGCTGCTTATTTTAATGATCTCTTAATTGACATATCTGATGGCCCCTTCTCAATCTTCATCCTTCTCTACATTTCTGTAGCATTTGACACTGTTGACAAAATTTTCCATTTGATAATTCTCTTCATAATCCTTATGCCCTTTTGTTTGATCATTCTCAATTTCCTTTTATGATTCAACCATAGCATGCCTCCTAATTATGGATATACCTAAAGATTTTGTCTTGAACTCTCTTCTCTTCCATCTCTATACTCTTTCTCATGAACTCCCTTGGAATTAATTATTAACTCTATGCAGATGACTCTCAAATCTCCCCTCTGTTTCTTCATGTATTTCCATTTATCTGTGGGACATTAAAAGCGGGTCCTCCTGTACTTATCTCAAAATCAACATAACTAAAATTAAATTAGTTATCTTCTCCCTACCTTGACCTCTTTTTTTTTTGCTTCATTATTTCTCTTAAGGGCACTATCACTTTTCTTGTCACTAGATTTGCAGCTGTTCTCTTTCTATTTACCTGAGGTGATGAACCATCAACCAACCAAACTGAGAGAAGTTCATGATTACATAGTGAGGAAGAGGAAGTCACAGGTTAACCTAATATTGTTCATTTCATTAGAAGTCTTTTTGAATTAGAATATTTGAATAGATATCAAGCACCCAGGTTGAGAGTTTTGTTTTCTTTATATTCCTAATAGAAATTACTATTAGAAAACATCGTAGGTATTTATTCAATTAATATTTGCTAAATGAATGAGAGAGTCATTCAGAGACACTGGAAATCTACCTGGACTTAATAAATTCTTGCTGCTAGTCTATAAATACAAAGAAAGATATTCAGAAAAATAATTCCATAGTTTTCTACCCAATATTAATTAATATTATTATTAGATTAAATTAATAGATATCACCTGAAAATCTAAATAAATGGAAGGAACTATAATTCAGATGATGATGATGATGATGATGATGATGATGATGATGATGTTGACAGAAATTCAGTTGATTACATAAAGAAGAGGGAGATTGATTTGGAATCAAAGGAACTAAATAAAAATCTTGAGCATTTTTCAAAATTTTGTAACCTAGGGTAAAAGACATCAACTCTTTGTGCTGTAGATTTCTCATCTGGAAAATGGAAGGGGTGGGGTTAGTGCTTTAAAGTATATTCCAACTTTAAATTATGGCATGTTGATAAAAATCTTATATTTGTAGTGTCTTTCTTTTGATTTCATCTTAAAACATGCTACATAATTTAAATCAATATCTCTAACATGTAATTGAAGGCATATTACATTATTTGTTACAATAGAGATATAAGAAAAATAAATTTATGCAACCTTATTTCAACCACTTTGCAACCTTATTAAAGGAAATATAAAAATGGAAGAAAATGGATACTTTCAGAATTAAAAGAAATAATGTCCTCATGTAGTAAAAGACTGCAGGATTTTTGTGGCAGTTTCAGAATATCAAACCCAAGGAAAATTAAAAAATTTAAATGAAAATAGAAGACCTATGAGTGTAGGGACTATAATACTTCAGTCATTCATATATGCTTGAAATAACACAATTCCTGGTATATGACAAATGCCTAATATAAAATAAAATGTGTATATTTATATAGTAAAGTATATTTTATATTTATATATGTTTCATCAATTAAAATTAATCTTTATTGGATATGTTTAATTTTTTTTTCATTTTTCAATACTTCATGGTTGCTAAGACTAGTTAAGGAATATTTGGTTTACTTTGCTTTTTTCTCATGTTCTTATTAAAGAATAAAATTATGTTTTGAGGTCTATGCTTCACCAGATTTTTATCTTTGAAAGTTTTAGTCCCCTGAATAACTGCAGTTGTTTAAATGAGTCTTACCAAGCATTTTCTGTACACATCTCATTTGATTCTCATGCTGAGCCTGTATCATAGGTAGTATTATTATCTCCATATTAAAAAGAAGTATGACTTCACAAATGATGTGAATTGTCTATGCCTATGGTCATGCAGCCTTTGAAAATCAGAATTGGAATTTGGACTCATGTCTTACTTTTCTCAACATCTATAATCCTTCAATGGAATTTTATATATATATATATATATATATATATATATATATATATATATATATATATATATATATATATATATATATATATATATATATATATATATAAAATCCTTTTCTCTAAGTGGCATTTTCATTGATTTCAAAGGAATTCTGAGTGTGAAAAATCCATGACAGATAGATAGCTTAGTAAATAGTGTCATGGAATTCAAAGACTCGTGAAAGCTGCAATTCAAATTCTAACAAGGACAATTTCTAGTTATATGACTCTGGCCAAGACTTAATTAAGCATCTCTCAGCATCAGTTTCCTTGTCTGTAAAATAAGGCTGATAACATCACTTACTTTAAAGATTTAATTTGAGGATCTAATAAATATTATATTTAAAGCACTTTGTAAACCTTAATGTGTTAAATAAATGCTACTTATTAATAGCTACTTATTAAAAAAATCTTGTGCATTAAAGGTTTTGCAATTTTAGATGTTATAGATCTATAAGAATCTTAATGGTCCTATACCGAGTTTATGGGTGAGAAAATGGAGGCCTGGGGCTTCAGAGAAGGAATGGAAATGACTTTACTAAGGCCACATAGGTAGGAAGTAGCATTATGAACCCATGCCTTCTGAATATAACTATAGTGCTTTTATCAATTAGACTTCACTGGAATTTCCATGGAAAAGAAATAAAATTTAGGAGAACAAAACAACACAAAAACTAAACCATAATAAGTATGGCTAATTAGTCAGTAAAGGAACAATTCATAACAATACTAATAATCATTTATTGTATTCTTCTTTGAAGCTGTAGGGTATACTTGAAATTGATTTTTATTCTTCTGTTATTTATTTCTTGGAAAGATGATGAATCAGTTACCTTTCTTCAGAATTGGGACTATTCCTTATTTGCTTCTGTCCAGTTTTTGTTAGTGTGGAAAAATGGGGACTGGACTTGGATCAGTGTAAGGAATTCTACTTCATAAACAAAACTGAAGAACCCATTTGAGGGCATAGAAGCCTTCAATCTGATTGAACCTTCCTAGTCTGAAGTCTCTGTCTGAGTGGCCAGGTACTACCATAAAAATGCCTGGACAGATAGATTAAATCAGCCATCAATCACTCCATTCTTCATCCCAAGAAAGTGTATGCTTCTAAATGTGCTTAACTCAGGTCCATGCAGTGGAGCAACACACAACTATTTATCCGTCTGCCTTTTTTCTTCTGACATGGTGGCAGGTGTTTTCTCACAGGTCACATGTGTTACTTTTTCCTTCTTATTTTAATTACCAAGAAGTTTTTCTCTTTTCTCCTTATACTTATAAATTCCCAAGACATAATAAATGGATAAACTGTTTTAGTATTAAAGCAAGAAATAGACAACTGCAGCCTCTTTGAGCAGGGTACAAGATTCAATAGTAAATACTTGAAAAATTATTGCAAAAAGAATTTTTAATGTTGTTTTGTCTTTCAGTCATGCCCCAGTCTTTGTGATTCCATTTGGGAATTTTTTTGGCAAAGATCCTGGGGTGGTTTGCCATTTTCTTCCCTAGATCATTTTAAAAAATGAGGAACTGAGGCAAACAGGGTTAAGTGACTTGTCAAGGATCACAAAGCTGGTAAGTGTCTGAGATTTGAACTCAGAAAGATGACCCTTCCCATCTCCAGGCTTAATATTCAATTCACTGTGTCACTTTAATGTGTTATTAGTAAAGGGGAAAGAATTAGGGTTAATCCTTTATTTGATATCAAGTACCTTTCTGTTGTGAATGTGTTCTATAAAAACCCTTCCTCCTAGCTTGAAGATGAACATGGGAAACTTAGGCAGAAAACAGTCATAGGGAATAAGGAAAAAAAGATCTAGGAATATCCAAGGGAGATAGCTGGATTCATGGATAAAGTTCTGGCCTTAATAGTCAAAGGTGATTTGGATTTGGATCCAGCTTCCAGGACTGCTAGGTGGGTTACTATGTAAAGTAACTTTTCTCTGAAATTTAGTTTTCTTACCTTTCTTTTTGTTCTGAATTTTCTGTCCTCTTTTCCTGGCAAAAAAGTTTACCCATGGTGATTAAAAGTTCCACGTGAAACCCGAAAATGTCTTGTTTTACAATTTTAAGTAAAAGAGTAGTAGGAAAGTTTCATACCTAAGGCTAAGCTGGGATAAGGAATCGAGGGCAAAAGAGAGCCATGATTATGAAAAAGTACATAGAAAGCCAGTGTAACAAACCTTAAATGGCAAAATAAATGTAGAATCTAAATGGAGTGGGAGTGGTCAATGTGGATATAGTTGGGATGAGGGTATTTAAGAGCAAAAATCAGTTAGTAATGACCTTGGGGCTAGTTGTTAGGAGGAAATTGAGAGAGGTCAGAGTCAGCTGGTGACAGGTTGGATACACTTCCTATACTTATCTCAACCTTTTGGGGTTCATCATTCATCTTAGAAATTTTTGCAATGCAGATTGAGTTTTTTACATTGCTAATGGTATTTGCCCATAGGGCACTGGTCATAACTCAGAAAAAAGATGCAACCTTTTGGGCTTTATTTCTTCTGGTCATGTGCCAGATGGGATAATAGCATGCCAGTATTTCTTCTCTTTCCTGTTTGCCTGCCCATAGTAGGAAAAGTTTAACTGGTCATGAAGGGGCTAGAGGACGAAATTCTCTTTGGCCCAGGCTCAACTGTGCTCCTTGGCAGCTCGGAGACATATTTCCTTTTCTCTTTAGTTCTTTTGATGCTAAATGGGAAAAGTAAGAAAAGGTCTAGTATGCTCAGGACTGGTAGAATTTTTCATAATGGAAAAGAAATTACTTCAGTGGGAGATTTACAAGGGAAGAAGAGAATATAAGATGTATGACATATTTCTAAATTCTAATATTAAATCCGGGGCTAAGAACAAGTAAAACAGGCCTGTTTTAGGAGAATGTCTAAAATTATTTTAATTTTTTTCTAATTACACATAAAACAATTTTTAACATTTGTTTACTAAAATTTAGGGTTCCAAATTCCCTGTTTCCATTTATCCCCTTCTAATTCCTTGACAAGGCAATCAATTTGATATAGTTTATACATGTGCAGGCATGTAAAACACATTTTGAAAGTAGCTATATTGTAAAAACACAGAGTAAAAGAAAAAAAATACTTTGATCTGCATTCAGGCTGCATCAGTTCTTTCTCTGGCGCTGAATAGCATTTTTCATCTTAAGTCCTTCAGAATTGTCTTGGATCACTGCATTGCTGAGAAAAGTGGTTCATTATCCTACAATACTGTTGTTAATGAGTAGCATGTTCTCACAGTTCTGCTGTCTTTATTTTGCATCAGTTCAAATAAATCTTTCCAAGTTTTTCATAATGTTCCCGTTTGACATTTTTTATAGCACAACAGTATTCTCTCCCAGTCATATACCACAACTTGTTCAGCCATTCCCAACTGATGGGCATCCCTCAATGTTTAATTCTTTGTCACCATAAAATGAACAGCTATCAAACTTTTTGTACATATAGTACCTTTTCCTGGTATTGCTATGTTGAAAGTTTAAGGGTGTTTTTAATAGTCATTTGGGCATAAGTCTAAATTGCTTTTCAGAATGGGTGGATTAGTTCACAAGTACATTAATAGAACATTAGTGTTCCAATATTTACATATTCACTCCAAGCTTTGGAATTTTCATTTTCTGTCATATTATCCAATCTAATCAATATGAGGTGTTACCTCAGAGTAGTTTTAATTTGTACTTCTCTAATCAATAGTAATTTAGAAAATTCTTTCATATGATTATAGATAGCTTTTCTCTCCCCTGAAAAACTACCCAGTATTGACCATTTATCAGTTGGGAAATAACTTATGTTCTTAAAGATTAGACTCAATTCTTTATATATTTGAGAAATGAGGACTTCTATCAAAAAGACCTGTGGAAGATTTTTCTTCATTTTATTACTTTTTCCTAATGTTGGCTGTATTTTTTTTGTATAATATTTTAATAAATAATTAACAAAATTATTTCACTCCTTGTAATGCTCATTACATTTTTAAAAATGACAACTTCCTCTCAATCTTATTGGGAAAGCTTATAGCATCTCTCCATTACATATAATGCTGACTGTATCTTTTAGTATTGTTAACAGGAATGAGTGTTATATTTTGTCAAAAACTTTTCCTACATCCATTGAAATAATCATGATTTTTATTGTTTTAGTTATTGATATAGGCAATCATATTGATAGTTTAACAAACATTAAATCAGCTTTTCATACATGGTACATATCTCACTCATCATAGTATATGGTTTTTCAGGTAGATTAATAATTTTAAAATATTTTTCTTCAATCCATTTTCCAAATTAGCAATCTTTCCAATGGGATATTTCAGATTTTCTTATTTTTTCATCTTCTAACTCTGCTTTTTTGTTTGTTTCTTAAAGTTTCATAGAGTCATTAAATTCCACTTGTGTAATTCTAATTTTTAATAATTATTTTCTTCAGAGAGCTTTTGTACTTCCAATGACATTTGGCCAATTCTATTTTTTCAGTTCTTTTTCTTCAATGAATTTTTGTGTCTCTTTTACTATTTGGTCAATTTGGTTTTTTAAGTTGTTATTTTCTTCAGGGTTTTTTTTGTGTATGTATCTCCTTTGCTAAGGTGTTGATTCTCTTTTTATAATTTTCTTGTATTTCTTTCATTTTTCTCTAATTTTTCATGAAAGTCCCGGGTTCAAAAGCACCTCCTTCATTAAAATCAGTGAATGATAATTGTTGTTGTTTTATATGCCACCCAAAAGTATACTTTGCCTTCTGGAGTGGAATATTCAGCCATAATCTAAAACATGCATTACTGTTTACAAAAATGGATATAGTTGATTAGTGAAACACATTGTCATACTGACATATTTTCTAGAGTCCAAGTTTTTTTTTTTTTTAAATTGGATCCTGACCTGTGATTTCAATGGGATATGTCAGAAGTTTCAACTATATCACTTTTAGGCTTCATGTGTCCCACAAAATGTCTTGTGTGTTGAACCAGATTAAAATATAATTGGGAAATATTAACAAAACAAATAAAATATGATAAGACCTAGATTGCATTAATATAGTATTTTCTAAGTCAATATTTAATTTGTAAACTTCTGTAAGTTGAGTGGTCCTCATTTCTATTGGAGTGAGGAACCTTATTCTATTAATGAAAAATCTGTAACCATCTCACAATCTGCAGTCTCAGGTTTATAAGATACTGAGAGATTAATTGATTTGCTTAGAGTCATCCAGCTAATATGTTTCATGGTCTATAGTCAAACTCAGATCTCAACAGTAAGGCTGGCTCCTTACCCTCTACAACATACTGGTCTGGGATAATGTTAAGAATATTTTTAAAAGAGTCAATGAACTCCACGAAGTGTGCTGAGGGTTTTCCATTTGAAGAGTGCTTCCTGTGTCAGTCAATTGGACTAGGGTCAGGCAGAATAATGCCACTTTTAATGCATGCAATAACAGATTCTTTCCACAACTCCAAATCATCTAATATTAACAGTCAAGTTGACTTATCCTTTTGATCTTCAGAGAGAGAGCACTCAAATTGTTTCCTTCCCTGGAATTTTTATTTAATATCTTCTGTAAGTGACTTTTAATGCATCTCTAATATCAGTAGCTTCAACTGCATTAGCTGCATCTCTATAGTGTACTCTACCTGGGAATTGTTGCTGACTGATAGTAATGTAAAACCACTGTTTAAAAATGAAAACTTTCAGGAAATTTAACTTTGGTTTTCTTTGCTGTTTAGGGAATATTATTCAAACATCATTTCGTAATGGGAGCCATCTTCTTTTTGCAGAGAAAACAGAGAATGAAGGAACATTCAGCTAAAAGATAAATGAGTAGTGTTGCACACTGACATTGAAAATAGACAAGAAAAGATATCACCTTTTGCCTACCTTCTTTGTTTCAGGTGGAAAACTAAAGCAAAATTAAAGCCCTGCTTTATGGTGCATGCAGAACACAGCAGATAGATGCTGATTGCCAAAGTGGATATTATGTCTATATAAATATTGCAAGGAGAACTCCTTTAAGAACAGACATGATGTTGAATGCTTCTGATGGATGTCCTTTTCAGCTAGAACAACACTGTTCACTGTCTATGACAAATAACTGACAGCTTAAACAAATTTCATGTTTGTACCCTAATGATGGAAACTTTTGAGTAGTGATGCACTTCAGAATAGAGTGTCAAAGGTCTTTTGGAAGTCAGCGTGTCTCTGTAAAGGAGGAGAATCGTCATCACTAATTGTACCCATCAGGTTTTCTGTCTAATGATTTTATTTTGTGCTATTTCAAGAGCTGCTGAATTCAACTTGATTGGTATAGTTAAGGTGAGATACTCAGATTTCTTATTGAAGAATCTATTTTTCTATATTTATTTAAATGAACATTATATACTAGAAGAGTCATCTTGAGAGGTCACCAAAAGTTTCAAATGTAACATTTCACCACAGAATATATGTCACTATGAGAGATGCATGTTAAGCATCATGAATTAATATGTATTCTTCCCTAGTGGGTTTCTTTTTATATTAATTTTGGCCTTTCCTGTCACATTTTATTTATGTTTCAGAATCACAAAGGGTATAATTTCTAGACCTGGAATGTCATGGGTGTCTCTATTTTGAGGACATGTGAATGAGCAAAGAAACCTAGTAATGTAACTCTCTTAAATTTCTGTATTCCAAGAGGGTATTCTTATAATTTCTTTCAGCATAATGATTCCATAATGAATAATTCTCAACTTGGTAGACTTGGATATAATAGGATGTCTCTTTAATACATTCATTTATACTTGTGGCTCCTAACATTTGATTGGTATGTCAATAGAGCTCAAATTGTATTCTCATTACTGCTTACAAACTCCCAGTGTGCAGTAATATTGCATTTAATGCTAACTGATTGCCTACTGGCTTTTCTAAGGGGTATTACTTTAAAGTTTAGGACAATTTTATAAGTACAAACTGGTCTAATGTACAATTTCTCAGTATGGGATTTTACTTAGTCCACTTGACTACTTTTAAAGAATGTGTCTGGACAGCAACTCAAAGAACCTTTTTTAAAAAGCATATGAATCATACTCAATGATTTATTCACATATCTATTTAAAAAATTCCATTGGTCATGCTAAAAAAGGTTGCAAGCCCTTTGACTTAAGTATTTCTATAATGGCTGTTAAAATCAATTCTGGCATTAAAGTCTCCAAGAATGAACAATGCATTGAGTGGAAAATTGATTACATGGTCAAAGAACAGTCCTTTGTGGAAGGAAGTATGGAAATAGTCTAGTGATATAGAAAGAGAACTGTGAAGTCATCATACTATAATATGTGAATGAATTCTTTTGAAACAAGAACTTTTCTGGTCCAATAACTAAACTTGTGAATATACAAAAGCAAGCTGATATTTTAGGAGGAAAAAATAATTGCACAAAGTTTTGGAATTTAGCATCTCAAAAGAGCAAGTGGTCCCCTTTTTACTTCGTGCTTTTTATTTTTGCCTCAAAATGTTTGTCTTTACCAACTTGAGAGAAGACTCTAGACAACTGACTCATCACTAGGAAATAGTAGATATGACTTTTGTCAGATCGTAATAGATTCTCAAACTCAAACCAGGCATAGGTAGAAGCTCAGTAAATATTCAAAGGATGTGTGTGTGTGTGTGTGTGTGTGTGTGTGTGTGTGTGTGTTTTGGAGGGAAGGTATTTCTATAATGGAATATCTTTTTATTCAAAAGAATATCTATAGAACAGTTTGGAAACACATCACTTGGAGTCTGGAGTCTAAAACTTCCTTCTCCTAGTTGCCTGAGAGAGGAGCTTAAATTATGCAAAAGATCATGGGTCAAGGCAAAATTTCTATCCATTTTTCCTTCCTATAAAGTAATAGGTTATTTATTTTTCCCTCTTCATGCTGCATAAGCTTCAGGATGTCAGGCATTTTGTAGACAAATCAAATCAATGTAAATAGTTGGGATAGTCACTATGAATATAACAGCACTCTGCTAGAAGTGATAAGTTAACAAAGAAATCAAAGTCATGGCTTCTGCACTCAAGGAACTTTCTATTTACCCAGGAAGCAATGATTTACATACATGAAAAGATTAAAATACAAATTTAACGATGATTCAGACACTCACAAAAACAGTGGAGAGATCATTGGACTTCTGTTGTAAAACCTCTGTTGAATCCGTTAATTTAGTCACAATTTTCTCATGAATAAAGCAAGGGGTTTGAAATACATCTATGTTTAATTCCAGCTTTGATAGTCTATAATTCTAAGTGTCACAATGACATGGTTCAAGGTCAAATGAATGAAAAATAAAAGTTTTAAATTTTATCTGTTTTGAGAAGAAAACATCCTTATGGGCTCAAGGGTACAAGAAAGCTTCAAAAAAGAGGCAGGAATTAAATAGACCTTGCATTGGTGGGGAGTCAGGAAAAGAATATTTTAAGTGGAGGAAATGGTTATCAAAACTAAGACTTCTTAAAAAAGTTATATGTTTCTCACCATATATTACAAAGCATCTTAAACATGTTAGCCAATTAATAAAATGTTTGTTAAATTGAATTCAGTGTTTCAAGATAGGTACATAGTAACTCTCTACCTATATGGGGATATAGTTTGACCCAATTCAATATTTATTACAAGCAATTTTACAGGTATATGGAAATGTCTGAGGATATTGTGGATATTTCCAGCTGTCTCTAAGGTGAATTGTTTCATTAAGAACACTTTTAAATGAATACTTTAAAAACTATGTTTGTTAATCTCATGTCACTTTGGGGAAAGTATCTTCTTCTCATTCCCCTTAATTCCAGTGCCTTCCTTGTGTTTTTTTTTTTAATTTCCAATTCATCCAGTATATAGTCCATTTAATATAATTATTTGCATGTTGCATGGCCCAATCTTTTGAATTTCTTTGTATCCCTAGTGTTTAGCTCTATGCCTAGCACACAGTAGGTGCTTAATAAATGTTTATTGACTAACTTTTTCCATACAAATTGGATAGAATAATCTGCATAGTCAGAATTTAAAATCTTGTGATGATTCTCTTTTATTCATGCAGTACTGACAAATATGCACGCTTATATATATAAAACAACCCAAGCATTTTCCTTCTCTTTTATCATGTTACATTCATAAATGAAATGCAGAAAAAGTATCTTTATTTTAGCAATGTAAGCAATTTAACTATGATGGCTCAACAATATTTTTATGGTTTATTTAATTTTTCATGTGCTTCTCAAAAGAAGGATATTGAGATTGTAGTAGTTCAAAAAATAAATTCCTTTCAATAACACAGGCTCTTTTAAGATTTGTTAGCAACTTAAAAGGAATTGAGAACAGTTTTCCTTTGTCAAAATTTATTATTACCATCATTTATGTCAATTTTGTTAGCATCCTATTCTTGAATATTTCTCTGTTTCCTTCAGGTCTATTGCTAACTATTTCCTTTCATGCTGTTTCAGTGACTCAACTTCTCAACTTGTTCTGCACCTTTTTCTTTTCTGGGAAACTTCAATTCATGCCCAACTTTCTAATTTCTTTTTGATATGATTTCCAAAATAAGAATAACTTTTGTAGTAAAAGAGGGTAGAAATGTTTATTTCCCTTTGGAAGCAATTTAACTCCATTGTTGAACAATGCTCTTTACACCTTATTTGGATTCTTCCATCTGGTATTCATCTCTTTGGGAAAGCTAGATGGCAGAGAGGATAGAGTGCTGGGCTGGAGAAACAAAGATTCATCTTCCCAAATTCAAATCTGGCCTTGGATATTTACTAGCTGTGTGATATTGGGCAAGTCACTTAACACTGTTTGCTCCAATCTCCTTCTCTGTAAAATGAGCCAGAAAAGGAAATAGCAAAGTTCTCTTGTACCTTTGCCAAGAAAATCCTAAATGGG
The DNA here is from genome assembly GCF_027887165.1 of Monodelphis domestica. Classification (NCBI taxonomy): domain Eukaryota; kingdom Metazoa; phylum Chordata; class Mammalia; order Didelphimorphia; family Didelphidae; genus Monodelphis; species Monodelphis domestica. The sequence goes on along the minus strand of NC_077234.1, from coordinate 126,036,889 downwards.
GAAATGAAAAAATGGATACCACTGAAATGACTAACAACAACTAATTTGTTTGCCTGGTTGTGATACTACTAGGTGAATTAGTGTAATATTCTTGATAGGAAGACAGTCTTGGAATGAGGAAGACATAGGGTCAAGTTCTACCTTTGACACATACTGGTGTTGTGACTCTGGGTAAGTCACTTTACCTGTCAGTGGCTTAAGCAATTTTAATAAGACTATGTTTCAGAGAAAGTGCTGATGTGCATTGGGTAGAAGGAGTTTCCTCATTTGGGAGTTGCCTATGCCAATGAAATAACAGTTTTAGTCCTATCTCTCTCTAATGCTTGGATTTTGTCCTTTATATTTATAATTATGAGACTGCATTTATCTGTGAGGGGAACTCATTTTTAGCTATTGACAATGAGCCAGGATGTCCTTTATTTCTTACCATGTTCAATTAAACTAATCTCAAGTGTTCCTATCTTTTAGTATCAACTGGTATAGCATTACTCTATCAAGGTTTGCATAGCAGCCTTTAATGAATTTCTTTTTATATAAGATAAAATATTTAGCATCCGAGGATTTGTGATGCCCATTACAGCATCTCATTCATAAATGTCCAGGTTGTTCCTCTGTAGGGCCCATTACCTCATGAGTCAAAGAAAGGTTTATATGCTCAATATTACTGTCCGGCAAATGCATTTTCCTTTGGGGAATAAAGACTCACAAGCTTTCATACCAAGCCTTCCTCCTCTGGACTCCTTTATTAAAATTAGATGCCCTGAAGCAAAGTGTCCTTTTCTCTTTCTAGCTAAAGCATCTCTGGCACATGTAGAGCTTACATTGTCTTCCAAAAAGGGCAGGAGGGGTGACAGGAAGCAATTCTAGGCTGCCTGGCTGTTAGTGACTTTGAAGGAAGCAGGGACACTATTCTTTGCCAAAATATAACGTGATTGTATTTATGTAAATTCATTTTGCATTTCTGCCAGCCCTGGGTTTCTCTGGTTCCTCAGAGTTCACTGCTAAATACCCCCCCTCCTTCTGCTGTCTCAGCTAGCTGGGTCCCAGCTTTCCCCTCACAGATTTTAATTCTGTAAAATACTAATTTTCCTTAGAGAGCATCTCAAAAATAGAATTATCTCAACTATCTTTTATGGCAAAAGGGGGGAGGCAACTCATTTTGCTTTTTTTGTTCAATTGACACTCTTCTGACTCCTTGGAATTTTAAGGTGCCAAACACTTCCCCATATTAGCTTTTGGCTTCACACATATCTGAACACATTTTAGTTGTTTCTTCAAAAGCATTCTCTCTTCTCCCTGCCTTTTCCTTCCTATCATGCCCTCCCACATGAATCCCTGCGCTTTTCTACTTTGAGGCTTACTCTGGCCAACTTTTCACCACAGTTCCTCCCACCCCCTCCAACCCCTCCTAGAGTCCTGAATAAAGATGTAGCAGTTCTCCCACAAGGCCCCACAACCTCTTCTTTTCCCAGCCCTCCTGGAGGATTGTCATCCTCCTGCTCTTTAGCCATAGTCTCTTGAGCTCTTTCAAAAATGTCTGAGTTGGAGACATTTGTTTATATTCCTTACCTAAAGGGTACTTTCTTTTCTTCACAAATGTAGCTAGGTTCTTTAGTCAAAATGTCACAGGCTGGCCTGTCAACAAATCATGAAATAGGTAAGTTTCCTCTGAAGGTCATGCATACAATTGCTCATCAAAGAATTACACCAAAGGTCTTATATCCTACCCACTAATGTTTGCTCACTTTGTATTCAATTTTTGGACACCCCTGCTGGCACCTTGGCTGTTTTCCCCCCATCAATTCCAATTCTTTTTTGACTTGTAAGATGTGCCCATCTAATTAATCTCTGGGGCGTTCATTCTCCTAGAAACATGGCATTTACCCTCTCACATTTTCTAGGTGTCTTTCTCTTGTCTCCTGTAAAGCTTACACTAGGTGATACAGAGAAGAGAGAGAAAGATCTCATGGGGGGGGGGGGGGACGCTCTGATCCCACATTCAAGGAGAAATAAATGCCAGAGTTGAGCTCAGGTTATAAGCAATGAACAATTTTGGTTCTAGAGGACAGATGACTTTTGATTCCCTGAAGAGGACATTCACTCTCCCATCTCTGTACTTCTACACTGAAAAACTGATTTTTGTGCCTTCCAAATTCTGCCCTTCCATGGCTTCTCAGAGTCTTAGTTCACTCGGAATATGCTGGCAGGGGAATGACTATTTCCTCCTAGCCTTTTACCGTACTTTCCCCTTGGACCAAGCTATCCCCCTTTCCAAGAAACATTGTATTTTCCCCATACAAGTCTCATCTGTAATGCAAAGCTATCATCACCTTGATTATTTTACCCAAACTTCTGTGGCTTTTCCCTTTAGGATCCCTTCATAACTCAAGCATGATGGGCCTCCTTGTACTTAGTACCTGCACGATTCGGACTTACAAGTCCTTTGATCTGTCCAGATAAAACTCCTTTTAAATTTGTCCCAACTCGTTTTCCGTAGTTTGACAGCCCTGAAGGTGTCTGTGCCTAGAATGCTCTGCCCCTGCCCTCAGCCTTTCTCCCCAAGCTCCTGTAAAACTCCCTTCAATCGGACCTTATGCACCAGCGGCTCTCAGACTGCTTTCTGCCTACTTATATGAATTCAAAATTCAGTTTAGGTGCTACTTCCTAAATTGGATTTCTCCTGAGCTCCCTTCTCCAATTGTTTATGCTTCTTCTTTCTCCACTACTGAAATTATTCTAATTGTGTGTATATATGTATGTATATTTTCACATATACATGTCGACACCTTCATGGACATGTAAGCAATCTGAGGGCAGGGACGATTTTTGTCTTTCTTTTACCCTCGCCATTTAGCTCAGTGCCTGGCATCTAGCCAGAACATAATGAATGCCTGACTGTGGACTGACTGACAGTGGTGAAACACACTGCTCTCCTTTAAGCAAAGAAATAGGGGGCTATGAGGCACAAATATTTTGTATTCCATAATTGTGTGGTTTCATTTTGTTTTTATTTTTCTTTGACTCAAAGGAGAATTTTATTGTGACTGGAAAAAGATACTGGAAATATCTGGGAGTAAAAAGGTAAAAGGCATGAATATTTTTAAATAAAAGAAAAAAAGCGCTGGATTTGTGGGATCCTGACTGAAAATTCATTCTTCTAGACACTTGAAGCTAATGTTGGAAACTCTGTCCAAACTTCTTGATATCTTTTTGGGCACAGAAAGTGCTTTTAATGAATTTAATACACAACCTATAAAACTGGAGACCAGGTAATGCCACCCCTAGCTCTCTGTCTCTTTTTTTTAGGCTGTAAATTATTTTTTTTTCATTTTCCAATGAAGATCCACCTTTTCCCATCCCCAGGTCACTTTTCCCATTCTGAAGAAGTAAACATTTAAAATCAAACAAAACATTCTTGCACTGGTCATGTTCAAAAAACGTCTCATTCTGACATAGGAATCCAATATCTCTTTAAAGGGATATGGAGAGCATGTTTCATCATAAGTTCTTTGGAATATGGTTAGTCATTGGTTCATTCATCACTGTATCAAAGTCTTTTCAAATTTGAATTATTATATAATTTTTTCATAGTCCTCTTCACTTCACCTTACATCAATTCATAGAAGTCTTCCCAGGTTTCTCTGAAACCATTTCCCTCTGCATAGGATTCCATCACATTTGTATACCACAATTTGTTCATATTCTATGTGCATCTTTTCCAATGTATTGTCTGAAAATCTTAAGTTCAATAGCTTAAGTTCTTTTTATTTTTAAATTTAAAAAGTATGTTACATGCAAATGGTTGTTAATCTTTGACTAAAATAAGACCATGGCTTAACCATAGTTTGGACCAACTGACTAAAGTTTCTAGCACAATTCATAACTTAACGAACTGAAAGAGGAACAATCCTCTTGGAAATAGAATCTGCAAACTAAACATGTGAAATGATCATAATAAAGTAACAGATACTCAGAGGCTATGCTGTGGTGGTACAAGTAGACAAGGAATAATGGAAGACTTCCTCATATGGCGAATGAATTGTGTAAGACTTTTTATTTTGGTGGTTATACCTTTTAAATCAGTTTTACTTAAGAAGATAATCAACAATATGCATTTATTAACTATTTATCATGTGTTTGGTACTCTTCTGTTCTCTAGTGATACAAGGATGAAAATAGGAGTAACTACCTTCAAAGATTTTAAATTCTATAATGGTAAATAATATGTACACCTATAAGAATATACAAAAGAAATGCATATGTGTATATGTGTATGTGAAAATATACATATATATATACACACAATTAGAATAATTTCAGTAGTGGAGAAAGAAGAAGCATAACAATTGGAGAAGGGAGCTCAGGAGAAATCCAATTTAGGAAGTAGCCCCTAAGCTGAATTTTGAAAGTAATTAGTGCTTTTAAGGCAGCAGTGGCGACAAAATGCAATCCAGAGATGAACTACAGCCGTGTAAAAGTATGGAGGTGGGAGATGGTATAAGGATATGATGTTCATAAAAACAATAGGTAGGAGAGAGTTTGGATGGATCACAATGTATGAAGGGAAGCAATGTGTAATAAATCTGGATAGGTAAACTGATTCCATAATGTACAAGGTTTTAAATGCTAAAGAGAGGAGTTTTTTTTTTTTTTTATCCCAGAGGTAAAAAGGAGCTTCAAGCATTCCCTCTTGCCCCTATCATCTTTAAAAACTGGTTTGCCTTCATTAAACATATATGATAAAATGGCATTGTCTCATTGAGCATATGTTGGATTTTAGTAAGGGTAAATGGCTCAGAAACATGCTGACTTAGTGAAAAATAAGTAATGATTTTAAAATAGCAATGAATAATCCACAAATTGGTTACTATAAGTATGGATAATTTAAAGTTGACTATGGATAGAAAAGATTTGTGGAGCCTACAAAAATTACGATCAAATGTAATTTGTTAAAAATAAATCTAAAAAAAAAAACAAACTCCAGAAATCTTTAATTGTTTAATTGTCCTCACTCAGTTATTTTTTCTCATAAATCACATCAATGAAGTAACACTCAAAAAAAATCACTCTCTGAATAAAGTTGCTCCATTATCCTGAACTATGCTACTACTCTATATGTCAATATTCTGACTAGGAACCTTTTTTAAAGTTGATGGATGCACTCTAACTCTGTGTATGTGCCCATATTTAAGTTTGGCTTTTGTAAAGGAAACATTAACCATGATTTCTTTAAAACGTTTGTCAACTTTTAGAATTCAATTTAATGAACAGTTATTGAAAACCTACTATGTTCTAGTAACTTGCTGGCTCAATGACAAGCATTTATGTCAGGAATTGTGTTAGAAACTGGGGATCCACAATAAGCAAACAAAAAAAAAACTCCTTAGTCCTTGGGTTAAAATACATAAAAATAATTATGGCACAAGGCAGAATATGAATGAGGGGAAATTCACAGAGGAAGAGATAAGTAGCAATTTCCTGAATGTTGCCAGGGACTATGTCTTCTATTGACACCTGAGAGATGGTAGGGGAGGGGGACAGACAGACAGAGGCAAAGACAGAGAGAGATAGAAGAAGGGATGGAGGGAGAGGTATTTATAGACAGAGTATATAGAATGAACAGTTATAGAGATAAGAGAGAGCAAAACAGTAGCAAGAAATAGTTGTTTGCCTTTCCTTTCCAAAAAGGACCAATAACATCATGCCTGAAGTTTTGACTAGCCAAATTAGATTTAAGTGAGAGTCGCAAAAAAAAAGGTAACAGCCTTACTTTCTTCTAGAATCACTAAAGTTCAGTGGCAAGACAAAAGACAAGATGATTGGTAATACCTTGGAATGAAGTGAATGAACTTGGCACCTTCAATGTCTCACCAAGCTCTTAGCACTTCCCAGCTTCTGCTTCAACCTCTTTCATGACTATTGGAACAAACTGTTCTCATCTATCTATTCCACCAGGGGAAGTTTTCACATGCTTGGGGTAGATATGCCCCTAATACATCTAAAGGTATGAGACCTATTGATTACCCACAACCTGGTGTAGCCTGTCTGTTGAGATGATTTTGCTGGGCTGTACTGTTGTACATGTTACTGTTTCTTGGAGCCACAGGTGAGAATTGGGTGAAAGACACACAACTATGGTGGCATTAACAAGTCCTCACACCGGAGGTTCTAGTTCTCCCTGTTTTGTTTTAATGTAAATGAAGTAAATGGGAATACTGTCTTACTAATTTGGAGCAAGATGATGTGAGGTCTTGATAAGGAGTTTATTTCATGGGTAATAAGAAATCAAGTCAAATCAAGAAGCATTGATTAAATACCTACTATGTATCAGGGACTATGCCAAATACTGGGGATAAAAAGAAAAACAAAAAACAAAAAGCAATCCCTGATGTTAGGAATTTACAATATAGTGAGAGAGACAACATGTAAATATCTCTGTACAAACTCCCCTCTCTCTCTCTCAATCTCTCTCTGTCTCTCTCTCTCTTTCTCCATCTACATAAATATATATGTAAATATACTTAGGGTAAACTAGAGATAATCTCAGAAAGAAGGCACAAAAATTAAGGAAGAGAAGGACGAGGAAAGCTTTGATGAAGAAAGTGGTATTTTAGCTGAGACTTGAAGGAAGTCTCAGAAGCCAAGAGGTGGAGGAGGCTCAGAAAGTTGAAGTGATTCATCCAAGATTATGTAACTAGTAAGAAACTGAGTCAGGATTCAAGCCCAGTACTTTTTGACTCAAAGTCCAGCTCTCTATCCACTTTGTTATGATGGGATTCCTTGAACAACATAGCTCCTGAGGAATTATTTAGGGAAATGAATTAAAGATATATTACAAGAGGAAATATCAGAGACACACATTGAAGACCATTTCAAAATCAGTTAAATGCTTATAAGAGCTTAGGGTAGAAAGCCTGTATTGATGTAATTATAGTTACTGTGCAAAGGAGGTGACCAACACCATTGGTATTATGGATATAGGAATTGACAACTGACTAGGTGGGTGGTGAAAGAAGAAGAAACATCTAAGATATTGAGCCAGCATGCCTGAAAGGATGGTGATGACATTAATCACAATAGAGACACTTCAAGAACAGACAAATTTGGAGGTATGTTGATGAATATAGTTTTGGATTTATTGAGTTTGAGGTATCAACAGGACACCTAAGGGGTATCTCCAGGAGGCAGTTGTAAGTGCATGACAGTAGGAATGTATATATGATCACATACATATGATTGTCTTCATTGAGATAATAATTAATACCAAGTAGATGAGATAGACAAGATAGATGGTATAGAAAGAAGAAAGGAAAGATAAAGAAAGGACTTTTGGGGACAATCACAATGAAGGGTTTGGAGATAGATAAGTAGCCAAAGGAGGCAAGGAAAGTAGAGGAAGCAGGATGAGAATTATGATAGTGCATTTCAAAAACTAATTAGTAATGCTATCTTGGTGCTGGCATAGTCTTTTTCATGCACTGGGCAGTTAATTAATGCTTACCGAATTTCCTTGAGAATAGAATATTAAGAATGATGATTGACAAGTATTGTCAAAGAACCAAAAAAAAAAAAGAGTGAGTACTGAATTCAATTTGGCAATAAAAACATTGTTAGTCACCTTGAATAAAGCAAATATATTAGGATGGTAATATGAAGCCAAGCTGAAAATAGTGGAGGAGATAGTGAGTAGCGAAGAAGTGGAAGTTATTAACTCTCATTCTCCATAAACAACAGTGATGCCTTATTTTCTTCAGAATCAAAACCAAACCACTTTGGCATTTAAAATATTCACTGTCTGGCTCTAACCTACTTTTCCAGCTCTCTCAAAATTTTCTCTATTCGTGTACTATGCACAAAGACAATCGTCATTCTCGGCTTCCGAGAGACTACTACCACCCCAGACTCATATAAAATTCTCATTTCTCCTTTTCTCTGCTTTTTTACTCTATGCTTGCAATATACTTCCTCTTGATCATGAACTTAGAATCTCCAAGACTTAGTTCAAGCTCTACCTTAATTTAATCTCTCAAGACTGGTTTCCATTATTGTAAAGCTAAAAGCTTGTATGTATAGAGCTTCTGAGGTCCCTTCCAGCTCTAAATCGATGAACCCTCTATGTGTGGTTTTCCTGACCCTGACACCACTACTGATGCTATCAACTTGTATCTAGTTTGTTCCTTTTCTATCATGCTTTCAGTGTAGAGTTCATGTCTGGTGCATTCATATGAGACCCTCCTTAGTGGAGAAAATATTTGAGACTCCATCTCTGGTGGAGTCAATAAGCTCTATGGAAGGGAAAGACTTTCTTTTCCACTTTCTGGCTTCATGAGAGGACACCTGTGATTCCTGCCTCTCTTCAGTAGTCATATTAAAGACCTCTCAGTTCAGATGGGGGAGTCTCTCTAGGGTAAGCTGAGGTATTTCATTCCTAGTGATAATCCTTGTTGATGTGAATATTGGGAGATTCATTTTATATATTGTCTAATATATTATTATCTGTAAAATTTTTATGGTGTCTGTTATTTGACTCGGATAATGAATGGGTTTATTCACTATTTGGGATAATCTTTGTATAAGCAATATTTGGTAGGAAGGGAGGCATCTTTGGATCTAGCTTAGAGAACTCATTCTCCATTAAGGCATAGTGACCAGAAAGTGGTTCAGATCTAAAAATCATTTCACCTGCGCTACCTGGGGCAGAGAACATAGATATAATTCTAGTCTGATGTTTCATCTTTAAAGAACAGAGCCTGAGGTCCAAATCTCATGCTCTCCTCCAGGCAGGATCAAATCACACCCTCCAGATTGAGAGGAATAGGTCAGAATTAAGAGCTCTCTGTTCATGCTTTCCCTGAACTACATTTTAATAAAATTGTATGGATACACACATGTCCTGCATAGGATGCTCTTCTTCTCACTTTTCCCATCCTTGTTGCCATTCTTGTTACTTTTCTTATTGTTCTTGTTCTACTAATTGCTCTTCTTCTTGCTATTTGTCTTGTGTTTTTTTGGTCCTTTTTATTGCCCTTCTTGTTACTCTTGTTCTTGTTACTTCCCTCGTTGCCCTTCTTGTTATTGTTGCCCTTCTTGTTTCTCTTCTTATATTAGTAGTAATAATGATATTTATATATTGTTTTAAATTTCCCAAAATGTGTATACACACACATACACACTATCTAATTTGAGTTTTACAGAAACCATTTCAAGTATGTTTTATCATTTCATGTTACTACTATTTGGGAAAACTCAGCCTTGTAGTATTTGTTACTTCCCAAATATCAAGAGTATGATTAGAATCTACAAGTTGTGCTATTATTATAAAATTCCTCTTCAAATGAGGTCATCATAATTGCCTCATATGAAATGGGGTTAAAACCAGACAGTTACTCTGGTTTAAATCTCAAAGTCCTTTCACCAAAGTTCTACCAAACTCTCAGCTGTAATTATCCAGCCATTGATTTCCCTAAACTCCTCCTTTACCTTTGTTTCACTCAAAATGGATCCCAACCGTAATCCCCAAAGTAATTTCCTAGGAGTCACAACTTGCCTAACCTTCAAGACATATTTCACTGCCTCCTCCTTTATGAAGCTTGCATAGGCCATTGTACCTACCAGTGATCTTTCTGCATCCTGGTCCCTTAAACTTCCGGATCAATATCTCTCAACACATAATGATATTTTGTTTGGTATTTTATTGTCCTGTATTTTACTCTCTCATTGTTTCATGGAGTGTAAGTCTTGTCTCCATGAAAATAATGTGAGCTTATTTCAGAAAGGGCACATGATAGCTCTATCCCACAATGCCAACTCATGTCCACACCAGAGTATTTTTGTTCCATTGTAAATAATTTGATTCTGTTGATGTTATCTATCATGAGGTAGTGAGATACTACTTTAAAAAAAATGAAATATAAGGAAAGGAATTTCACAGTGAGTCCAAAACAAGCAAGACATCTTTGAAATGAATTTGTTGAATGTTAAAAATGTTAAAGTTTCATCTCTGAATTTTCTTCTGGGCCTGCTTCCCTGCCCACTGAGAAAGATAAGAAGTGCATACACATTTTTATATATGAAGACATGCAAGACTCATTTCCACATTAGCCACTATAAAAATATTATATGGCTCTGTGGTAAAGCAAAAGAAATGTTGAAATGTAAGTGACATAAACTACAAATAAAAATTCAGCAAAATTTTATTTTTCATTTATTTAAATATTAATTTATTAGAAAATGTAGTAGAACATTTGAGAATTTGAAAGTTTGGAATTTCTGAGACTAAAAGGGTCAGCCTCTCAGTTCCTCTATTTCAGGGTAAGATGTTACTCAAATAATATCAGATAGATATATGCAGTCTTTCTTTAAATAATGTTCTAGGATAGAGTTAAACAAACTGTTTTAGTTCAAAGCTCTGGCATTGCACATTTCATGAGGGTTTTCAACATATTCTATAGAATTTTGAGCTGGAATGTGAGAATTTGGGTTTTCACTTCCCTTTGCAAAGGGGTCTCATGGATAGTGAGGGCTGTTGCCATTTAGAAAAGATAATTTTCTCTGATATACTGAAAAGCAGGATGCTGAAATGATATTCCTATCCTGTTAAAGCTAGAAGGGTCTTGAGCCATTGTCTGTTCCAACCTCCTCCCACCAATTTTAGAAGAGGAAACGGAAGTGACTTTTTCTAATGTACATGGATGACTGGGGAGGACTTCATCTCCTTAAACATTACATAAGCACTAAAGTGCATTCTTCTCTTGGCTTACATACATTTGCTTAAGAGAAGATGAAACTCAAGCAAGGCCAGCTTAAGATTGCCCCCTTGTTTCTTCTCCACCCCAGAGAAGGAAATTGGTACAAGAGAAGGTCCAAGTATGGAATAACATTGTATATGGGAGAGAGATCAAGAAAAAACAGATTGACATAGGTTCGATGAATAGAATTCTCAAATAGTTGAAATTTGATCTTCTTGACAATTAACTTGTATTTGGATCAGATAGTTCCCCCAATTGCAATAGTTTTAACAAAAGGGTATTTGCTACTTCATGCCTCAAATTTATAGAAAAGAAAGATACCCTAAAGAAAATTTGGAATCTGGTCCACAGGAGAAAAGGTGCGACCTGTTGGTTAAGCAGTTACTTGCCTAGTTTTTGTCCAGATCTTTTAGGAAACAGCCATGTATCCTCCCCTACCCCCTGGGTCATAGGAATATACAAACCAAACTGCTGCAGTTGTTGTCCAGAGACCTGCCCAGGCTCCCTCCTATCTTCATTTCCAGTACCATATTGTTTGATTGCTTTTGTGGGGCCACTGAGAAGGAGATTGTAACTCTCTGATTTGTATCAAACCCTGAAAATTGGGTGAATCCACTGAGAATTGGGTATTGGTATTGGAAAGATATGGAAGGTTCTTTAGAAAGACAGATAAGCAGCATAAATGAAGATCAGGAAAACTAAGTAATATTTTCTCCTCCCTTTTCCTCCTCTTTCTGCCCAGGATATCAAAAGCAACTCATCAAAACTTCTCAACTTGTCCTGTATTCTCAGGCTCTTGGAAATATGAGATCCAATCAGAAGCCTTTACACATCTATGGTGCATCCACCCTTACTTTGGCAATTTGAAAGCCTGGACTTCTTAAAGTTCCCAGATCTAGGAGCTGCTGGGTGAATTTCCACATATCACTCACTCAAGAGGTCAGCAATGTAGATTCTGAAACATCTTTGCTCTATCTTTATATGCCATATGCCCTTTAAGGAAAGGATCACTCTGGCCATTGTAGAGAGGATGTTGGCTAGACCGTGTGATTTAAAGGGTACAGATAATTCCCAGTTGTGGAAATTTATAATTCAAGATGGCATCTGCTCTGATATTTACAGTGTTACAGAGTTATCTAGAGCAATGTGCTATTCAATAACTTGCCAAGCACATATAACCAGTTAGTCAACAAGTGCTTATTAAACACTTGGTGCCAGCAATGAAGATAATAAGAAGAGCAAAACACAATCCGTGCCCTCAAAGAGGTTCTATTCTAATGAGAAAGGCATAAATAAATATCAAGGTACATACAAGATATATACAGAGTATATGAAGGCAATCTGAAAGGAAAAGACAATAGCAGCTGGGAAGACCAGGAAAGGTCTAATAGAGTAGATGCAATTTGAACCGAGTATCAGAATTGTCTTTAAAGATATATATCCCACTCCCTGGTCATGAGCAAATAAGGACAACTTGGAGGCAATTTCAGATTATTCCTGAGTTGAGGAATTGAACTGATATCAAATTAAACTCCTTTTAATCTTCCAAATCTTACCACAAGTTATAGCCTGGTTTGTTTGTATAATGCAAAGGACTTTTAGCCACATAAAGGACAAGGCAGCTTTGGTGCATTTAGGGAATTCCTGAGAAGATGCCCTTTTATGACATAGCTTCACAAAATTCCTGGGTCAGTAAGAAGTGACAAGGATTATTTGTCCATTTCACTAAAGAAGAAATAGAAAATCCACCAAAAGGCCTGGATAAGAACACCATTCACATGATTCTTAGTCCAGTGTTCAAACAGAAAAGTAATCATTGTTAATTTCAGGCTGATTAGATTTTTTTTTAAAAAGACAATTTACTGGATTCCCTTTTTATATCAGTCATTCCCAACACCTATCTTAGGACTCTCCTTTGTGCTCCCCAAGAAAAATCCCCAATAAAGCAATTACTACATGTGTACATGACTGTAAGTACAACCTTCGAAACTTGTGGTATTCCAATATCCATAAAAAGAGGAGGAAACCATGTTTTATCATCTGTCCTCTGAGAACAAATTTGGTAATTATATTTATCTTTACCAGCTACTTGCTAATGATGTTTACATTTTTTCCATTTGTATTTATTTTTTAAGTATTTCTCAATTACATCTTAATTTAGTTCATATCTAACCCTAAAAAGTGAAATCAGCCTCTGCCTAAACATTAAAATCACAGGTTATGCTCCTATTTTCCTATTTCCACACATCTCTTTTGAATGAATTTAAGTTCCTTGAAAACACTTTTGTGTTTGTGTCCACACTGCCTAGCACAGTGACTTGCCCATATTTTTTTTATTGATTTGTTTGTTTACATTTGTTTTTTTCAGAGAAGACACCTGAGCGTGAACATTAAAAATTTATATAAGAGAGGAAGATGAAATTTTCAGATTAGGTGGAATCGAGTTCTCTCATGACAAGTTAGCAACTGTAATTAGGGGGCCACTTTTTGTTTTAAAATTAGAAAAAAAGGGGTGAGGATGAAAATATAAAGATATTAAAAAGAGTAGAGGGATGGAATTGTTCTTACTGAATAGCATCATTATTCATTAAATGAACCTGGAGGCAAGATTATATTGTGGTAGTGAAAGGAAATAAATTGTTTGGGGGTTTGAGAAAAACAAATTTGGAATGTCCATTTTAATTGTGTGTGTGTGTGTGTGTGTGTGTGTGTGTGTGTGTGTGTGTATTTATGTTTGTAGGAAGAGTTAGAAAAGGAAAGCAAGGAGAAGAGATAAAGAAAGTGAGCAGAGAAAAAGGGTAGAGAGAGGGAGAGAGGTGAGAAGGAGGAGGAGGAGGGGAAGGGGGAAGGAGAATAAGAAGGAAGAAAGAAGAAAGAAAAAAGGAAGAAGAAGAAGAGGAGGAGGAGGAAGAGTAAAAAAATTTCAATATATCAGTGAAGATTTAGTTATAATTAGAGGATACAAAGTTAGTATACCTAGTTATCTTGGTTTAGTGATTTCTTCAATTTCTAATCCCTTAGGAGTCAGACAATGGATATTATTCAATATGGAGGTTAGCAGAATGGAAATAGAGGATTAAAAGCAAAGGTGATCCAAGGCGAGAGGAGGAGGCATTGTTGAAATAGTTCACCATGGGACTGAAATGTTTATGAGATAATTGAGGTCATAATAGGAGGAATAGATCAAGATGATAGGGATGAATTAAGAGATCAAAGCAATTTTCTGAAATGAAACCTGTTGATTAAGTGCGATGTCTGATGTCTCTCTCTTCTTTTAGGATGTCTCCCTAAGGTGAGTCACAAATCTTGGAAAAGATCATAAATTAAGAAAAGTATTGCAATAGTTGTCTCTATGCTAATAATTTGTTGGTGGAGTTGTGAATTGGTCTAAACGTTCAGAAAAAAGGAAATATTCCAGAAAAGTCATTAAGCTGCTCATATGCTTTAGATAGAAAGATAGGTAGATAAATAAAATATTAAATCCCTACTATGTGTCAGGTATGGTGCTACTGATACAAAAGTTGGCAATCAAGACAGTTCCTTCCTTCAAGGAGCTTGCATTCTAATGAGAGTAGAAAATAGAATTAGAGGCAGGAGAAAGGTAGGGAGAATGGGGTAATGAAATATTTAAAATGAGGTAAAGCAGTAGATGAGAAAAATGAAGTAGAATCTATAGAGATTTGAGGTGAAAATGAAGTGAAGCATGTCTAGAGTTCTTCCCAAAATGGTGGTCCCAAGAAATGTAAAGAGAATGAAAGACACAAGGTAACAGCCTCCAGAATGGCAATGTGGACAGTGGGAAGAAGGGAGTATGATCCTATGGCTGAAGTCTTTCTCAGAATGGTGATCTCCAAAATACAAGTGCTTTACATATGTTATTTCATTTGTCTCTCACAACAATCTTTTGAGATAGATGCTATTATTTCATTTTAGAGTCTGAGGAACTGAAACAGAGTTCAAAGTGACTTGCCTAGGATTATACAGATAGTACCTGAGGCAGGATTTGAATTCAGGTCTTTCATATTCCATTCTAAGTGCCTTTGACCAAGAAATGCCACTAATTTGCATATTGAATGAATTTCCCAAGGAGGCCCAAGATAGAAAAGTTCCCTATTTAACAAAATATTCATTGCAATACTTTTTGAAAGCAACCCCCCCAAAAGATATTTTCCATAAATGGGGGAAGGGTTTACAAGTTTTGATATATTAATAAAATGTGGTATGTATTTCCTCGAAGAATTACCAATGTTAGGATTCAGAGAAGCAGAGGACATGCATGAACTAATATAAAATGAGTAAAAATAAGAAGAAACAGAATGAAAAAAGAGAGATCTATATGTAAAATAACTATGATAATGTAAATGGGAAATAAAAGATTAAAAGTCAGCTAAACACTAATTTATTATATTGGCCAATCTAAACTCTAGGGAAAGCATGATTAAATATACTTCCTTCCTCTTGTTTAAAAGGTAGGAGTTTACTGGGGGATAATCCTGTTAGATAAATTCTATGTTTTTTAAAAATTTTCCTTATTTTTCACCTTTTTTGTGTTATAAGGGAAGATTAAACAATAGGGGATGGGGAGGAGAAAAGACTATAATCTAGAAATGACAGGTATTGATAGAACTAAAAAAAAACCCACCATGAAAATCAAATTAAGTTGCTTTTTATTCACATGTGGTCCTTATAGATTTTTCTGTAGTTTTAGTCTTTAGTTAAAAAAAAAACCAACAACAGAAAAAAGGAACAATTTTTAAGTTAAAAAGAAAAACCCAGTTCCTCTGCTTTTGGCCAGTCTATTTGGTAAATCTTCTTTTGATGTTTAATCTGAAGATATTTTATATTTCTTTTTAATTAGCTGTTTCTAATAAATTGCATGTATAATCCAAGAGATAGAAAATTGAATTTTCAATTTTTCTGGGTATAAAATCTATTATTAAAAATCATTAGGTCTTATATTTTGTTTTGATATAGATACTTTATGTTTTATGGATGAATTGGTTTCTAAGCTTGGTTAATTTCCCTTTTATGATAATTGATTTATATTGGTTAAATTTTCTTAGGAAATAGTGTTAATCTATTCTTTTATGCTATTTTTGGTGTCAATAATGTATTCAAATAGGTCAGATTGAAGTAATTTTGAATTCATATCAGAACTTTACTTTTATTATTTCTTTTACTTTAGTACTTAAATGTACACTATTCATAGTTTTTGAAAAATAATAAAGAGTTTCCAAGGAATTAGAAGTGAACAAAAGTTTTAGTTCTCCAAAAAGAGTGGAAAAAAAAATAGACACTATATAGGTTAATGCATGGTACAGTAGAAGAAGCAATATCCTAGGAATTAGAGGTTTGGAGTTAAGATCCTTGTTCAGCTGCTAAGTCCCCTTGTGTCTTGGACACAATTTGCCCAAGTTGCTTAAATTCTACTGGCCTTCGTTTCCTCAACTCTAAAATGAGGAAGTTGGACTAAGAACTAAGATATCCTCTACCTTAGTTCAATTATGATTCTATAGTCTAGACTAGTAAACTTCTTATTAAAAAGATGCTTTTCGAACACTTGAAAATAAAATAAGAGAATCACTTAGGAGTTATGCCAAATATAGTTATTTTTCTTTTTGAAAGAATTATTTGACAGATTTGGGAAATAAAGAAATATTAAATCTTAATATTTGATGATCAATTCTGATGTCACTTGACAAAATGATATCTGTATGTAAAACTGAGAAATTCAGACTCAGTGACAGTAGAATTAAG
The DNA here is from genome assembly GCF_027887165.1 of Monodelphis domestica. Taxonomy (NCBI): domain Eukaryota; kingdom Metazoa; phylum Chordata; class Mammalia; order Didelphimorphia; family Didelphidae; genus Monodelphis; species Monodelphis domestica. The sequence continues at coordinate 126,020,384 of NC_077234.1, read as the reverse complement.
TAATTTGTGGCTTTTTGAATAAATAAAATAATATTAATTAACAAATTAATCTTCACTTAGTGGATGGTCTAGAGTGGAGACTACAGCACTCTTGATTTTGTTGTCATGGTTAGTATTTTTCAGGGACTTGGTCAAAGCCACAGAAGTATACTTATCAAATTACTACTACTACTAAACTACAACTACTACTACTACTACTAATATTACTACTACTACTATTACTACTACTACTACTACTGACAACATCAACAACATTTATAGGGCACTTTAAGGTTTGCAAAGTGCTCAATTGCTACCCTAACAAAACCCTGTGATTCAGGTATTATTACTGCACTCATTTCACAAAAGATTAAGTAAAGGCTTGGTCATCTGAGCTTTAGTCTTCTAAGGCAGTGATGGTGAACCTTTTAGAGACTGCATACTATGCTTGGCCCTTCCCTAGAGACTCTGTGCCATTCCATGACCCCACATCCAGTGCTGGGCACACCCTGCCTCCCCCTTATCTTATACAGGGAAGGAAGAAAGTACTCCCAAAGGGCTGTTGGGCAGAGAGGGGAGTGATGTGAAAAAATATCTTCAGACAGATGAAGATGGAGATGAGGAAGGGAGAGACTTTGCCCAAGTCCCTCTGCCTTTCTAGTAACAAACAGGGTTGGGGAGAAGGGCGGGCACATGCCCACAGAGAATGGTCTGCATGCCATCTTTGGCACCCAAACCATAGGTTCACCATCACTGTTCTTGGGTATACAGTCTAGAACCTCATTTCCTAAGGGCAAAGGTGACAATTCATTAGTTATAATCACCACATCTATCCAGCAAAAGACAAGTAGTACCTGATGGCCAAGATTAAATCTTTCTTTTTAGACTCCTTTGCTTAGACAGATAGCACTCTTACAGATAACTCTTTTGCTTAGGGTTAGATACTCTTAGGTACTACCCAGGTCCTCTCTGGCTTAGGATGCAAATGAATGAGCCAGGGCAAAAGACAAACTAAAAAATCATTGTTCTCTAACACCTAGCCCACACTCCTATCTTTTTCATATCTGTCTCTCATTAGCAAACCTGATTGCATTGGTCCTTCATTTTGCCGAATTAAAAACCTCAGACTTCCTATAGCTATAATGCATTTGACTTTTCAAAATTAAATAACTGTGTGGAGAGCAGAAATTTGTGATATTAAAAAATGTACTCTTGATTTGCATCTCTCTGATAATCAGAGATTTAGAACACTTTTTCATGTGCTTATTAATAGTTTTGATTTCTTTGGCTGAAAACTGCCTGTTCATGTCCCTTGCCCATTTATCAATTGGAGAATGGCTTGATTTTTTTTTTGTACAATTGCTTTAGCTCTTTATAAATTTGAGTAATTAGACCTTTGTCAGAGGTTTTTGTTATGAAGATTGTTTCCCAATTTCCCAACAACTCTGAGGTATTACCTCACACCTAGCAGATTGGCTAACATGACAGCTATGGAAAGTAATGAATGCTGGAGGGGATGTGGCAAAGTAGGGACACTAATTCATTGCTGGTGGAGTTGTGAATTGATCAAACCATTCTGGAGGGCAATTTGGAACTATGCCCAAAGGGCGACAAAAGAATATCTACCCTTTGATCCAGCCATAGCACTGCTGGGTCTGTACCCCAAAGAGATAATTGGGAAAAAGATGTGTACAAGAATATTCATAGCTGCACTCTTTGTGGTGGCCAAAAATTGGAAAATGAGGGGATGCCCTTCAATTGGGGAAAGGCTGAACAAATTGTGGTATATGTTGATGATGGAATACTATTGTGCTCCAAGGAATAATAAAGTGGAGGAATTCCATGGAGACTGGAATGAGCTCCAAGAAGTGATGCAGAGCGAGAGGAGCAGAATTAGGAGAACATTATACACAGAGACTGATACACTGGTATAATCGAAGGTGATGGACTTCTCCATTAGTGTCAAGATCATGAACAATCTGCAGGGATCTAAAAAATACTATCCACAAACAGAGGACAAACTGTGGGAGTAAAAACACGAAGGAAAAGCAATTGCATGACTACAGGGGTGGAGGGGATATGACTGAGGAGAGACTCTAAATGAACACTCTAATGCAAATACCAACAACATGGAAATGGGTTTGAATCAAGGACACATGTGATACCCAGTGGAATCATGCCTCAGCTATGGGAGGGGTCATGAGAGGCGGGGGGGGGGGGGGAGGAAAAGAAAATGATCTTTTTTTTCCCCAATGAATAATGTTTGAAAATGACCAAATAAAATAATGTTTAAAAGGAAAAAAATGTACTCTTAAAATAAGTTGATTAAAAAGTGCTCTTGATAAGTCCTCAATTTCTATACTTCACACAATTGCCTCTCTTGGCTTCTCCTTGCTCTGGCTTTGCCAGTGGGTCAGGCAGCAGAATTTGGACTTAGTATAATAAAGGACACTTCCTCAGACTTGAAACTATTCTATGATGAAAAGGGATTCCTTGCAAAGGCATTCTACCTACCTATTCCCTCTAAATGTTCAAGCAGAGTCAGTAGAAATAAATGTCAAGAATTCTCAATGGTGGTATCCCAGCACTGAATGGGAGATTGTTTAGAATGGAAGCCATCTAAGGTCTCTTTGAACAACAAGCATGGAGATGGAGTTGGACCACATGTCTTTTATTCCAAGTACAGACTTGATTGGTTATATTGACCCCACTAACTTGATATACTTATAATTAAGATATAGAACAAAGGTGATCTAATTGGTGGAAGGAATATTCATGCAGATGAAATTACAAATCTTTAAAGTATTTAGGCATGGTTTGTCTGAAAAAGAACATGGCAAAGATTGAACTCATATTATGTATTTCATATATTATTATAAAGTTTTAGAACATCCATAGAACTATATTTTTTTCTGTTGCAAGTACTTTTGCTTCTTTTCCAGTAATCTTCAAAATCTTGTTCACTACTCACTTAATTAACTGAGTAACTATTTATACATTTGTAAACCTAATATTGAGAAAAAAGCCAAGATAAATGCCTAAGTGTATCCTGACAACAATAAATTAGGTAAATTAGAATAGCAAGCATGTTTTGTTTCAGGAATTAGAATGATTATTGTAGAGTATATATCAAATGAAGAATCACATTAATTTGGAGCCTTGTAATTCTACACCCTCCTCAAATAAAGAATCAAATAAAAAATTCAGTCCTGTGCAGTTGCTAGGGAATATGGAGAACAGGATGGGGAGAAAAATATGAAGTCCTAAGCGTGACAATATGTTAATTTCTGCTATGTATTTGCTGTGCAGCTCCTTTAAAAGTAGAGGCTACACATCCTTGAAGTTAACATTTAGGCTTTTATATTGAATTGTAAAATGATCTTTAGGGTCATACATAATAAGTTGTGGGAGAAACTGGGGTTAACAAGAAGGAGCTTTGGAGTTGCACCCAAGACTTGTGAGGATAGTTGATAAAATGATGAGGGAATTGCTCTCAGCTGAGATGGAAGACAGTCTGGAAAGAAAGCTATCTAGGTCAATATAGATCAGAGGCTACATTGGGTAAGTAAACTTATTTTCCAAAACAAATTGATGACTATTTTCATAGGACTTTTGATTGTCATGTATGCTCCAGAAGCAATCAGAATATTGTTTAATTACTCTTCCCAGAATGAGAAGCTGGTTAGCCTGGGAAGAGGTTAGATGTAGGACAGATGACAAGAAGTTTGCATAGGAGTGGATTTCTTGTTGAATGACTGGATGGGATAAAGTGGGTGAGGTAAGTGTGCACTCACTCCACAGTCAAGACCACTCAGCCCTAAGACTATGTTTCAAACTAGTCAAACAATTCCTTTAAGGAAGGCAGGCACGATCTTTCATGGTTCAGTCTGGAGGATGCTGCTTTAGTTGGGTAGCTAGTGATCAACAGCAGGGTAAATGGTGGGATTTATGAATAACAGAATTATTTGCTAAATATCAAAGATTCATGAACAATAAATTCAAGATTAATTGATGACTGATAGTGGAGAGAAGTTTCCACATTGATAGATACTTATATAGATATACAAGTCTGTACTCCTCTCCACAAGAAAATAAACAAGAATAAGCCAAAAAAACCCACTACAAACTCCATCTTCCTCCCACCCTACCTCACTACAGTGAGGATCAAATGAGAAAACGTATCAATGTATAAAATACTTTGAAAATCTTAACCTGTTATGCAATGATAGCAATACAACAATGATGTTTAATATTGCTATCATTATTATTTTTTATTTAAGTCAGAACCAAAATTGTGAATGACAAGACTATATAAAGGGGTTGTTTCTTTTTGAAAATCTTAGAGCCCCAGGTCCCTTAACTTTTTAAAAAGGAGCCTTCTTTTGAGGAGAGATTCTAATGGAGATCAGACACATTTGCTATTCTGACATATAATGTATTGTTGTTAGGTTTTGCTTTTGTTGATATTTTTCTATGTAAAGAAATACTATATCTAATAACAATTGTGGAAATTATAATGAAAAGATGAGAAAAGAGAAACTCCATTTACTACTGCCCAATAATGATTGCCAGGATGCCTTTATACTAACTGTACTTCAATTCTCTTTTGGGTGGATGGGGCTAATAGAGGTAGCTACTCTATAGAATGGCAGGTCTGGAGTCAGAAAGACCTGAGTTCAAATCTGGTTTCATACACTAGCAGTGTAACCTTAGTTTTCCTTTCCTTGACTATAAAATAATTATAATAACAGCTATATTACATTATTGTGTATTTAGCACAGTGCCTTATTCTCTTCCTTCCCTTATAGAGATACCTTGGTATAGAGGCAAGATTTCCTTGGCTTTGGAGTTAGAGGTCCTGAGTTTGAGCTCTGTCTCTTAATAGCTATGTGGCCCTCAGAAAGTCACCAAATCTCTCTTACCCTCAATTTTTTCATCTGGTAAATGAAGAGATTGGATTAGATGGTCTCTGAAGTTCCTTCAGAACTAAGCTTATGATCCTAGATGTCCGAAATAAAAAAGAACAGCCATTTGGCTGAGGTCCATTTAGTGACTGAAATTTCTCCTTTAGAAACTTCAGGCTCATATCTTTTATTGGGCAATTAGGCCCATTAATTTTGGACAAAATGAATAAATTACTTTGTTCCTGAATGAAATTCTTTTTAAACAGTATAAAAGGTTAATACTCTCTAGACTGATAGCTTGATGAATGTCCGAGATACCTGTCTTCAACTTCCAATGTAAAAATCCATTTTCATAGCATCTCTCAGTTATAGACATGAACAATACAATTAGTATTGCTATAAACTTCTAAAACTTCATTCGTCATTTATAATGTACCTACTCTATGAAGAATATGGTATTGTGCTCCAAAAATGATGTAAGGATTAAAGGAAAAATAATCCTTTTCCTTATAGAACTTCTTTTGTGAAGATTTGCTGCATTTTACTACCTGGTGAGGTTGTTTTCCACCAATCAATATTGATGTTTCATTGTCTGCACTTGCACTTAATGTACTTCTCGTTGTTGCAGGAAAAGGATAGTGAGGATGAGGACGAGGTTAGCTATTAGTTATTAAAGGATTGAAAGTCCATTTGAAATAGTTTTAATTCAAGAACACTTTAAACAGAGGACTGAAAGAGACAGCTTGGTCCAAGAATGAGTGTTCATATAAAAGTTATGTTTAGGATTCATGGAGAAGCTTTGCTTCTTTTGTGCATTTTGCTAGAAGTAAACATCACCCAAAGGACAATGGAGAGTCATCTAGTGGACCTGAACAGGTTCCAAGATACTGAAAATGAGGAACTACGCAGGCTCTTAGACTTGGAAAAGGAAAGGACTTCAAAGGTGATCCAGTCTTTCATTCCATTTGCTTATTTTATAGATAAGGAAAATGTGAGCGATTTGATAAAGGCCACCTACATAATATTTGTCAGAGTTAGGATTTGAACTTGGGTCCTCTGACTCCAGAGTTAGTGCCCTGGAATAAGTATTTTTGGAGAACTAGTCTTGGAGATTAGAAGGGAAAAAAGAGGGACTGAACACATAAGGAAGATAAGGGCTAACAGATGGACAATGCTTGTGTTACATTAATATCATTATGATGTCAAGGAAAATGAAAGGAAGGGACCAGTACATTAGCTGAACTCCCTATAGCAGAAATATGAATGAGAGTATATGGGCTGATTTTGTACAAAATGGACAGGTGTATGAGGTTTATTTGTATCACTAGGGAGATTAGCCCCAAACCTTCTCAATTTCAGAGCCACTGAACTATCTAAGAACTGGAGTCTGTTTGGGATGCTGCCTCTGACTGTTCTGAAAGTTTTGAAGGACCTTTCATTCTTGTGGTCACACAAAAGTTGTCCTCCATGATTATCCTGAGCTACTTATTTTAGGGTGTTAAGAGTGTGGTTTAAATCTAACCATTAAATTACTCCTGGGGAAGAAACACAACCATAAAATTGGAGTGCCTTTTTTGCTCAGGAGTAAAGCAAAATTTAGGGCAAAGGAAAAGTAGGACTAGGAAACCTAGAGGGTAAGAAAGAGAGAAACAAATCAAATGTTAAATGGAAAAGAGATAGATGGAAGGGAGACAGTAGCAAAGAGAAAGGAGCAGAATATTTTTTCTTTTAAGCCCATGCCTCTGCTTTTATTTGAGCATAGTAATTTGATCCATGCTTATACTCTGTGTCTGATTTATTACTGATTTCATCATGAGTGCCTAGGTACATTGACTTTTACCCATTTGTCCCTGAGCTAGTGAAACTACCATCCACACAATGACTGCACTAGTTGACCCTCTTAGCACTTTTAACTCCCAACTTTAACGTATCCCTTCTCTAGTTATTTTTAGATTTATTGTTGTATGGGATGTGTATGTTGCATAGCACTGTGATACCTATGGAATGTTCTACTCTGGGTATATCAATCATCATAATAGCATCTCCAGGTGAAACAAGGGGCAGAGAGGACAGAATGAAATGGGCACAGAGAATAGAATAGAAGATGTGGGCAAAAGGGAATGACAGAAAGGGGAGAAATGTGAGTGCAAAAAGAAAGAGGAATTAGGATCAGAGAATGAGCAAAGAGACTGAAGAAACAAAGGCATGGTTTCTTAAGAGAAGAGAAATCCAAAGGGGAAGATTTAAAAACAAAAGACTGTAGAGAAATTAAGATTAGATTACACAATAAAAAATTATTATTGAAAAAAGAAGTGAGGTGCCTGGGTCAGTGTGTACCTATTCTAAAAATGTACAGAGTAGCAAATATTCTGTGCGTATTTTAATAAATATAGAATAACAAAATTTAATTTTATTTACTATGTGTAGTAAGAATTTTTTTAAAAGCTGATGCTATATTCTTTAATGCAGAATATTAGGAAATTAAGGAAAAGGTGTAATAATTGGTTATTACTTCTTTCTTCCATTTCCCATCTTTCTCCCTTTCCATTTCTTTACCAGTAAATGATTTAAATGCCTGCAGACCCTTAGAAGTACTCATAGTACCTAGGGATAAGCTTAGTGCCTAGAATCATTGTTGATGCTTTGGGATAATTTGAATACTCTCACTTGAATGTTTAAGAGAATGAGGCTTTAAGGTTTTAAATTTTGATTTTACCTTCTGTCATCACCTACTTTGTTTAGGACTTTTCCTTGGATAACAATTCAATAAACAATTATGAAATAAATGCTTCTGATTAATAAAGAACTGTGCTAATTGGGTCAATAAAAATGATGAAACAACTCCTGGCCTCAAGAAATTTGTTATACTAGAAGATAATAATATGTATATAAATAAAGAAATGTAATCTGTGGTCAAGCAACCCAATTTTTGAGTTAATAAAGATTGTATCAACTTTAGCAGCTTTTCAGAAATTATGCCTTTCACTTGAGTCACATTCAGTTTCATATAAGAACCTCAGATTTTTATTCCTTTGCCTCTATTCAGTTTCCCTCGGTAATCTCAGAATATTAGATCATGCCCATGTTTCTAAGATGTTTCTTCTTCTAAGAGCACACCCCAGCTCCCACTTCAAGTCATCAACTTACAGTTTTTTTTTTTTTGGATACAAGATATATATTCACCCCACAGTAAATGAAAATATATATTGAGTCATAGTAGCCTGCAATTCCTTTCCCCTCCAATGAGTGTACCCTTCTTCCTAGGGACCAATACATACCCAGGGATTAGGTTGCTCAAGGAATGACAGACAGGGTTGTTAGTTCATCTTTCATCAACTAAGTTCAATTTCATCAATTAAGAATTTCTATAGTCATCTGTAATCAGAAAACTATCCTAAATATTTGGAGTTTACCCCAAAGAAATTTGATATTTGGGATTAGTATAGAGGTGAACCCCTTCCCATGGAATTTATACTATCTATATAAATCATGATGACAGGATATCATAGTTCAGGTTTATTCTCCAACATTGAGTCTAGTCTCTTGGTGCTCTTCCAATGGAAACTAGCAAGCTTATACTTTTACTCTTCAAGCTAGTACTGTTTTATCCTTCTCTTCCTAGAAGACTGGGACCTGAAATTTTTGGCTTTCACCATAATGCTGGGCTTCAGAAATCTCATTACTTTTTCTCCTCCACCACTGCTACATTGTTAGCCTAGTCAGATCCGCTTGTCATGTCTACCAGTTCTAGATTGAGATATGATATTGTTGCTTCTTCATAGCTGACATTTATGGGACTGAGGATTGTGGGTGGTCCCTAGGAAACTTTGATAATGCAATGACTTCAATGTCTAGTGTCCAAAGTTTGCTTGTAGAATTTTTTTGTTTGTTTCTAATCAGTTATTAGCTTTCTTTAGAACTTGCCTACTCTCTTGAACAACTATTCCTGTTTCATGGATCCATGTCTTCATCTGTAGGTTATAACTATGAGGCACGGCTCTAATTCAGTCATCCTGATTCAATGTCAAGATACAAAGAGATGGTATAGATTTTTGCTTTAATTGAGGAGCAAATTAGTAGATCCAAAGAGCCCTCTCTTAGTCTTCTACTCTTCAGATGCTAGAATGTCTTCTATATACTCTGAATATATCTTGAATGTAACTATTTTTTTTTGTTATCTCCTCCATTAGAATGTAAGCTCTGCAAGGGCAAGGGCTGATCTTTTCCTCCTCCCTTTCTTTTTTATCCTTAGTGTCTAATATAGTGCCTAGTTCATAATAAAAACTTAAGAAATATCTGTTCACTAATGACTGACTCATTGGGTGACTTCATTCTTGACCAGAGATTATTCCTGGCATAAGATTTCTATATAAATAGCACAAAATACTACAAATATAATTCTATTACATAAAATACTATAAATACAAGGTAATCTAAATACCAGTGGGGGGTAGGAGATAGATTAGATTAAGTTTCCTAGAATAATTGAGAATGAGCTGAGTCTTTAAAGAAGATAAAGATTTTTGAGAGGCAGAGTTGAAGTGGGATTGGATTCCAGCCAAAGGCCACAGCCTCTGCAAAGGAAGAGAGACAGTAGTTGAAATGTTATGTTTTAGGAATAGCTGGTTGTTCAACTTGATTGGAATGCCAAGTATATGAAGGGAGAATAAAATGAAATAAGATTGGAAAAGTAGGTTGTAGAATATAAAATATTAGGCTCAATAATTTATATTTTATCCTAGTGGGAACAGGGAACCACTGAAGAGTTTTGAACAGGAGAGTTATAAGAGGTTCCTATTATATAGTAGGTATTTAATAAATGTGTGTTGTCCTGTTCTGCCCAGCTTTTCCTTCTCTGCCTCACTCTCTCCTTCCTTCCTTCCTTCCTTCCTTTCTTCCTTCCTCCCTCCCTCCCTTCTTTCCTTTTTTCTTCCCTCCCTCCCTCCCTCCCTTCCTTCCTCCCTCCCTTCCTTCCTTCCTTCCTTCCTTCCTTCCTTCCTTCCTTCCTTCCTTCCTTCCTTCCTTCCTTCCTTCCTTCCTTCCTTCCTTCCTTCCTTCCTTCCTTCCTTCCTTCTAAAAAGAAATTATTTGTAAAAATTAAATGTGTTTTATTATTAGTTCTTTCCTTCTTTATGTCTAATGGTGTCATTTTTATCTGTGGTAGATTCTAAAGTATCTAAAGGTCCCACAGTGAGATGATATTTAACTCATAATGTATAAAACCTAGAAGGATATTATGTGATATGGTTTTTAAAACAAACAAGATACATACTTCATTAATGCTTTAAATGATTCATTTTATGTGTCAAAAGTAAATTATCATAAATAGAACTGAAATTAAAGATAGAAATTATTTATGTACTACCAAATCCTCACTTTCTTTTGATGATAATTAACACTTGAGAGTGTGGCTAATTATAAAAGTGGAACTTTAGAAATAATAAAATAGTTTTGTAAACATTTTGGGTGCTGTTTGTGGATGAATGTTATTAAATCTCCACTCCTTGTGATAGAAAAGGAGGGTCATTATTACAGCCTTTGAGGTATGGGTAGGTATTCCATCAGGTTAGTGTACAGTGCATAGGTGAAGGAAAGAAAAGGGGGAAAGGGAGATAGAAGGAAAGAAGTATGCTCCTTAGAGATATCCTTTACATACCCAGGACCTGGGTCCTCTCCCTAATTATCACACAGTTTACTTTATACTAAATAAGCATAAGCAACACTTTGGCCACGATCACATTTTAATATTATGCAATTAAAATGATTTTTAAAAATTAAGTTAAAGTGCAAAGTTCAATTGTTGAAAGTTTATCTTTATTTTTTTCTTTGTTCAAATCTCTGATTTAATTAGCAATAGGGATCTCCAGGTGGGGAAATTTCCTCAACTAGTGCAAATTAGTAACTTGTCATCAATTTAAAACCTCACCAAATTTCCTAAATGAACTACTTTTTAAGGTGTCTTAAGATCAAGGGACATTACAAATATACTTTCCCCCCAATTACAATAAAATTTATTTATATTTTGACAACAAATGCATCCTGTATTTCATCTAGCAAATAAATATTTTCTTCATTTCTTCGAGTGTTTAGTATACTCTAAGAAGCACATTGCTTTCATCAATAATTTATTGTCATCTTCTGTTTGCATCACTATTTCCAAAAATATTCTTCCCTTTTCTCCTTTTCCATGAAGCTATACCTTGGGAAAAAAAGAGAAAGAAGAAACTAAAGAGAGCAGGTGAGGGGGAATTTCTCAAGCTTAACAATGTTCTGCATTCCTAATCTCTCATTTAAAAAATAATATTTTATTACAGATATGTTTTTTAAGAGAGAAGAGATAGGGACAAGACCTGTGATTCATTAGTATAGAGAATTCACAGATGAATAAATTTTTTCGATAGGTCAGAATCTTCTCTGTACTCCAGAGTGTTAGAGAATTGCCTACTATACTGAGAAGTTAAATGACTTGCTCAGGACCACCAGGGTCAGAGGAAATACTTGATCCATGTTTCCTTAGTTCCATGGTCAATCCTCTAGTCACTCTACCTTATTGCCCTTTGTAATACTTAAATATGCAACAAATCTGAGTAATTGTGGATAATAATAGTAGGTTGAAATATTTCTTACATAACAACAATTTTTCATTTTCATAATGATGAGATTTTTTTTCAGTTTATTTATCTTTGAAGTTTTTGTTTTGGCTTTCAGATGGGCAAATAAACCAGTAAAACTTTTAGGGAAATAAATTTTCATCATAAAGTTTAGTATTTGGGTCTAACAGTCTAACAGTTAGGTATTTAGAAATATATTTACTATTTTCTTACTTTTTGTCTTTTGAATAATGGCCTAAACAACCTGATCTTTTGACAGAGAAACAGAATGTAGAAGGACTGAGTCTGAATGGAGATTGAAGAATAAGTACCATTCTTCACTTTATTTCCTCCATAAATTTTTCTTTAGTGTAAGCAATATATATTTTCTTTTGCAACATGAGAATATATATTGTATGATAACACACATATGACCTGTATCATATTATCTTTCATCTTAGTCCTATAAGGGAAGGGTTGGGAGGAAGATAAGCCGAATCTCACAATGTCAGGAAATGATGATTAAAAATGATATCAACATGTAAAATAAAAAGGCAAATAGACTGGAGCAACCTTCATAAATTACAGTAATATGAATGATGAACACATATCTGAGGTAATTAATAGTTTTGCAGAAAAAACTCTCTTAAGCAACAGAGTCTAAGTTTACTTTCTTTTAACAGTTAATACAATTTGTAGTTAAAATTTGTTATTTTCAGAAATATAGATTATTAAGAGAATTTGTGTCTATTCTAAAGCTAAATTTGAGAGTATATGTAGTGTGATATTTTGTGATAAAATACAAATTACAAAAATGATTCTTGACTTTTTCAAACTTTAGTTGGATTAAATAACTTCCTATAAGACAAGTTTCAGCAGATCAGCACAAAATTTTCTTAATTTCATTACAGCCTGTAAATTAAAATTAATGAGGCTGACACCCACAATTAACAATGAAAAATGCAGATTGTTATAATTACTTAAGCAATAACATTGCTTTACATAGAAGACTTAAGGTGCTCCACAAATTATTTACAAGTGTTACATAAAACACAAAAAAATGACAATTTCAATTTATTTTGTCAGTATAAAAAACCAAAATCCTTACTAAAACCTTTCTCATTTGGGAATCTCTCGCCATGCATAATTAAGCAAATTTGATTGCAATTAAGCCTGGCTTCTACAGTGGAGTTTTAATTAATGCAAATCTGGCATCTACATCTATAAGATTAATTTTAGTGAATTAAAAGAAAACAACAAAGCACATTTGAAAGTGCAGTTGTATTGTTGAAAGGACAAAATTTAAAAGCTGGTTATTTTTCAGCCTTCCATGTGTATAGCCTTTGACTTAGACTTTAAAGGAGGGATATTTTATTCAAATTTGTTATTTTGTTTTTTAATGCCTTATTAAACTGGATCATCAAAATTATACAAAGCTTCTTCAGGAAGATATGTTACAAATGTAATGGTGAATATTCATATATAGGTGTATATTTAGTGTACATAAATACACAATGTGCATATGTATATTTGTTCTTTAAAACATCTTAATGTAAGATCTATGTATGTAAGATCTTTCAGTCATCCATAATTTTTGTCTCACTTAGATGATCTATAAATGCTGTTTTGCAAACAGTGTTTTGAAAATTGTATTCAAACCTTTCCTTTCAACATTCAGCTCAAACACATTTTAACAGCTTTCTAAAAACTACTCATATTAGTTTACTGTTTTGGAAATTTATTGTATTGAAACTTTGTTATAGTGCGAAGTTACCTGTGTGTTGGAAATGTTATGGTTACACTAATATTTTGTTGCAACAAGATTAGCAATGAGATTTCATCTTTGATTGGAGATTTATGATTCACCTAAGCAAGATGTATAATTTGAAAATCCTGATTTTGTATAGTGCACAAGCAGCCACACACACACACACACACACACACAGAATTCATCAAGACATGATTTTCAGAATATTCATTTCATTACAAATTTTGAGGGTGTATTGACTAGGTGGGGAAGATTCAGAAGAAAGCCAGCATTCTAGAGGTAGGAGACTTAAAATTGATTCAAATGGGAGAAAAAATTTAAGGAGCTTATGTTTAACAAGGGAAAGAAAAAATTAATTGGGCATATTAGAATATCTTTCTCTTATTTGAGGAGCTATGATCAGAAAAAAGGGAGAATCAGGGAAATTGATTTCAGTTCAACATACTGAAAAAATTATCATGCTGTAATAAACTCTGCTTCTGAGTGCATTATTTTTGTATGTTATGTTTTGCATTGGATTTTTAAGAGTTCAATTTATGGATGAATTAACATAGTGTAGTGGGTGGAATTGCTGGTTTTATAATCCACAAGATGGGGTCAAGTCTCTAATATATATACATACATAATATATAATATACATATTAGTTCTGAAACTATGGTCAAGTCTATTTTGCAACAAGCAACTCTTAGTTAATAGACCTTTGTTAAGAAAGGTCTATTATCAGGGGAGAGGATTTCCATATTCAGAATTCCTCACACCAGTAAAATCAAAGAATTGCAGAGTTTTAGTGTGGAGAAAGGACTTCTGTGATCACACTCAAATCCTCTAAAAAGCAATCTCCATTATAGCATATCGGACAAATGTTCATCCAACTTCTGCCAGAATACTAACAATGAAAGGTTGGGGGCAGGGGGGATGTAATAACATCCTAGATCCGCTTATTCTACTTTTTGGTATCTTCAATTGTCAGGAAATATTTCCTTATATCTCCAGTGGTTCTTATCCTAAAGTCCAGGAATTTATTTAAAAAAATTGAAACCTGCATTTCAATATAATTACTTTTCTTCGTAATCCTAAACATTTTACTTTATGAATTAAAAACATTACTCTGATAAGCATTTTTATAAGCTTTGCCAGATTGTCAAAGAAGTCCATGACACAAAAAAGAGTTCAGTACCTTTGATTTAGACTAAATTTGTTTCTTCACAAATTCTATGAATTGCGCCTAATTTTGCCTAAAGCAGGAAATGTTTAATACTTCTTAAATATGATGACATCAGATGCCTAAAAATTTCTATGATGTCTCCCTCTGAGCCTTCTTGTCTATATGTTAAACACCTACCATAATTTCAGCTGGTCCTCATTTGACAAAAACTCAACTTTCTGGTTGCCGCCTTCTGGGTATTATCTGTTATATACTTATGTCTTTGCTAAATTGTGGTACACAGAGCACAATAAAATGCTCCAAATATGGCATAACTAAGAGAACTGAGATAATGTCAATTGATTCCTGAAATTCCTGCTTTCCAATGCAGCCTAATTTTTATGCATGTCTATCATTCTTCTGACTCACATTGAGCTTATGGCCCATGGAAATCCTCAGATTCTTTTCAGAGAAATTGCAGCCTTCCTGGGTCTTCCTTGCCTGATACTTGAAAACTGATTTTTTAAACCCAGAATTAAACTTTACATTCATCCAAATTGAATTGCATCCTATTAGATTTAGGCCAACTTAAGTTTGTCAAAAACTTTTTGGATCCTTACTCTATCAAGAATTTATTAACTATCCCTCTCATTTTAGTGTCATCAGAAAATTTGATAAGCATACCATCTACATTTTTTCCCCAAATCATTAACAAAAATGTAAAACAGTCCAGGACAAAACACATCTTTGTGCTACTCCACACAGGAGACTTCCTTTATTTTGTACCATTAAAGACTACTTCAGACCAGCCATTTAACTAATTCCAAGTCATCTGATTATTTTATCATCTCTTTAAAAGTGCTCTGTCTTTTCTACAAAAAATTATTAAATAACATACTTATATATGGTCCCTTTTATTTGACACTCATTGATCAGATAAGGTACTTATACAAAATATAAGTATATTCTATAATTTTAAATTACTTTATTGGATTATTTGCTAAAATGTGGATAAACTCTACATACAATATGACCTTGATCTGCCAATAATATTGGTCAATAAAATAATAGTCAACAAGTGAAACATTTTTTATCCATGATGTGTTCTTGATAAATATATTATAGCTTGAAATAGTCATTATTTTTTAAAATGGTCACCATGCATTTCTTTAACAAATTGTTCTTAAAATTTCCAAGAAATCAAAATCAAGATCACTAGGCTATAATTTGCACCTTCTATTATCTTCCTGAAAAAAAAATGAATTAGGACAATTTTGCCCTCCTGAAGTCCTGTGATATCTTTGCTATTATTCTTCATGCTCTTTCAAATATCATTGATAGATTCTACTATTGCATCCACCAGTTTTTTTCAGTATCCACAGATGTAGCTCATCTGGGTTAGGTGACTTGAATTCATCAAGAGCATCTAGATGCTCTATAACTAACTACTTATACTGTGCATCAACTCCTGTTAGACATTTTTCTTCTGTCATTTCTATTACAAAGTTCATTCACCTTGGCAGAACCTTGGTAGAAATAAGAACTGAACAGCTCTACTTTCTCTTGGTTGTCATTTATCATTATCACATTCACCTTAGGAAGCAATTCTATCCCATCTTTTACCCTTTTCTTTCCCCTTAGTGTAGCTAAACTTCTCCCACCAAAAATATGTAGATTATGATAGATTAAACCAAGATTTCCTCAATCCCAAGTCTAAGTGTAGACAGGAGTGGTCATTTCCTTCAAATTTTCCCATCATTCCCACCATCAGGCAGTTCATCCCCATTAGTATGAATCATATCCAGAAAAGAATGTCCCCTCATGGATCTCTCTACCCTTTATAAGGAGAAATTATCATTAAGGAAAGTCAAATAGTTTTTAACTGCTCAGTCTTTTGTAGAGAGTTCAAACAGGTCTGGATATTACTATTCTATCATTTCTCTTTTTCAGGTTTATGACCGATTTCTCAGATTTTTCATTTTTCCTTCATGGTTTTTAGTATACAGTGATGACAAAATTGCTACTATTTCTACCTTCACTAATTTTTACTCAAATTTTCTACATAATGCTTTTCTGCATCTGGATTTCATCATTTCTAGTATATTTTATTCAGGAGGAGGAGAAAGGGTGTTATGTTTCCTTCTGTTTCTAATGCCTTTTGAAATGTAACACCCTTACTACTCCTTCCTGCAAGTTGCACTTACATTTAAATATTAAATCCCAACAGAGTGAGTATTATTTCCAGAATCCAAACCTAGTCTGAGGATCTATACTTCTAATACCTTGTCTCATGAGCTCAAACTGCTTCCCAGCAATATTTAGATAATAGAAATAATTAAATCAAAGCTTACATAGAAGAAATATTTATAAAATACATTTTTGTGATTACTATATATGGAACACATGTGATCATTGTTATTGCTTAATTTTAAGACAATATATAAATAATTCTTAGCTTAAGGCATACTGTATCCCTATTCTATATCTTTACATTTCTATATTTGTAGTTCTAGACTTCAGATCCAAATGCCATTCCCAGTCACCATATGAGTTAGGTGTTCACTTCACAAATTTTTTTCTCTCTGTATCCTGTGCTTTCAATGAGCAATATAGGAATTACAACTGCATCATGCCCTTTCTTATTGGCAAACCTATGTCACTTGTGCCAGAGGGAGACATTCTCCTCCCCCTCTCCACTATGCCTGAAGACATTTTTCACATCACCCACCCCTCTACCCAGCAACCCAATGGGAGCACTTCCTCTCCTCACTCCCCTGTCTGAGTTAAGGGAGTAGCTCATATGTGGTATGAGGATTGCAGTTTGGGCACTCGATCCCTGAAAGGTTCACCATCACTACCTTATATTTTTCAGTTTCTTGCCCAAGATATATTTATCTTTGATGACAATTTCTAGATTCCTTCTGGCAGTATCATTTGTACTCAGATAATTGTTAAAAATGGGTAGTAGTCACCAGTTTTGAAAAGTCTAGGAAGCTTCTCTATTAAGTCTTAGATACATATCCTGAGAAGACAAAAGATTTTTGTATTGTCATTAGATCAACAAAAAGCTGTTTTAAGATCCCTGTGCAGGGAGGCACCAACCATCTTTACTCTTTTTTCCTTCCTCTAACCTTTATTGGATGACATTTTCATGGATCTACTTTATCATTCCTTAGTGGATAAGCAGCTACTTCTTCATAAGAATATCCATATCCCCCCTCCTAAGGAAAAGTCTAAAATCAGTTAATACCCAATTTAAAGCCACCCTTTTCTTCCTCTTCATTCTCCTATTTATAATCCAAAACATCTCTTACATCCTGACTCATTTTTTCCCCTCACCCACTTAGCATTTGTGAATCTTAAAATTGCTTAGACTCTACCTTAGAACATTTAGTTAAGGCTATTCCCTTATTGTAACAAATGAAGGTACTTGATCAGGGATGTATTGGGAATTTTAACATTACTCCACCCATACTTAGGCATACTTTAGGGGATGATAAAGTTGTAAACTCCTTACTAAACAATGAAAAGTCCCCAACTCATACTTATAGTGAAGCAAAAACACTTAAGCTAGGTCTATTTTTAGATCTAATACAAAAAGGTACTAAGTACCTATAAAGGTTAAGTTAATCACTAAAAGGTCAAGCAACTTACAAAAGACAAGCTTAACAAAAGAGGTGTGAAGTTTTAGTCTACCCAGAGAAGGTGAGAACAAAAGAAGATGTAAACTAAGAATGGTCAGTCCTGGTCAAAATGTCTACTGTGATTGGTAGATGTGAAAATTTAGGGGAGGTGACACAAGAGAGATTTATCTTTAAAAGGAGCTGGCTCTCTGAACTTAGGGAAAATGTGGACTATGGGGAATTTGGAGTTAGTTTGGAGTAGCTGGCACTCTGAATTTAGTTGGAGTTTGGAGTTAGTTGGAGGAGCTGGGTCTCTGAACTCAGTTCAGGAGTTGAGGATTTCAGTGAAGGACTGGAGTTTTGCTTGGGACAAAATCTTGTGGTGAGTGAATGAAAGATTGACTAGTCTCTCTTAAGGCTTAGGCCTAGGCCTTTTCCTACTATTTCCTCCTACTCTGTCTCTCTCCCTTTCCTTAATTCCTTCATTTGTATTAATTAAAATCTCCATAAAAAACCAGCTGACTTGGGTATTTTCATATTTGGGAATTTTTTTCCCATGGCAACCACTTATTTTTAATATAAAATCAAGACACTAAAATTATCTTTACAGTTTTGGCAGTTGAAACCCACATTTTCGCAGTCACACATTGGAGTATAGATCTTCATCATATTTTCCCTGGACTGATATAATTGCCTCATTCAAGTCTCTCCTTATCCATTCTCCATACAATGCTGAAATAATTTTCCTCAAGCAAAGATTTGATTATGTAGTTTCCCTGCTCAATAAACTCTAGTGGTTCCATGTAACTAATAGGGTTAAGTGAAAACTCTCTATTTAATTTTTAAAGTTTCTCAAAAACTGGTTCTAAACTATTTTCCTAGCCTCACTATAAGTTACTCACCTCCCCACATTATCTGGTCCAACCAAACTTGCCTTCTCACTGATTTTCACACAGTGAACTCCCATCTCCCACGTCTGTTCCTTTGTACTAGCTCTTATCCATATCTGAAGGCATTTCCTCCTCACCTCTGCATCCCTGAATCTATCTCTTCCTTCAATACATAGCTTAAGAACCATTCTACAAGAAACTCTTCTTAATCTCTAAAACTTCTAGTTACCTTCTCTATATAATTAGTATTTAACTACCTTGTATTTATTTTGAACTTATCCTATATTCTTTTGTGTGCATATTTTCTCTACTTACAGAATTTCAGTTTCTTGAAAGCTTATTTTTTTTAAAGAACACTTTCTTCCATTTTAGAATCAATACTGCATTGGTTCCAGGACAGAAGAGCAGTAAGGGGACTAAGTGACTTGTATAGGGCCACACAACTAGGAAGTATCTGAGGTCATATTTGAATACAAGACCTCCTCTCTTTGGACCTGTCTCTCAACCTATAGATTATTTCTTATTTTATATCAGTATCCTAGTTTGTAGAATAATTACTGGAACATAAGTGCTTTTTGGATTTTTGTTGACTTATAGGATATATATTATAAATGACTTCTTAACTGAACTTTGAAATTGTATGTTGAAAGTAGTGTTGAATATATATTTTTTTAATTTAGAATATTTTTCCATGGTTTCATGATTCATGATTTCTCCCCCTCTCTCAGAGATGAGAAGCAATTCCACTGAATTAAATACATATCATTGTTCAAAACCTATTTCCATGTTATTCACATTTGTAGTAGAGTGATCTTTTGATATCAAAACCCTAACTATATCCCCTTCAAACTACATGATCGATCATATGTTTTTCTTCTGCATTTCTTTTCCCATAGTTCTTTTTTCTGGATGTGGCTAGCATTCTTTCTCATAAGTTCTCTGGATTGTCCTGGGTCATTGAATTGCTGCTAGTAGAAAAGTCTATTACATTCAATTGTGCCATAAATGTATCAGTCTCTGTGTACAATATTCTCCTAGTTCTGCTCCTTTCACTCTGCATCAATTCCTGGAGGTCTTTCTAGTTCACATGGAATTCTTTCAGTTTATTATTCCTTTCACCACAATAATATTTCATCACTGTGTGAATATTAAAAACTACTCAGACTGTACTTTAGAAGATTTGATTTAGCTATTTCCTTATTGTAACAATGGAGATACTTGGTCTAACAGAATTAGGAATGTCTTGGTAACTTTACATTACTCCACCTATACTTAGACATACTTTAGGGGAAGATAAAGTTGTAAACTCCTGATTGAACAATGAAGGTACTCAACTCATACCTTATAGTCAAGCTAGAACTTAAACTAATTCTATTTTTAGATCTAATACAAAAAGGTGTTAAGTACCTGTAAAGGTTAAATTAATCATTAAAAGGTCAAGTAACTCACAAAGGTAAGCTTAACAAAGAAGTGTGAAGTACCTCAGAAGATATAATCTAACCATAGAAGGTGTGAACTAAAGAGTGGTGAGAACTAAGAATGAGCAGTCCTGGAAAAAAGCATCTACCTTGATTGCTAGACATAAAAATTTAGGTGACATAAGAGAAAATTTCTTTAAAAGGAGGGGTAAAATGTCAGTTCAGGGAATTCAGTTCAGAGTGGGCATTGAATTCTGAACTCAGTTCAGGAGATTGAGTTCAGTGGAGGACTGTAACCCAGCTTGGAGACGGTCTGGTGGTGAGTGACATGACTGACTCCCTTTCCCTTAGGCTCAGGGAGGCCACTTTGGCCAAGGCCTTTAACTCAGCCTGAGCCAGAGCAGTTTAAATTAACTCACTCTCTTTCTCTCTCTCTCTCTCTCTCTCTTTCTCTCTCTCTCTCTCTCTCTCTCACTCAATTCCTTCTCTCTATATTAATTAAAATCTCCATAATTCCCAGCTGACTTGGGTATTTTATTATTTGGGAATTTTCCCTGGTGACCAAATTATTTAGATTTAAGTCAAAACACTAAAATTATCTTACAACTTTCATATACCACAATTTGTTCAGCCATTCCCCAATTGAAGGAAATCCCCTCTTTTCTAATTTTTTTTGCCACTACAAAGAGTGGGGCTATAAATACTTTTGTATAATTCTTTTCTCTTATTATCTCTTTGGGATACAAACTCAGCAATGGTATGCCTCAAAGAGTGTGCATTCTTTTAAAGCCCTTTGCACAGAGTCCCAAATTGCCTTCCAGAATGGATGGACAAATTCACAACACCACCAGCAGTGTATTAGTGTCCCAGTTTTGCCCCATCTCCTCCAACATTTATCACTTCCTTTGCTGCCACATTGGCCAATCTGATAGTTGTAAATTGGTACCTCAGAGTTGTTTTAATTTTCATTTCTCCAATCAGGAGGGATTTAACATACTTTTTCATGTGCTTATTGATAGTTTTGCTTTCTTCATGTGAAAACTGCCCATTCATGTCCCTTGCCCATTTGTCAATTGGGGAATGGATTGATTTTTTGTAAATTTGATTTAATTCCTTATATATTTGGGAAATTAAACCTTTGTCAGAGAGTTTTGTTATAAAATTGTTTTTCCCAGTTTGTTGCTTTTCTTTTAATTTTGTTTGTTTTGGTTTTGTTTGTACAAAACTCTTTTAATTTGATATAATCAAAGTAATTCATTTTACATTTTTTAATGTTTCTCTATCTTGCTTGGCCTTATATTCCTTCCTTTCCCACAGACCTGGCAGGTATACTAATCTATGTTCACCGAATTTATTTATGATTCCACTCCTTATATTTAAGTCATTTACCCATTTTGAATTTATCTTGTTATAGGGTGTAAGATGTTGAACTAAAACTAATTTTTCCCATGTTGTTTTACAGTTTTACCAGCAGTTTTTGTCAAATAGTAAGTTCTTGTCCCCAAAGCTGGTATTCACTAGTGCTGAATATTGAGTTATAGACCAAGCTTGGGCCAGCAAGGAATGGGAACTTGTAGCAATGGAATAACACTGGTGAAGTATGTAAGAGTTCCTACACCTAGTCAAGGAGTCCCTAGAACAAGAAAGAAAAAGAATCAAGGAGTTACAAAGGGCCAATTTATCTGGGAGGAGAAAAATCAGACCTTTTTTTCCTACTGTTATTGAAAATTATGTTCATTGTTTGAGTCATGTTTATAGCCATCTGAATTACTTCCCCCTTGCAGATTGTTCTCAAGTCCAGAGTACTATTTTAATTCTGGGGGATTATGTACATCCTTAAGGGAGTTAAGACTCAAAAAAGTAAAGAGATTAATTGATTCTTTAGTAACCCTAAGTAAGTTAGCCTAATTGGAATGGGGTGAGAATGAAGAGCTTAATCTGGATGGTACATTTTAGGGAGGAGAGACTTATTCAGAGACTTTAGTTTGAATCCTCCCTGTTTACTGCTATGTAAAACAAAGTCTGTTTTGGCCAATGAATTGATAGTCTGAATGCTTGCAAAATAGTGCTTCCTCTTTTCTGGAGTTAATTCATATTCTCAGGTTGCTTAATGAGATAAAGAAAGGTCTTTTTTTTAGGAACTTCTTTTGATTAAAATTGTCCACAATTCCAACCTAGAGTTACATTCATTTTCAGACCCTCTATTAAGTAAGTAGTACAGATATTAATATTCCCTTTTACAAATGTGGAAACTGAGATTCAGATGAATAGAGTAAATTACCCTAGATTACATTTATAAGGGGCTATCATGTCTCAAGCCCAGATCTTCTGAATTCATTACCTCTTCCCCCTTTTTCCCACCATATGACATTGCCTACTTCCAATGATGAATTAAATTGTAAAACCAAAATATCATTTCTTACTGAAACTTTTGATTCTCTTCATTGTTGACCCTCTGTCTGACCTTGAGTACAGTCAGGATGATTTGGGGAAAAGGAGATCAGAATAGAAGGCCAAATGTCTGCTATCACTTTATTCATAGTCTTTGCAGAGACCTTCTCCACTTTATAGTTACCTATCAACAGATCTCAAGATCATGACTATCAGCTTGAATAGTTCCTTGTCTGGGAAAACAGATAACTGACTTTTCTATCTCTCAGTTGGCAAAAAAATCAACACAAAACCCTCTAAATGTCTCAATATTCTCCATCCTAATAAAAGAACCAGCAGTAAGCTAAAAAAAAAGACAAAAGGCAAACAGCAAAGTTTTAAGACCATGCCATAAATAGAAATTAGTTAAACCCACATCCAAAACTTATTCAATTTAGGTCCTTCAGCAAATAGCTTAGCTTCGAAACTAAACTGGATTTTAATAGGTCCCACTGGGAGGCTTTGGACTCTGCATTCAGGGACCATAATGAATGCTGATTTGGGAATATTGTTGTCCACAGTATGATTTGAGAAAGAGATTAGAGAGACCAAATATCCATTGATAACTGGAAAAATTAGCTGTCATTTATATAATCCTTTAAGAAAACTTAAACTCTCAAGGGATTATCTTGATGTAGGTGATATGGTTATGATGCTCATTTTAGAGGTGAGAAAAATGAGGCTCAGAGATCTATGTTGAAGTTACTCATCTGTAGCTATATAGCTAGCAATGTCCCAAACAGGATTAGAATCCAGGTTTTCCCTACTCTAAAACCAACCTATCCATCTCAGTGAAAGATATGTAATAAGTAATACATTTTATCAAAGTGAACCAAATTCATTTAATCAGTGTTGTTCAGTGATCATTTATTGTGATTTTAGGAATTTCCCTAGCTGACAACCAGGAATTTCACTTGCCTTAAATTATCTGCTAACTAAACAAAAACAAAAAACAGCAGGAGTATGTTTTGACTTAGATTTGTTTAGTGTTTGTTATGAGTGGTGAGTGCCTCCCCTTTTTATACTATGTATACTCAGCTGAAAAGCTGCTTTCAGAGAAAAAAATGCTCATCAACCCTGCAGATGACCTCCATGCAGCTGTTGATTGGCCCTCTGTCTGAATGGGAAGACAATTTGATGCCTAAACATTGAAAGAATTTCAACTCTATCTTCCATATTCTTAATATCTAATGTACATGGATTCTCTTCAATCAGCCAGAGAGATTATTGCCACTTTGGGCACCCATCAGACTTGCCAAGGGTTCACTTGAGAGATCTAATATTTCAGAGAGGCAACCTCCTAGGAATAACTCTCGATTCCTCCAAATTTTCTAAGGTAAGCGCTTATCCCTATGTTAGGTTAGATCATTAGAAAACAACATACCTTGATCATATCATTTCAGGTCACTGAAGAAATCTTTTTGCTGATTTAAAAGAGTTAGCTATAATCCCACAATCTCCACCTCTAGAGTAGACTAACGTAATAAGTATTCATTTGAAGAAAATTTACCAGTCCTTTGCATGCAATACTTGAGGATATTCTTCATTGTTGTATTAGTATCAAATGCCAAATAAAAATTTGCAAGAATTAATTGTTGCAAAAAAGGTTTCTCTCTCCTATGGTACAATGGAATCATAAATGACTTCAGAATCAGAAGACCTCAATTCAAATCAATTCTTTTGTTTACTACCTCACTTTCTTTCATCTTTAAAATGAGGGGATTAGACTAGATGATTTTTATTTCCCTCACTTTAAATTTGTGATTTTATGATTCTATACTGAATGAGTAGGCTTTCTTTTCATAGATAACTAAAATGAATAGACGTGAACATTTCCCTCTTAGTCTTATCTATCAAGAAGCAAAAAGCCAAGTAGATTTGAATGCTCAACGGATTGGCAGAAATGAATGCATTCTAGGTACCTGGCAATGTCTATTTTTTTTTCTGCTTCTTTTAATTGTTTTTTTTTAATCATTTTTATCCTTAATCATCCTGAAGTATGTATTTTAAGTGGTAAGTAACCTCAAATTCTTTACAGAAATAGATCAGGTATAAATTCTAAATAAGTAGGTAGAGATTGCTCAAGATGTACACAAAATATGGTTTGTCATTGTTCAGCCATTTTAGTAGCATCTGACTCTTTGTGACCATATTTGGGGTGTTCTTGGCAAAGTCACTGTAATATTTTACAATTTTCTTCTTCAGCTTATTTTTCAGTTGAAGATCTAAGGTAAATAGTATTTAATTACCAGGATTACACAACTGGTAAACGTGAGATGCCAAATTTGAACTCAAGAAAAGCAGCCTTCTAACTCCAGGCTTAGCATTCTATCCACTGTGCCACCTAGATACTAAAAATATGATCTACTCTTATCTTTAAAAAGGGAAATCCTCTAATACATCCAAGTCTTCATACTATCTAGCTTACTGCATATTCCTTAAAACACTACGAAAAACTTATTTTTCAACAAATTATAGTAATAGACTCCTCCTAAACCCTATCTAAAGTGAGAAATAAGTAGTTTTTGTAACTCTCCCCTTGACTTATTTTTTTTTAATCACATATTATGTTCGAGCTTGTCTATCAAGAGCTTTTCCTCAGAACAGGACTCAGTTGAGAATACTCAAGCATATTTTTTTTTTCGAAATTGAACACCAGATCAGTTTAACATCACAGGTCATCCATTTCTTTTTTTTTTTTTAATTTATTTCTTTATGTTTTTAGAATATTTTCCCATGTTTCCATGATTCATTTTTTTTCTCTCCTTCCCTCCCTGCTCCCAGAGCCAACAAGAAATTCCATTGTGTTGTACAAATGTTATCACTTGATACCTATTACTGTATTATTCATTTTGGCCAGAAAGTGATTTTTAAAATTAATTAATTTAGTCAATTTAGAAAATTATTCCTTGGTTAAAATAATCACCATATTTCCCTCCTTCCCCTCCACCCACCCTTCCTGCAATATCATTGGGTATTACTTGTGTCCTTGATCAGAACCCATTTCCATGTTGTTGTTTACACTAGGATATTCATTTAGAGTCTACATCCCCAACCATATCCCTTTGACCCATGTATTCAAGCAGTTGTTCAGAAAGTGATTTGTTTTAAGAGCTTAGACCCCAAATCACATACTCTTGTAGGCCAATCATTTCTAAGGTGAGGACCTTTCTGGTACAATTCCTTTGTCTCCATGATCTCTCCTCTCCTCAGAGAACACGTAACCAGTCAGAAAGTCCAAAGTGTCAGACAGTTTATATAACTATGTTCTCAGGAAGCAGTTCCTAACCAAGCTATGGTCTAAGGCTGTACAACTCAGAACAAGATCTCTTTCCAAAGCCAGAGCACTACCTGATGTCTTCTGCAAATAGAAATTCAGAGGGCTGGTTTCATCAGCAGCTTGGACTGGCTCTTCACTGGCTTAGTTCCTCTGGAAGATTCTCAAGTAGGAATTGAACTAGACAAACTTTCCAAGTTCAAAATTCCCTGATTTTAGTAGACATAAAGTCAGAGCTCAAATCGAAAATAGTGTGAATACATTAATTGTTAATAGAGAATAATGTATTGCAATTTAAGCTCACGTTTATAATTTAATAGATTTTACTTGTTTTCCTGGGGAGTGAAGAGAAAGAATAACATTTTTTTTTTAGTTTTTAAGTGACAGAAATGTCGAAAACAGGAAGAAAAGGAACAAAATAGGTAAATAAAAACCTAAGAGAAATTCTACTTATTGTAACATAATAAAACATGTCAAGGACAAAAGATTATATAGGTGATAAATAATGCACAGTTAGAATAGATTATTTAGATTGCCTACATTACATTTTAAAGAACAGAGAATTTATATTCTAAAAATATGAAAAGAAGAGCCAGATTTAGCTGTAGTTAAAAAGCTACCATGGAAGGAAACATGAGATTTCTTTTGAAGAGGCGTAAGGTAATCAATTTTTAACATATAAAGAAGAAAGATGCAAATTACCTTGTTGAGAGTTTAAAGAAAATGAGCAAATGGCTATTACTTAAGAGATAAGAATTTGAACCTCACCCATCTAGTTAAGAACCCTGAGCTGAAACTAGTGTCATCTGAAAGGGTTTCAAATTCTTAAAGCCAAAATTGTCCAGAAGGCAGGACATGTGAAGTGAGAAAGTGGGGCATTTGGGGTCTTTAGGGAAAGGGTAAATTGCTTTTGATGCAGCATGTGTATATTCCTAGGGGAAGTTCTACCACATTTTTGATTTTTAACTGCAATGTGTTACTGCATATTTATACCTTTTCTATGTATTTATTACAGCTTTATGAAGCCCATTTTCATGACGTGCATTGTTTGTCTCTCTTAAGGGATGTATGTGGGTTTTCCCAAGATCATATCAAATGAGAAAGATATGGAAAACAATCCTATTTGCGATGAAGTCAACTCTATTCTCTAGCAAATCAAACCAACAATTAAACACTGCTAGAAACAAATGAGGTAGGCTCTATACATTCAGCTATAATTTGTGATCAATTAATTCCCTTTTAAGGAGTGCATTTTAGTTAATCGCTACACACAGATATGAAAAACGTACTTACTAATGATGTATGTTTCCTGTTTTGAAAAAAATCAATTCTTTTGTTGGTGTGCATTCTATGAAGTTGTGGTGATTTTGCACATTTAGCAAAACAAAGATCTAGTAGTACATCAGATTTAATATTCACATTTTCCTTTATAGGATCTGGTTATGAATATTGCTTATCTTAACTCCTGCTAACGACAGCAAGCATTGTTGCAATATAATGAGAAGTTCATATGTAGTTATCAGATGAATCACTGATTTTGCCCTGATATATCACTAAGTTAAGTTTGAGTATGAAGCAAATAAATGGACTTCTGTTGCACAAGAGGATAAATATAATCTTATAGATGTAACTGAGATTCATAATATAAAAATGTCAGTTAATGGGTCTATTTTGTTTGAAAAAATTGAACAACAGAGAAGATGGGATATAGTTTTCTCTATAAACATGCATATTAATTTCCATGAACTAGGGAGTGATAAGCATGGTAAAGAATTTTGGGGTAAAAATAAGTAACAAAAAGCAGGAATGCATGGCAAATTGAATTGAGTTACTAAAGTGGATTTTAAAAATTTCAGGAAAAAAAAACTGGTATAACCCAATGGCAGCAAACATTAAAAATTAGCTCTCAAGGGACTAAAGATATTAAAAAGTGAAATTTTTGCTATATTGCTATGAAAAAATAAAAGGAAAAAGAGAAGGATAAACACTAAAAAAAAAGTCAAAACCAAAAAAAAAATTTGGTATAGGGAACTTTGGATGACAAAAGAAAGAGAGGAACATAACACAAAGGCACAAAGATTTGTATTGACTTTCATCAATATGATTATATCTATTTTAAGAGTTCATTCTTTGATTTAACCACAGTGGTTCTTAACCTGGGGTTCATGAACTCTTTTTAAATTATTAAATATTTCAGTACTATTAGTTTTCTTTGTAATTTTATGTACTTTCTGCATTTAAAAATTCTGAAGAGAATATATAGAATTCATCAGACTTTCAAAGGGGTCAATGACATATTGAAAAAAAGTTAAGAATCACAAGTCTATTATGAGTATTGATAGTATAATGATATGAAGGCAAATATAAAATGCAGAATTAGCTAAAAGTAAAGGAATAAAAAAGTTTTTTCACCTATGTTTATAAAGAATGAGAAATAAGTGGACCTCTAGTATGGGATATGGAATGCTGTTAACTGATGACCAAAAAGAAAATTATTCTTTTCCTAATTTGCTTCAGTTTTTGTCCCCAAAGAGAATATTCTTTAAATGGGAAAGAATAGTACTAACACACAGAAATAATGACAGCCCAAGATAGGGGAGGTAATTTTTAATAATACTAACTTACACTTCTTTGATGCTTTGAAAATTTAAAAATTCATTCCTTTAAAAGATTTTGTGAGTTAGCTAGTATAGGTATTAATATCCCTATTTTACAGATGAGAAAATTGAGATCTTAGAGAATATAAGTGACTTAGATAAAATCTTCAGATAGTAAATATTAGATCAAATATTTCAAACCTGATTGTCTTCTGATTCCAAATTAATATTTCTTTCTTTTGTGACATATTGCTTTTTTATAGAACTTAAAATTAGTTTAAATGAGCAGGCCTGGATGAGTTTAGTCCTGTGGTCTTAAAACAATTTATAAGGGGGAAATTCCAGAGTTATTACTGGTAATCTTTGAGAAACTGTGGAGAATAAAAAATGATCTGATTAGATATTGGTAAAAGATGCTTTAATTTTCAAAATGTGAACTATCTACTGGTTAGTTTGATTAGAATCCTAGAAAAATATAAGCTAGATCATTAAAGAAGTAGTGTATAAATATTTGGAACAGAATAATTACTTGGCTCACTAAAAAAGTTATGCCAATTCACTTTTTAGATAAGGTTAATACATTGTTATAGTTTACTTACTGCTGAAACCTTCCATGTGTTCTCTTATCTCTTAAAATGTGAGATCTTTGAGAGAAGGAACTATCTTATTCTACTATTTGTATCCCCAACATTTAGCATATATTTTATACATAGTAAGTACATATCAAATACTTTTTTCATTATATCAGAGGAATGCCATTGAGAAAATAAATCTACATATTGTCAATCCATTTGTGACATCTGTCTTGATAATTATAGTGAAATGTGAGCTTGATAATAGAACAATTTATGGATTAATGATTGTCTGTAAAACTAAAGATCTGAGTTCAAATCCAGCCCAGAGATTTAATAGTTGTGTGATCCTTGGCAAGCCACTTAGCCTGTTAGCTTCAATTTCCTCAACTGTAAAATGGGATTAATAACAGCATCCCCCTCATAGAGCTGTTATAAGGATCAAATTAAATAATTTTTGTAAAATACACAGTTTTTACCACATAATAGGTGCTATATAAATGCTTATTCCCTCCCTCTTTTTCCCTCTCCAAAGAGAGTTAGGAAATTGTTCTGTTCCTTTCGAAAGAAGTTATCTATGAATTGCCATGAGACTCAATCCTTGGTCTTATCATATTCAACTTTTGTATCAGTGACAAATTAGAATACCTAAAAGGTAGTTTTACCTCTTTTTAAAGGACCTGAATATTAAAAAAATAAATGATATCGAAGGTGGAAGTAATCAAGATTCAAAACAGTTAATAAATCAGATTTCGGGGGGGGGGGGAACTAACAACATTAAATGTATTAAGACCAATTGTAAAGTCCCTGTATCAAGGTCATAAACAGCAATTATATAATTAGGGAAGGGGGAGACCTCTATAAGTGGTAGTTAAGTGATGCACAGCTTTGATTCTTCAGATACGATGCTGTTCTGGGCTTTACAACCCTATGGTACCTTGGGAAGAATACAGATATTAAAAGATGGGACAGTTTGTGCATAGGGTCATTGTATCAGAATTTTGTCTTTGATTATGTTGTGTAGCAACTGATAGAAATGAACTCAAAGTGTGTGTCTGTCCAGCAAGAGGTCTTTTTCCTGGCATAGGTCACCATCTAAAATCAATGGAATCACATCAGTTCAATTAAATAAACATTTATTAAGCAACATTTACCCAGCATTTACTTTTTGCAGAGGAAGCACAGTGGCAGATACAAAGATAAATAACTCCAACCTTTATGAAATGGCTGGTAATTAATAGTTGTTGAAAATTATGGTAATGATCATAAAAGATAGGATTTAAAGCTGAACGATATTAACCCTTCCTTAATTATAGCCAAACGAATGCAGTTATAGGACAGTTTTATGATACAGTGACGTTCTGCGTGTGGCTCATGACAGAAGTTCGCCAGTGCACACCCCAACGTTAACTCGATTTTTGGAGTGTTGTGGAGAATATGAATAGCATCATTTACCTCCCGTACGTGTTACGCACCTGACTCACTATTTCTCCTGCCCATTTGGCCTCCCAGGAGAGGACTTAAAATTCCTACTCTAACTAGACAACGTCACCGCCATCTTCCTTTCTTGCATTTTCTTGTTTCCTCTGTCGGAAATGGAATCCAGCCAGACCTAGTTCCTCATGCTATGACATTAAGGTTCAACTGTTTTGTCAAAATTGAGTTTCCTCTAGTCATGCCTTTCCATAAACTTATGTTTCTCTGTGACCAAGATGTTGTCAAATAATGAACATGTACTTCTTAGCTTATTGTGTTTATTTGACATTTGTCCTAGAGAGGATTTCTTCTTCCACACTACCCATCAGTGGCCAACATCTTAATCTGATTCCAATATTAAACCCCTTTGTATGCCCTACATTTCCTTAGCCTGCCCTCACAAAAAGGGAAATAGGAATCCTCTAGCCTCCAAACGTCTTTCATTTTACAACTGTGGAAACTGAGATACTTAAGTGAAATCTCTTTTCCTAGCCATGCAGGTACTAAGTAGCACAGTTTAAGATTTAAATCTAGATTCCAAATTCATTGTTCTTTCTTTTATGTTTATAGGGATAGGAGTATCTTTGCTTATATAATGCAAATATAACATAAATGTATAAGTAATTTTACATCTATAATGTTTAAAATTTGAAACACAAAAACTTAATAAAAATGTACGTTGCATAATCTTGATTTTGGATAATTCAAATGTTAACTAAAAATATTAGGATTTCTCATTAGCTAGAGAACAGCAGCTACTTCTAATTAAGGTTCTTCTGAATAAACTGGTATCAGTTTAGCATAGTTTTATTCAGTTGTGGGAAAGTCCAAGGAAGCACATGTTACCTTTCCATTCTGAGTTTAAAAATCTTAGTTGCCCCGTCCACTGGTCAGGGGGCTCTACCTTACCCTCCCCCCCAGTGCCCCCCAAGGTTCTGACTACAGACCTATGCTTATTTCTTCAAATGTGTCATTTACGTCTTTGTTACAGGATTTGATCTAGTGCAGGATAGGCTTCATTGGTAACAATGTCAGATACACCAAGGACATCCTTGACATGGTGATCATGTCCCTGCTGATTTCTCCTGATTCTTTTCAATAATGCTGTACTTTTGAGAGTTATTCTAAAAAATCTGCTATAAAATTTTGAATTTTAGGAAAGTGTGCATAGCTGTAATTTTCTTCATTCTAGTACTCACCCATTAATGAAAAGTCATAGGTTTATAGATGAGGAGTGCAAATGAGAAAAACTTAGGTTACTTTGTCTTTATATGGTTATATTACAGGTAGGTACAACTAAGTTCTGGAACTAGGACCAAATTTTTTGAAACTAGAAACTGGCTAGAGATCCCAACCGCACTCCTTCTCCCATTCTACCTCCTCCCTAACCCTACCTCCATCCTTGAAGAGGAATGAAAGCCCATTGTAAGAAATGCATCAAAGAAACTTTTGTCATATTGTTGTCTCTGCTGATTTCCTTGCCTGAAATTTGATGTAATTCTGGAATCCCTGAAAGTTCCTATAAGCCCAACAACAGACTTTATTTTGGTTTTACAAAGGACCAGCTTAGGTGAATTCAGAGAAGGTCCTCTTCAAAAGGTTTGTCATCAAATGACCAATTCTTTTGGTTATAACAAATCACAATCACTCTAGTAATGAATGGAGGGACTGAAATTTAAATTAGCAAAGTGCCAACACCATTGAAACCATTAGTCTTCAGAAGTCTTGAAAAGAACTAGCTCATCTATAAGACTTTTTTTCCCCCCCATATATACCAGGTATAAAATTTCATGGTATTTACAATCTAATAAAAATAGATACAGATTTTGGCTCAGAATAAGATAAAAATAGGAATTAGAGTTGTCCAGATGTGAAATGGACTTTCTCAAGAGGAAGTGAATTCTCTTTGGTGGAGATCTCCAAGTAGAGTATGATTGACCACAGAATATGTTGTAGAAGGATTTAATGCTCTAAGGAAGAATTAGACCATGACTTTTTAGATTTATTTCAACTCAATGATTCTATTAAAATTCATTGGCAGATACATAAACACAGTTTTCTTAAGGCAAGCTTAAAAAGTGACCACTTTTGCTAAAATTGTCTATTCGTGTTACCTGGCAAGTACTCTTACGTGAACGTGTTTGTCATTTAGGAAGCCAGGCTGTTATGATGAATGTCAACAGGTCCTCAACTTCTAAAATACGTATCTGCCTTATGGCTGTTGAACACAGAGACTTAAAGCAACATTGCTTGTAGTTGTGTCACCAGTATAATAACAGAAGATAAATGTTGAGTCTCATAAAGCATTTCCAACTTCTTCCTGACCTCCCACTCTGAATCTTCTATCTAAGAGATCAGGATATCTGGCACATAAGCTGAAATGAAAAACTATCCAAAATAGGTGTATGCACAGGAACAAAATCTTTATTTAGCTAATACACACATTATTCTGCCAGGCCTTTTCAGTTTTCTGGCTGAAGTTCAATTTAGTTTGAATTAGCTCAAACTGGCATTTTTGTCCTGGCTGTAATATCTGGTATTTATCATAATTTGTTCTTAACGAAGAGAAATACTTTTTGAAAATCTCCAAATTTCCAAAGGCATTCTTTCCAAACTCTTCCTTGTTGTTGAATGTCTTCTTATTACAGCAAGAGACAAATGACTGGCACTGGAAAAGGAAAAGGTCTTTTCGAAAATTATATGAGATGAGCTTAGCCAGAGGCCCCCCATCAGCAAGAATCGATCAGTCAGATTGAGTTTGATTTTGAACGTACCTATGTTATCCATCACACGTCAAGATCTGCCTTTTTGTATGTGCCTCACCATATATATATTTATATAGAGAATAGAATAATATAAATGTCTTCTTTATGTGTGTGTATGTGTTTTATACACACATAAAGTAAAGGTTGTGGTTCAATCTATGCTTTAAGTATGAAGAATTATGTACTGGAAAGAACACTGGTCAAGGAGTCCAAATACTTTTAAGTCGAGTCCAAACTTTAATACTTCCTATATCAGATCTATCATATGTAAAATGGATTAATAGTGTTCACACTGTCCCTATTATAAGATTGTTGTCAAGAAAGATATTTATAAATCTTAAATTAGTATTTAAATGTGAGTCATCTTATATGAGCAGGAGAAAAAAAATGTTGAAATTCCAGTCTGAAGATCTGGGTTTAATTCCCAGCTTGACCAGTTACTCTTCACACGTTTAGAATTTGGTTTCCTCATCTCTAATATGAGAAGGTTGGACTAAGTGACTTTTAATGGCCCTTCCAGCTCTAAAATTGTCCTTTTAATTTTTTAAAGGAATAGATTTCATTGCATGTATAGGGAATAAAGTCTTGACCAGTTTTCAGTGCTTACCTACAGCATTAGTGAAACAGGTAGTCATCAGTGATTCCTTTTGTTAAAATATAGCTGAAAGATTAAAAGGATTATTTTATTCCTAGCTCCAGTTTTGCAGAAATTAGGAAACATTTTATATTTCAATAAAACATCCATGCAGATATATAAATAAAAACCTAACTTGAAAATCTGTATTTAATCTTTTGAAGAAATTGCTAATTCCTTAGATATTATTAGATTTAGAACATGTAATAATAATTAAAATGCACCTCGCTTCAGATGCAATAAATGATAACACTACAAGAAAAAGAACATGCATTACAGAGTAGAAGTTTTTTGAAATTCAGTAATAATTGAGAACAAGTCTTCAAATTTCTCAGTTCAAATAATCATAATTAGATTTTGTAACTGTCTCAAAAACATCAGATATACATAATTTGCATTAATTTTTTACATAAAGATTTGGGACTTGATTCAATGTGAACAAAAATTTTATATTCTTTGTGCAGTCTGTGAAATGACCAGAGTGCCAGATTCAGAATTTGGAAGACCTGAGTACAAAATTTCTTTCTTGAAAACTTACTAAATACATCATCTGGGGTAAGACACTCAGTCTTTTTTCAGCCTCAGTTTCCTCATTTGGAAAATGAGGATAATTATGGCATCTGTCACAGTATTCTTTTTTGGGGTGTGAGGCTCAAATGAGATAATATATGTTAAATGCTTTGCTTTATATATCTCTCTTTTTAAACCCTCACCTTCTGTCTTGGAGTCAATACTGTGTATTGGTTCCAAGGCAGAAGAGTGGTAAGGGCTTGGTAATGGGGGTTAAGTGACTTGCTCAGGGTCACATAGCCAGGAAGTGTCTGAGGCCAGATTTGAACTTAGGACCTCCTGTCTCTAGGCCTGACTCTCAATCCACTGAGATACCCAGCTGCCCCCTGCTTTATATATTTTGATGTATTATGTAAATGTGAACTATGCTAAATTTATAGCTTTGTTTTATATCACAACCATCCCTTTTTTTCTCACATATGTCTGATTTCTCCTATTCCTTGGCTTCTTCCTATTTCTTTGAGTCTTGAAACATTGATTTTCTTTCACCTTCCAAGTCAGTTGAACAGTTCTTTTCCTCCTTTTTATTCTCTAAAGTCTTGTAAAAGTAGTCTGAATTGTATGTTTTTGATCCACCTACTTTTTACTTACTCCTTGCCCTTTGTCTTCCACTCATGAGATTCTTCTGAGATGGCTAATTAAAAGATTATTTCCCAAATTAGATCAACGACTGCCTTATCACTCTCATATGATCATAGGATCATAGATTTAGAGTTAGAAGAGACATTTATGGTTATCAGGTCTAACACTTTCATTTTACGGATGAAGAAACTGAGTCTAGACATATCTAATGACCCATTGTCACAAACTTTAAAAATGTAATGCAAATATTTATTATAATGATTAGCATGAGGAAGAATCCCCTGGCATGATTAAACAGAAAAATATTTTCATCTAATCAATAGATTCATCTGGCTTTATTTTTGATTTGGATAGATAATAGTTTGATTTTTCAGTTTCTCTAATTCTAGACAAATGGTTCCTCTGCAATTATTTTGAAATTTATTTGAGCTTCTTCTTAATGGAAGCCAGGCTTGTTAAGTTTCTGATAAAGTCACTTAATTTGCACATCATTAAGAAGTCCATGCACTATCAGGTTCAAAGGGAGAGCAAGGTAGTTCTGAATAAACTTTACATAAGTCAAGAAGTTCCACCACTCTGCTTTAATTTCGCTAGTTTTTTGGATCAAGCTACATTTCACTGAAGCTTGGTGCCCTGTCTTAAAACTATGCCTTGTCACCTCCTTGAAAAGTACATGAAAAAAGGAAGACAAATGAAGGTGAAAGCAACAGACAATGAAGAAGGATAAAACATACCAAGGTTAGAATGCCTTTTCAGTCCTTCATATAGTTGCTTTCACCTTTTCTCTCTCTTTCTCTCATTTTTTGTTGCCTGTGGCATGAGTGAGGAGGAGGAAGGTGATGAGGTTTTAGCTAATTACAGCCTAAAACATTTCTCTTTTCTCTTCTTTTATCTAATCCATTGCACCATTTAATGAAATCAACATTTCTCAATATAATTTTCAGAAATTTAACTAGATTTTAATTTTGATACTTTACAATATTAAATAGATAAGCATTATGGTACAGTGGAGGGGACTAGATCAGGAGTCAGAGAACCTAATGGTACAGTGGAGAGAGTGTCAGGTCTGAAGTTAGGAAGACATTTATTCTTCTTGAGTTTAAATCTGTTCTCAGAAAATTATTAACTGTGTGACCTGGGGCAGGTCACTTAACTCTGCTTTATCTTCACCTCTAAAACAAAGGAAATGGCAGCTCACTCCAGAATCTCTGCCAAGAAAGTCCCAAATGGGGTCACAAAGAGTGGGGCAATACTGAAACAATTATACAAAAACAATTTGATATTTACTACCTATAGATGTTAAAAAAGTCCCTTAACTTCATGGGGCCTCAGTTTACTCATCTCTAAAATGTTGAAATTGTACTGGATGGACTCTGATATTTTTCTAGCTCCAAACTTCTGATTTTAAGTGTTCTTGACTCCTACATATCTCCTGCATGTACGGCACTGATCATTAAATGCCACACTTATCCAGGTCCTTTTCTTTGAGAAGTTTTAAATCTGTTCACATATATACATTTTCAGTATTACAAAACAATTCTTTTATAAAATTGAAAAATACTAGATATTTAATCTAGCCTTAAAACAACTCGCATCAGCTTATAGGAATGTAGAAGCAAGTGAAAAGAAATCATATAAACTGATAAATTGTCTGACAAACTAGGGAAATGCAAAACAAAAATAATCACCAAATAACTGAAGCCATGGTAGGTCTACACAATGCAACCCTGAGGATTTCCAATTATTCTGCACACATATAGCCTTATCTCAAATAAATGCGGGTCTATCTCAAGTCATGCTTCAAAATAGAACACTTCAGGGGCCAGACGAGAGACTAAGAGTAATTAACTACATTGTTACCTTTCAAACTATGCCTATATCTTGGGAATTTATAATGTTAAGGTTTTTAGACACTGGATACCAGGAATCTTCAGAGAGCATATAGGCTAAATCACTAGTATTTTGTGGTTGCTTTTGTCACTGTAGGCTCAGACCTTTGTTTTCGTGAATATTAACAGCTCCCAGTAAGGTCTCCTATTAATGGGTGATCAAAATTTTCTTGGACACTGAGCAGTTAAATAAACTTGCCCTTGGTCACCTATGATTCACTATTATAGCCCTTCTGATCTCTCTACAGTTTGCTATAAAAATACGGATGAAATGAGATAAAGTTGCAGAAAAAAATGGAACAGCCATAACAATATGACTGAATTACTTATCAATAAATGATAAAATTTTCAATTACATTTTCCTTCACTGTGTATTCAAAAACTGCATTCAATATCTGAAAACCTATTAGGTTCATAAGTGCTTAAGCAAGGGAAAAGAGCATGTAGGTGCTTAGAAAGGAAAACCTGAACCAATCAGAATAGAAGGGCATCATAAAAGGTTCGTGTGAGTAGGGGCTTTAAAGATCACCTGGTTCAAACTACAAATTACGTGGATGAAGAAATTGAGGCAAGGAGATATTCCATGACTAGCCTAAAGCCGTGCAGTTAGTCCATAGCAACATCAAAACTCCAGTGTCTTCGGGATCTTAAATCCAAGGTCAGAACTTTTTTTTTTTCACTATACCAGCCGAAAAGTCAACTTGATCAGCACTAATAGCATCAATATGAGTCGAAGGTATGGATTTTATTTTTTAGATTTTCCTAAATCATTATCTTTAAAATTTAACTCATCTTCCTTCAGTGAAGAAGTCAATATGATTTTATGGATATAACTATGTAAGGAAGAGGTAGCTCTGGCAGAGGGGAGAGAGGATTGTATTTATAAACAAGAAGACCTAAGTTTAATCTTCTGGCACA
This sequence comes from Monodelphis domestica, assembly GCF_027887165.1. NCBI lineage: Eukaryota > Metazoa > Chordata > Mammalia > Didelphimorphia > Didelphidae > Monodelphis > Monodelphis domestica. Next base: position 125,982,357 of record NC_077234.1, on the reverse strand, counting down.
TACAGGGTAGTATCACCCTGGGCAAAATATTTAATTTATCAGTCCTTCCTGCAGGTCTTTAGGATGGTCAGTTGCAGAGAAGCTGCCAGCTTACTTTGGCAGAATAAATTTCTAAGCAGGAATTTATCATCTAAGTTTGTGAACCTATGGCACGCATGCCAAAGATTGCATGCAGAGACCTCTCTGTGGGCACTTGTGCCATCCCCTGGCAGAGTTAGTTACTAGAAAGGCAGGGGGCTCTGGCAGAGCTGCTTCCCCTTCTTCATCTCGCTTCCTCACCCCTTACTTCTTCCCCTGAGCATAGTGGTCAGGCTACTTCCCTCCTTTTCTCCCTCCCCCACCTAAGCTAAGGCATGGGGAGGGGCATGCAGGACACAGCATGCAGTCTGGGGCATGGCACACAGTCTGTGGGACAGGGCATGGCATGTGGTCATCCCTGACCTAAGCTGATCAAAAGCATTAAACAAATGGATAAAAAAGCCCTAAGTAGGGGCATCTAGGTCACATAGTAGTAGAGCACCAGATCTGGATTGGGAGGATCTGGCTTCAAATCTGCTCTCAGACACTTCCTTGGGGTTTTTACTCTGGGCAAGTCACTTAACCCTGATTGCCTAGCTCTTACCTCTCTTCTGTCTTAGAATCTATACTCAATAGACTCTAAGGCAGAAGGAAAGGATTTTTTAAAGCACCTAAATATATGAACAAAAGTCACATTTTAAAATATTATGGTGTAGCCACGTATGAACAAACAAACAAACAAACAAAAGCATGTGGCCAGTGTATGTGTTTGATGTTTATTTAAGGACCTCTAGGACTCAAGGAGAAACTCATAGGCCATCTAGTCCAACCTTCTCATTTTATTGATGAAAAAACTAAGATACAGGGAAGTTAAATGACCACTCCAGATTCTAAGCGTCAAAAGTGGAGTTTGCATTGCTCAAGAATAAAAGTCATTGATTATATAATCATTGCTATTAATTATTTCTATCTGAGAGAATAAGCTTGCATTATAGACTGGCTTGCAGTAACAAAGTCTGTATCAGCAGGAGGAATGAGTGAATTTACTAAGATATACAAATGTAATTTCATTTCATAACACTATAAGAAAGAGGGAAGCTGGGTGATACAGTAGATAGAGTACTGGGATGGAAGTCAGAAGGATTCCTCTTCCTGAGTTCAAATCTGGGTTCAGACAACTAGTGGGGTGATCCTGGGCAAGTCAATTAACCCTATTTGTGAATGGCAAATCTCTCCAGTACCTTTGCTAAGAAAGCTCTCAAAATAGGTTCATGAAGAGTCAGACATGACTGAAACAACTGAACAACTGTAAGAAATGAAAAACATGAAGAATGTAGAGAAACTTGGGAAGATTTGTGAACTCATTCAGAGTGAAGTCAGCCAAAACAAAGAATATTTTAGCAAAATGAAAATGTAAAATAACCAAAAAAACCAACCAAACAAACAATGAAAGACATTATAGTTCCGATGAGCATAATGACCAATTTTGACCCCAGAAGACTATGGGAAAAACATTCTTTGGTGGACTATAAATGCTGAATGTTACCTTTCTTGTTGACAGGGTAAATGTGTTGACTAAATATAATATAGTTTGTTTTTTTTTTTACAAAGGAAGAATATAGTGGGGAAGAAAAGGAGGGGACATTTGGAAGTGACAACAAAGTAAAAAAATAGAAAATTTATTTTTAAAGTATTTATTTTTAGAGTGAAAATAGCTTTAATTATTGCAGTGAGAGTCTAGACACTAGTTGCTACTGAATTTCTATCTCTAATCTTATGCAGTCTTCTTTAGAAAATGGGAATCATACACCATAGTAATGTTTCTATGTAGGCTAACTGAGATAGACTTAGCATTTATTGAATTTACCTTTGTCACAAGGAACTGGTATTTGCTTATGTTGCAGGTCATACATAGGTTAAATCTAATTTTCAGGGGTGAATCCCATTAAATATAAACTTGAGGTTTCATTTATTTTATATTACAGAAAATAAGCATAGAATTTGGTTGTGGAAGACATATTAATTCCTTAAGAGAAGAGTTATCAGAGGAAAAGAGATTTTTGTAAAAGATGGCTTGCTCCTTCTGAGTGGGGCATGAGAGAAATTATAGATTTCTTAGTTTTGAAGAAACAAGAGGAAATGGGTTAAGAGTGTTCCCATCAATTGGGCAATGCCCAAACAAATTTTATCCCATAGATATTGTGGAATACTAGCATGCCTCAAAAAATGATAAAAAGGACAGTTTAAGAGAAAGAACTGTGTGAAATAAATAGAAGCAGGAAAACAATTTATAATATAATGATATTGTAAAGATGTACAGCTCTAAAGAGTTAAGAATTCTGATAAGTGTAATGACCAACCATGATTCCAGAGGCCTGATGATGAGGAATGCTATTTATTTCTTAGTGAGAAATGATGGGCTAAATATGCAGAATTAGACACAGTTCTGGACAAAGCCAATATAGGAATTTATTTTCTTGACAATGCATGTTTGTTACACGAGTTTTCCGCCCTTATTTCCAGAAGTCATGGTGGTGATGGTGAGAGGCAGAAGGAGGACTGATGGAAGAGAAAATATATGCATGTTAATTTAGAAAATTGATTTAAAAAGAATTGTAAGCGATACACATATAACCCAGTGGAATTGCTTGTCAGCTCTGGGAGGGGGGAAGCAAGAGGGGAAGGAAAGGACATGAATCATGGAACCATGGAAAAATATTCTAAATCAATCAATCAATCAAATTAAAAAAATAAAAAGAATAGTAAAGAAACATTTTAGGTAAATTATAGAATTTCGTAGCATGTAAGGGCAACTATGTGGCACAGTGGAAGGAACGCAAGGTCTTGAGGTCAAAAAACTCATTTTCCTGACTTAAAATCTGGCCTCAGATATTTACTAGCTGTATGACCCTGGACAAGTTCCTTAACCCTGTTTGCCTCAGTTTTAAAGTACATGGCGAACCACTCCAGTATCTTTGTCAAGAAAATGGGTTTACAAAGGGCAAACATCACTGAAAAGTGATTGAACAACAACAAGGCATATTTAAAAGCTGAACACGAAGCTCTTGATGTGAATATATGAAGTAAAGAGTTCACTATGAAGTTCTGAGGGTGGCAAAGCCTTTCCCCAAGGATCAATGAGAATTTTAAACTGCAATTATTATTATCAGCTGGCAAACAGTTCAATTCTTAAATGTGTATATCTAATTATGTGAAGTAGGGTTAATTACCTACTTGTATGAGAAAAAGGACTTCTGGTTCTAGAATGATAGAATTGTAACCTAAGATATTCATATGGGCTGCTGGGGGGAAAAGAATACTAAGGTAAAATGTAACTGAGTGAGATAAAATAAGATATCGATGAGATTTACAGTGGCTCTCAAATGTATGTACTTTAGATATAGAATTAATTTGAGCTAATGTCTGAAGCACAGAAAAAAAATGAACAAAATGAACAACTTCTGGGAGTTAAGAGATTTGTCTTCTAGTCTGGAATCTGTTCCTAGCTAGCTACAAGACAGATATTTTACCTCTGGATTTCTCTTCCCTCATTTGTGAAATGATCAGCTTGGACTGTACAATTTCTAAGATCTCTTCCTTCTGCTGTTTTTTCTAATTTTATGGATGCTACCAAAATGTTTGCAGGTCCAGGGATCATGCAAATATTTAAGCAGGTTCTAGAAAAAGCTCACGATTATGTAATTCAGTCATATGTATATATTCGTATGTACCAAATAATTAAAGGGATAAATGACTACAATCAAGGTGGAAAGATTATAGAAACAATTAGGCATGAGAAAATGTAAAATGAACCCCAATATATAAATTTGCTAATAGTTTTACTCTGGAATTATAGTCTGTAGTTGAAATAGCTTGAGATGTTTCATTTTATAGGTTATATAATTGTAACTTCACTAGACTTGGCTATTTAGCCATGAAAGATAGAAGTTAAATTTTCTTGATAGATATTTTGATGATGATAAATTTTCTTGACTTCACTTGTAGGCATTCAGTTTATACTGATCTACCTTGTTCTGCTTTTTTCAGGGGACTCCTTATATATTTTTTTCCTTTTTCTGTGGGGAAATATTATGTGTTTATATAATTACATCTCCCTTTGTACAAGACATTATTGGATTCTTCTGTTAAACTTGAAAGTAAACTGAGGCTATAGGTCAGGATATATTGTTCTCTGGTCAACAGAGTATTGTGATTTAATTCTGAGAATCTACATTTTCTTGTTGACATGTACTTTTTGTCATTTTGGAGCAGAAAACCAAGAAATAGAGGAAGGTTCTCTGAAGATCACATCACTGGAAGTTGCTTTGATTCTTTTGGGATGGAAGATGGGGAGAGAGAAAGGGGATACTGAATACATAAACAGTTAAAATAAATGATAATGTTAATATAGCATGATAAATCTGCCCTCTTTGGAAGTTCCTTTGATCTGTTTTAATTGAGGCCCCATTTTCAGTTGAAATACTCTTTCAACCAAAATTATAGTTATTACTGATATTCTTATCATTATTCAAACTAACAGATCTATTGTGCTGTGTATTCTATATTATTTTTAACTTTTTAAATTTTTCTATGAGGTACTAGAGTCTAGCAGATAGAGCTAGTCTCAGAGGCAGGAAGACATGAGTTCCAATTCCATCTCACCTTGGTTATGCTACTTAACATGTCAAGAATATAATTTCCAACAACCAAAAGTTCTTCCCTCAAAGATCCCCATTTTAATGAAATCAGGGATTCAATTTCTTCTTTCCTTCATTTGTAAAACCCTTCTCTTCCAACTGATATCTAAAATAGCCAGATTATATCATCCATTCTCCTCCTCCACCCTTTCACCCCCCCCTTCCCCATCTCTACCCCCTAGTCTCCCACCCACTAGGAAAAAAAATCAACAGAATTTCATTGTGGATGTAATCCCACAACATGAGTGATTTAGGTGTGCACAGCATGTTCTGGGTTTCAGCAGTAGGATAACAGCTCCCTTGGCTTCTGCACTTGGAGTGGTTTCGAACTATCCTGGCAGCTCAGTGGCATGATTTAAGACTGTCTTTCTGGCTTGCTATTCATATGAAAGAGAAGAAGAGAGCAGCATGGGAACTCTGAATGGCTTATTTGCCATGGGTTGAACAGCTATTGTGAAATTCACGGGAGCCATTGAAACATTTAGCCCCACGATAGATATGTTGATTTTTTGGTATGGGTGGATGAAAAAAATGTTTTAATAGACAGGGGCAAGCAGCAGAGAGATGCTCTGTTGAAGAAAATGATTAGTTAGTGAGAGTCTTGTTGGTGACTTTATACATAAGATGGTGAACTCTTGCTAGCTTGTTTATATTTGTGAGATAATGGGCAGGATTTAAGAAATGCAAAGCAAATGCCTCTAATGCAGGGTGTCACTAGGTGTCACTCTGGATTCCATTATTTGATATTCTAAAGATTTCTGCTGCTTTCCCATTTTGCTACCAAAGCCCCTCACAAAACCTGAATAGACAATGTAAAATGTGCATGAATAACACAGAATTGCTGACTGAATGTCAATTTTCTAGTGTGTGACTTCTATTGATCATTCATTATTGACATGAAGGTCTCTAGCGTCTTTGCTTTTCACTTTAAACTCTTTCTCAGCTAAAATTTCCAAGCAACTGAACAGGAAGGCCTTGAAGAATGGGATGATTCAGGTCTCATAGGATGTTTTACAAAGTACTTTGACCTCAGGACGGAATCACGGGTACTTTTCATGAAGACCAGACAACTGCTTTGAATAAAAATTCTAACACCACGGAGGGAAAAAAGAATATATTCACATTAACCAGAGCTCATTTGCACATCTCTGGGAGGCCGTTTTGGGTGGGGGTGTTTACATGGGTGTACGTAGCATGTTTGAGATATTAAGAACTTTGTTGGACACCTTTTATATTTTTAAGATGCATTTTATACACCCACCAGTTTTATTTGTTGGGAAGACAGTAAAAGCTGAGTTTTTTTTTCCCTTCTCCGTGACAAATGACTTTCTGTACATTATTCTGGATTGTAGTTCCTCGGTTTTATTTCTTTGAGCTTTGTATACATTAATTAGGTATACACAATCAGAGCTGAGTGCAGAGGCAGCTAAATAAACAAATGACACTGTGGAAAGGTCTTTCTGCATACTAATCATATCCCACATCTGCAAGCCAAAGCTCTATAAATCGATTTGTTCTTTCACATCGAAAGACAAACAGCGATGCAAGTCAGCAGTTCCTTTGTCAAAGTCACAGACATTGCTGTTCTTCACAAATGCATCCTTACAGAGCTGGCTTCAACCATTTGATGATTAGCATTATTGGCAACTCTTCAAAGAAGATTCATCAAGTGATTTGCAATTGGATTGGTTACCATTTTTATGATGCTACTCCATGAAATCGAACTAAAAATGATTGACGTTTGAATTCTTACTTGGGGGATAAGAGAACTTGGGAAAGAAAGAAGGCATTCTAATCCATGGGAGGCTATGCAATGGCTGCTTTTCTGTGTGTGCACATGTATGCATGTGTGCGTGTATGTATGTAAGACGTGTTGCACCCTGTCTATCCTGGCTCCTATAGTACTGGATTAAATTATGAATAAATTCAACAGGGTGGCTATCTTTCTGTTGAGGAGGGAAGCACGGGCTCTTGATGGAATATACTCCCTTTTTTGGGTACCCAAATGACACATTTATGTCTTTTTGAAAGGGGATATGAAGACATCTAATCCATTTTGTTCCATGATGTGAAAGTGGACAAAAGCCTGAAGTTTTCCATTGTAGGCACTAGCTGTGATCCTAGAAAGAAAAGTTTTATTGGTGTGTAGAGAAAGGAACAGAGATTGGAAAATAAGGAAGGATCATGTATGAGAGCAAATTTCTTATTTATAATAACAACAATCATAATTAACATTTTATTGTACTGTGAGATTTGCAAAATGCTTCATAAATATCCAAAGTAGGAGGAAGATACTTTTCTTAGGTCCATTATATAGACAAAGAAACTGAGGAAGACAGAGATAAAGCCCAGAAACCTATGGCTAGTAAGTAGTCTTTCTGACTCAAGATCCAGGGCTCTATTCAGTGTGCCACCTAGAAATTCTGTCTTATAAATGACAATCAATCATCAAGCATTAATTAAGTGTCCTAGGAGCTGTATAAAGAGCAGGGGATAAAAGAAAGGTAAAAATAATCTCTATATTCAGGGAAATTCCATCCTTATAGTGGAGGTTAAGTTTGGAAGGCAAAACTCAGGCAATGGAGTGAGCAAGGGGGAATGGGAAAGACTTTCTACTTAAGACGTTATTTAAGTTGACTCTCCATGGAAGCCAAAGCTTCTAAGTGGCAGAGCTGATGTGGGAAAGTATTCTAAACAACCAGGGCAAAGGCACAAGGAGAGGGGTAGAATGTGAAAGGAATAGCAGGAGGTCACTAGATGACTCAGTGGATAGAGAGCCTCGCCTGGAGATGGGAGATCCTGAATTTAATTCTGGCTTTAGACACTTTCTAGTTGTGTGACCCTGGAAAAGTCACTTACCTACAATTGTTTAGTCTCTACTGCTTTTTTATGTTTGGACCAATAATTCATTATTGATTCTAAGATAGAAGATAAGAGTTAAAAAAAAAAAGAGAAATACCAAATAGGCTAGTGTAGTTGGATTATGGAGTAAATAAAGAAGAATAAGGTATGCTTTGCTAATATCACCATAATAGATTAGCCAAAATATAATATCATTAACAGCTGAGATTTTTTAAAAAAATACAGTCAAGTAGTAATCTTTTTGGAATCTGAGCAACTTTTTCTTTCCAGATTTCATCTGATCTTTTAGTAGCCTGAAAGGACCGAAGCTACTTTAGATGTTGAATTAATACTTGTGAAGTTGATATGACTAAGTAGATGAGTTCTAAGCAATTACGTGAGGCACAGAGATATTTATGTGAGTGACTTGTCCATCTTAGGCCAGTTAATGATGAATGAGTCAGTGCATGGATAAATGGAAAAAGAATGTGTAAAAGACTTGACATGTGGAAAGCATTGTGTTAAGTACTGGGGATATTAAAGAGAAAAGTAAATGCAGAGTCTCAGAGGAAGAGACAACATGTTGAAGGTTTCAGCTGCAACTCAGATGGCAAGGACTCATGGTCCTTAGGATACTGCTGGAAAGCAAATGGGGATACATCAACTTTAATGTCATTTCCACTCACAAAACTGCATCATTTTCTGATGTTAAATTTTGGGTAGTGATGAATCTACGGTGAAAAGAACTTTCTTTTCTAGGTTTCAAGCAAATGTTAGTATACCACCTGTAGAAATAATTGCCAGACCTCGTCTCCTTGGTTGACTCTTTTCTAAGATGAAAGCTTATGGAGCCTGGCCTGGAAACATGGCCAGTGGCCCGAGAGGCACTGCATTCCTTGGACTTAGCAGTCAGCAGCAATTGGTGTTAGTAGTGATAAGAAAAGTATGACCCTCTTTAAGATGACTGTTCCATCAGTGATGGCTGAGAGCCTGGGCTTGAAGCAAAGCTGGTAGTGTGAAGGACACCATTATTTCCAAGACTATTTGGTTCTGGGTCTGGAGCTTTTGCCATTGGGGTGTCAGGAGAGTTATGGCAGAGATCTGACTTTCCTAGAGCATGCTGCCTCTTCTCCTTCTTGCAGGGAGCCTTGCTGTTTATTTCTTAGATTGAAATTGAACAGAGTTCCTCAAGTAATCAATTTCAGCATCAATATTTTAATAACGCTTATGATCCTAGGATCACAGATTAGAACTAACAGGGATTTCAGGGGCCATCCAATCTAACCCCTATTTTTATAGATGAGAAAACTGAGTATCAGGGAAGTTGTACTTTAAGGTCACACAGGGAGGTGCAAAATATAATAATTCCCTAATTTTCACCAGGGCATGAAGGTGGCACAATGGATAGAATGCTAGGACTGTTGTCAGGAAGACTGGTCTCCTTAAGTTCAAATCTGACCTCAGACACTCACCAGCTGTGAGACCTTGGGCAAATCACTTAGCCCTGTTTACCTCAGTTTCTTAACTGAAAAATGAGAAGGAAATTGCAAACCATTCCAGTATCTTTGCCAAGAAAATCCCCAAAGGGGTCACAACAGAAATAACTGAAAAACAACAATTGTCAAAAAGTCTCCTCTCATTAGAATGCTAAAGTTTCATGCATTATAGGCTTTGACTAGTTGGGAGGCATCAAATGAATTTTTCTTTTCAAATTATGATTTAATTTGAGGAGATCTATTTTTTCCTGACTAAACTTCAATTTGGGGAACAATTTTTAGACTTATTCACAAAAAGCTAGCAGCATCAAAGGTGTTCCAAGAACAACGTTACTGTTAATATCTTCTGTTGGCAGAAATCAGTGCTGGGAGAAAGGTGAGAAATAGAATGATTTGGTAGACTAGTGTTCAAGATAACCTCATAGAGTGTTAATTTTAGGTCAGCAGCTGACTTTCTGAGTGACTTTGGGCAAGTGACTAAAACACTCTGCCCCTCAATTTCCTATCTATTAGATGGAAGCCGTAATATTGACCTATTGCAGAACAGTATTCTGAGTATTAGCTAATAAATGATGGCAAAAAAGCACTGTGCAAATCTAAAGCACTATAGAAATGATTTAGTATTATTGCCACCACTACTAATAATTATAATGATAATAAAAAGTGAATGATTCTGCTGTGGAGAGCTTGATTCCCAAAGGAAAGTTATTTTTTCTTGATCTGTTTTCATGTTTTAACTGGGTTCTTAAAGCTGCTTAATTGAAAAAATGAAAGTATTTCAAGGCTCCTGGCATTCGTAGCCTCATTGTAGAATCATTGCTCCCAAATCCAAAGGTGAAGAGGCTCATAATCCATCTGTACTCTACATTTAGGAAATTGTTCCTGTCATTAGGTTGTTTTTACATAATGGGGGGAGGTGAAGAATAGTATTAGCAATTCTCTTCCTTTGGTTAGAATCTTATAAGCATTGTCTGATGGAGAGAAGGAAGGGGCTTTGGGAAAGAAAATATAATTCTAGTAATAACTCACTTGTCTAGAACTCAACAATTCAGCAACATTTCCTATCTAGAACATGGTTAAAAAGCGGAAAGAAAGGAATAAAAGTCTTCAGACTTATCATGAAAGGTGTCTAAAATTGATGTTTGGTTGTAGAAAAAATATTTCAAATCCTAACTTAAAGGATTACGAGGAAGTAGGCTCAGACTCTATCGAAGGAGAAGATGACAGTGAAGAATTCTAGAAAGCATCCATCCAGCTACCAACCTCATTTGACCTTGTCTGTCTTTTGTGTCTTTCCCTTTTCCTACCACTCCAAAATAAAGTCCTTTCTTATTTGCAAAAATAAAAATAATAATTTAAACACAATTCTAGCGAGCTTTATTACATGATTTTCTGACCTATTGTGTATTAGAAACAGCAAATTAGGGACAAGAGGCACTGCTTGGAGCAGGCAGGCAGACAATATAAAGTTACAACTGACAATCTAATATCAGAGGAGGAGACAGAAAAACTATATCAAAAAGTTAGATTCAAGAATTCAAAAAAAGCACTACAACCTGGTGTCATTTCATGTAGGGCCAAAGAGTTCTAAACATCTCAAGAAACCCTGAGGGTATGCTTATATTACAGCAAAATTTAATAATTAACTTTCTTCCAAAATAGCAAATGCTGAATTGCCAAGAAAAAAGTTACATTCGACTTTTTTTCTCCTCTAAATTCCTACTCTTTATTGGGAAGAAAAGTGATCCATGAAGATCTGAATTAAAATCCAGTCTCTGATACTGAAAAGCTATATGACCTTACACAAGTCACTTCACCTCTATTTGCCTCAGTTTCCTCATCTGTAAAATAGGAATAATAGTATCATCTTCTCAAGGTTTTTGTGAGGCACAAATGAGAGCCTATCTTTGAAAAGCACTTAGTGCTGTGCCTGGTACATAGTTGGTGCTATAGAAAGGCTACATCCTTCTTCCTCCTCCTCCTCCTCCTCCTCCTCCTCTTCCTCCTCCTCCTCCTCTTCTTTGGGACAATGGGATACTACCTCCAGCAAGTTCTATTAAGCTAGCAAGACTTAGTGTATGGGCTACAACCAACATTTGTGTCCCCAATCAGAAGAGTAGGTAATTCCAAGTTGAGGGAGACATGATCACGAGATTGGATACTAGTTAATGATGAACATTTTTGGCCACAGCCCTGGATGAGCTCCAAGTGCCTGAGGGTGAGCTTAGCCTGAAAGCAGCTAAGAGATGCAAGAGATGCTAAGAGATAAAACACTTGGCTAGGAGTCAAGAAGACTTGAGATAATCCAGTACCTGAAACTTAACTGGCTGTTTGATCCTTGAGTATTGCACTTAATGTAAGCTTGCCTCAGTTTACCTCTGGTATAAAATAGAGATAATAATATGACGTACCCCAAAGAGTTGTTCTGGATTAAATGAGATTTGTAAAGTGTTTACCATGGTGCCTGGCACATAGTAGGTGCTTAATAAATATTTGTTCCATTGTATAGATCAAGGCACTATTCCCATATGTAAAATTACAGATGTTTTAAAAATATTGTGATACAGTTTTTGCTTCAGAAGGCAAGCAGAACATGGATGCTGACAGCTTTGCCACTTTAGAATGCAGAAATGTTTTTTTTTTTTTAATGAATAAACCCTTATCCCCCAAAAAAACAAAAAACAACCAAATCCAAAAAAAGCCTTCCAAACTCAGCTGTCCAGAATGGCTCATTCCCTGAGGGTTCTGAGTAGTTGAGATTTTACTGTATAAGCAATTCAAGTTTTGTATCATTGTCTTACATGGAGACAAAGTTTACAGTAATGAAACAGAAAATTGATTTCTTAAACCAGCACTCGGGTCAAGTTGAAAATAAAACTGGAGGTAAGGGAGAATAAAATTGAGGGGGAAATGAACTGAATATAGTCAGTCAGAAAGGCATGTAAAATTTACAGCTAAGAATATTGCAGCTGTAATTAATGACAATGTCTTAATTCCCTTTTGAAATAATTTATTGGAAAATGTCCCCCAAAGTAAAGATTTGCTTTTGTAGGAGCTAACTGGTATAGGATGGGAGGGTTTTTTTTTTTTTTTAAAGATAGGCTTTAAAAAAAGAAATTAGACTTCAGATGTGAAAGCCAAGAAAGAAAAACTAAATGACTACCCTATGAGAGGGTTTCTAAGTGTCAATATTGAAATCAGGGAATAAATATGCCTCCATTGTAATCTGTTAACTTTATATATAATTTCAAATTAATTTATTTTTTAAATAAATGTCTGACCTAGAAGTATTTAAACTTTAGAAGAGGGAAATAATAACGAACCTCTTCTTAAGAATCTTTATTGGGGTCAGTTGGGTAGCTCAGTGGATTGAGAGAAAGGCCTACACACACAGGAGGTTGTAGGTTCAAATCTGGACTCAGACACTTCTTATCTGTGTGACCCTGGGCAAATCATTTAAAGTCCATGGCCTAGCCCTTACCACTCTTCTGCCTTGGAACCAATGCATTGTATTGATTCTAAGATGGAAGGAAAGGGTTTAAAAAAATCTTTATTTATTGAACTCAACGTCAAGAACTTAAGATGTCATTTAGATTACTTAACCTTTGTTTGCCTCAGTTTCCCCATCTATAAAATGAGAATAATAAAACATCTACCGCCTAGGATTGTTGTAAGGATCAAATAGGATAACTGTAAAGTGCTTAGCACAGTGAGTGACACATAGTTATTTTAGTTATTTATCTTCATCCTCTTCATCAGCAACTTTGAACAGTTGGTTTCAAGCGATTTTTTAACTGAATCTTTCTCCATACTAGTTTATTGTCTCATCAAATTCCTAATTTGATTCACTGTTTCCTAATTTCTGATTTTTTCTCTGCTGCTTTTTATTCTTCTTACAACTTCTAAATTGCTTGGCCCATGACCAAAAGGCTTCTAAAAGCTCTGGACTCATACAGATTAGGATCATTATTGAGGATGACCTCAGAAAGGGTCAGGTTCTCTTTCATAGACTTGTTCCTACCTTCTTTCCTGGAATTGCTCCAAGGAAAATATCCTGGTTTCTCCATGATTCCCAAATGTAGAGACATCAGTTCTCCTACAAATACTAGACTCATCAAATGTACACGGGACAACACACTCATTATTTTTCCCCTTTATAAAAAGCAAATGACTTATATGAACCCTGAACAGAAACAAAAGTAACATACGCAGCCTATCCACTAGATACCTGAAGGGAATGGAACTTGGAGTTGTTATTGGGATAACATTTTTGACATTCCTTTGAGGGCTTCATTACTTTGGAGTTTCCACAAGATCTCCTCAGGACTCGCCGTGCCACACTGTATTGTCGATTTCTCTCACAATTACAACATACTTTGGGGGTTGTTGAACAAATAGCCCCCTTTAGAACTTCCCTTTTAACCTACACTGCCTTATAGGAGATAGATGGACTAAATTCTTTCTCAAAAGAAGCACGCTACCTTCAGACAAAATGTTCGTCCTACTTGATGGTTTTTCCTGGGCTCTCAGATGTGGAAATTCTCAAGCTTGGTAACTCTTGAACTTGGCACTACTTTTGAGGCACTGCATAGGAACAAACTCCTTGCCTCTTCTTACTAGAACACTTTATGCTGCCCAAGGAGTTCAACCCTCACTCTTCCCTCGTGAAAACAGGAGTTTGGGTTCATCAACTGAGTGAGCCCATACATTTTTGCCTTTATCATGTGCTTATGCAGGATCTCTGTAATTGTCCATTATCAGGGCTCTAGGCTCTGACTTTCTAAGAAAATGAAACAGACACTAATACACCTTTGGTGGAACTCTGAACTGATCCAATTATTTTGGAAAGAAATCTGGAACTATGCCCAGAGTTATAAAATTGTGTCTACTCTTAAACTCAGAAATAACACGGTTGCATCTTTTTCATAGGTTGGTCAGGGAAAAAGGAAAAATAAGCCTCTCTGTTCTAAAATATTTCTAGCAGCTCTCTTTGTGGTGGCAAAGAACTAGAAATGGAAGGGATGTCCATCAGTTAGGGAAGGACTGAACAAGCTGAGTCATATGATTGTGATGGAATATTACGACACCATAAGAAGTGATGAACAGGTTATTAGAGAAGTGAACATATCTCATTCCTTGCAAAATCTCTACTGATAGATAATTCACCACAATCTCAGGCATTCAATTCCACTTTTCAACAACACTAGTTTCTAGGGATTTTTTCCTTATATTGATCCAAAATCTATTTCTTTGCAACTTCCAACCATAGCTACTGTTTTTGTCTTTTAAGCAGAGAAAGCTTAATCCCTCTTCTACATGACAATTCCTCAAATACTTGAAGACAACTCTAATGCCATTACTCTTTAAGTCTTCTCTTCCTTTGGTTAAATATTCCTACTCCTTTAACCATCCTGGCTCTTCTCCAGTCAATATTCTTCCCAAGATGTATCAGTGGGAAAATAATACAGTGCTCCAGATGGAGTCTGACCAAGGTTGAATAACATAGGATTATCAATTCCCACTTTCTGGATGCTATGCCTACCATGTCCTGTTGAGCTTATGGTCCAGTAAGTTCCCTGTATCTTTTTCACACAATTATTTCTAGTCCAATTTCTTCTCCATCCTCTAATTATGCAGTTAATTTTTTTGCAGCTAAGTATAGAATTTTACCTATCTCCCTAATATCTTCTTATTTTTTGCACACAATTTTGACCTGATATAGTATGACTCTCTGAACATACTAGCTGTCCCTCCTACATTTTTGCCTCCAGAAAACTTGATGAGAAAGCCAGTGAAGCCATGATACAAATAATTGAATGAAAGTAAAATCTAGCAACAATGTTCGAGTAGGATCATCACCCAATTCTTCCTCATAATTACATCAAAAATAACCCAGGAAAAAGCATTAGATAAAATTTATTTTAAGAAATATATGAAAAAAATAGTTTTCCAAAGTAGGCTAGCATGAGAAGACTGAAGTCTGTGGCACTTTGAACTGGATTTAGCCATAAAGATATAGTATAGAACTATAATACACAACTGAATTGGGGCCAATGGCTGTACACTAGGGCAAGAAGCAGTCACGGGCCCAGAAAGATTTTAGGACCTGTCATTGTGTAGGGAGAAAGACTAGGAACTAACTGGCAGCACTCTTGCTATGATCCCAGAACTGGGCTAGAGAACCAGAATAGATTGAGGAGGAAACGTATGCCCAAAGGTGGCAATATCTGCCATTGTGTATTAGGGAGAGAAACAAGAATGAGAGCAAATAGTAGCTCTCTGTTTCTGAAGAAACTTCCAATTAGCTTACAGGACTGGGGCTAGGAGCAGTCTAATTGTTACAGCCAAGAACAAGCCTTACAGACCTTTACCCAGCCCCAAACTTGCATTAAGATCTTATAGAGCTTAAACCCAAGAGGGTAACAATTAGGCTTCACCTGGGATCAGAATACTTTAGACAGGCAAAAAGTCTTTAGGATCATAGACTAAACCACCCCTGAAAAGCATGGAACCCATTCAGAGAAGATAGCAGGACAGCAAAAAATGCGAATCAGTACAAAAGAAGACCAATATATTCCTCCAGAAATGTACAATGTCTGGTACTAACACAATATGTAATTTGGAAAGTAAGAATGAAGACTAGACAAAAAAAAAAGACTGTATCATAAAGACTATTATGGTGCCAAGAAGAACTATGAATGGATTATACTAAACTTTCTACAAACAAAGCTTCAGAGAAAAGATGTGGATGCAAGGTCAACTATAATTACTCAAAGATATGAAGCAAGAGCTTTAGAAGTTTTAAAATCATTGAACAAATGGAATGAGAGTGACAGAGGAAAGGATTGAAATAGAGATGAGAGTTTGGGAGGAAAGAGTTGGAAGGAGATTTAATAGTTTAGTACAAAACCTTACTCAAGTAACAGATACTTTGAAAATTAGAAAGACCGAAGAGAATTTAATTACTTTCATCAATCAAAATCAAAAGTCTAGAAAATAAAAGAAAATATAAGATATCTCATATAAAAAAACTGACCTGGAAAACAGATGAATAAGACATGGCTTAAAAATCATTGGACTATATGAGAGCCAGGAACAAAAAAAAAAAAAGAGCTTTGACATTAAAGTGTAAGAAATTTTGAAGGAAACTTCTCAGACATATTAGAAAAAAGAGGACAAAGTAAAAAAATAAAAAAAAAATCTATTGATCGTGATTTGAGAGAAATTACAAAAGGACAACTTCTAAGAATATCATAGCCAAATTTTAGAGCTCGTGGTCAAAGAGAAAACATTTAAAGTGTCCAGAAAGAACGAGTTAAAGTACTGAGGAGTCATTTTGTGTATGTGTGTGTGTGTGTAAGTAAGGTATTAACCTGTGATTTCAATGTTGCCAATGAAAATCAGCAAACATTCTACAACTTGTAATCTAAAACAAATCTGTCCAAAGTGGGACCCAAGTTTTCTCTTGATAAACACTATGCCATGTTGTTTCTCTGGCACATATATAGTTGCTAATGGTTTAATTTTGTCATTGATGTTGATTTTGTTTCTCCCCAAAGGACCTAATTTTCTTACTTCTCCTCCCAAAATTGTCTATTTTTTCAAAATATTGTTTTTCAAGTCCATTCAATCTATTGTTATATTATTGGTTTGGGGAGACAATATTTTTTACAATTTTCCATTATTAGTAAATATATGGTTTTTAATTTAGTGTTATACTTGAGATGTACATCTACCATTAGTATGGTTTTCTTCCTTGAGTTTTCTCCTCATTATTTGTCATGGATTTACATTGGTCATTATGCATTTGTTTGGTCATTCCTCCTCTGTGACCCATTGGAACACATTCACAAGGTAGCTGGTCAGGCTTAGTGATCAGGGTTGCTGTGAAGCAATGTCATATTAACTTCACATCAATTTTCATTCAAATGTACACATGAAAATCCTTATCTGGTTGTTATGCAAATTTTTTGTGTGTGCTTCAGTATGTGAAAGGTGCTATTTTTAATTGGTAAAATTTAATATGAAAGACAATGGTTGTGTTGATAGAAAAAAAGAGAAATTTTAGATTTGAAATTTTAATTTAAATAATTATTGACCATTAACTGATATACTTAAAAAAGGATACAATAGTGTGTAAAACCTACTGTAGATGACTGCCCCAAAAGTAAGAAGTTCAGTAAGGGACAGATTCCCTCTGCCCTAGGAACATTCTAAACTATATTTCAAATTCGTAGGTTGGAAAGAAGGACACACATTGTAGAATGAATGATAAATAGGTTTAAAAATGGGTCACATGAGTAGAAACAAGTATAGTACTGAGATAGCCCATCAAGCGCAAACAGCTGGAGTTGTAATGAAGACCGGCATGTGCTGGAGCCAGCTCAAACTGAATCCTGAGAGATTTTGAGAATTTGCAGTGTGAGCATTTATGTCTTGGAAATAAATAAACTCTACAAATCAGGGCTTGATTTATTGTTTTGTTGATGGGGTAGATTGAAAGAGGTGATAGAGAAAATGTTAATAGTTCAGATTAAATTTAAATATATCTTTTTTTTTTTCTCCTGGAGAGTAATTAGTTAAATATTTAGCAGGACATCACTGGGTGAAGGCAAAGCCATCCCTTGGGCAGGGAGATTGGGGCTTTGCCTTAGAGCACCAAAATTTAGGACATGCACATATCATTTATCTACTGCAGTGGCAAGGATAATAAATTGAAAAAGGAAATAGCTAGAGAAGTTGTGCATTTTTTTCTTTTTCTCTCCATTTTCCAACTGAATTTGTCTTTAAAATTTTATTTCAGGGCATTTTCTTCATTGTTTGTCCTGGAAACAATATTTAGTATTTGTCTCACATGCTTCTTCTTCTTTTTTTAAGCCCTTCCCTTCCCTCTTGGAATTAATATTGTGTATTGGTTCCAAGGCAGATGAATAGTAAGGGCTAGGCAATAGGGGTTAAGTGACCTGCCCAGGGTCACAAAGCTAGGAAGTGTCTGAGTTCAAATTTGAACCCAGAACCTCCCATCTCTATGCCTGGCTCTCAATCCACCTAGCCACCCAGCTGCCTCCAACCTCACATGCTTCTTAAGGAGCTGGGGACAATCCAGGTGAGGTCTCTACTTTCACAGTCTTGTATTGCCTAGAACAACTGTTTAATGATACCATTTTATAGAGTAGAACTATTCATCATCATCTCCAATCTCCACTTCCAGAACAATGAACTACATGGGTATAGATTATATATAACCAGCTTAATTCTTTGCTCTGGAACATACCAAAAGACCAGTCAGCAATTCTGATCAGTTAGCAATTGAGAAAAGGAAAGTTAGAGAAGAGAAAGGTTTTCTTTTTTTCATAAAGAACTTATCTTCTTTTATTGACAAGTAAACAGTCATTGAGAGCTAAATAAAGGGATTTGAAATAGTTCAAGAAAAGAGTGTCAAGTATTTTAAATTTTAAGGTGGTTAGGACTTACAGAGTACTGATAGAAGAAACAGCCTTTATCTCATCAGTTGAGGATGATTATAACTTTGAAGTAGACAGTACTTTGAACAATCTGATATCAAACTAATCATCTTTTATTATATATCCATTCGAACTTCCAGGTCATTAATTCTCAGCATCCTTTGCTCACATAAAAAGTCAAGTATGGTAATAGTTATCAGAAGATGGTCCATCCTAAGATCCAAGGGAATGTAAATTTTTACTGAGTGTCTGGAATTTCCTTTTGTGTTACTATTCCATGAAAACAGATGTTTCAGATTTGTAAAAGGGAAGAAGGCTAAAGAAATTAGAAGCGAAGTTGCCTCCCTCCTTTGGGGTGTGACCAACCAGCATTCTTCACTGCAGCTAGAACTGCTTTGGGAGCTAAAGTGGAACTTTAAAACTATCTATTTTATTGACTTTAAATGAGTCTCTTATGTCATGCCTGCTGGACTTAGGGTCTGCCTTCAGTCCTTCAATCTTTTGATCTTGTTCATGTTGCCATTAGTTACTGCCCACTAAAAGTATCATATTGTATGTTTGGATTTATTCTCTTCTTATAATAAAGAAAGTAATTCATTTCAAAACCTACTCGAGGTGTGAGGAAAGCATCTAAGCATTTTAAAAGGCAAAAATTAAGCACTGATATTCTTTTGGAAAGATTTACAAATATTATAACTTAGCTTCCTTTGAAGCTTCCAATCTTAGTGAATAGGAAGATGGGGAAGCCATGAACAATATATATATATATATATAAATTAAGAAGAGGAATCCTGTCTATAGGAAAAGTGGTAAATTCAGTCTTAGATATGTGAAACTTAAAGTGCTCTAAGATATCACAGTGCTCATTCCTTGTAGGCTGTTGGGCATATATATCATCTTGTAATTTAAATTAAAGATCAGGGTTAAATATATAGAAATGGAATTGACATAATAAAAAGTTTAAGCCATGGGAGTGGATGAGTCCACCATAGAATAGGATAACAACTGCTTACCTATATTCATCTTAAAACTTACAAAGCACTTTATTTCCATCATATTATTTGAGCCTTACAACTCTATGAGGCAAACACTATGAGTGTTAATGTACCCATTTTACAGATGATTGATTTCAGTAGGATGATTAGATCATTTTTCCTGGTCATAGACCCAATAAGTATCAGAACCAAGAAGATTGACACAAATGTGTTCTTCATCAAATCACATTGCCTAGAGAATGCCTGTATTGAGAAAATAGCAGACATTGGGAGAATGAAGAGGAGAGCCTAGAGAATACATAAGGGAGCTTAGTTAGTATAGCATCAAGCAGAGTGATGTTTAAGAGCTCTAAATTATGCAGAAGTCAAGGAGGACATTGTCGTTTCTGAGCAAGATGAGTAGACATAGTGGACCAGCAGAGCAGAGAGAAGCTGCCCTTGTCATATCTCCTTGTCCCCATTGCTGTCCTTCTCCACCCCTAACCCCAATCCTCTCTCACTCACTGTCTCCTCTTCCTTCTCTTCTGCTCCTGGCATGGTTGACCTTCATCACTTCCTCTTTCTTCTATGCCAAAGCTCCATAACAGGGAGGAAGAGTAGTTACCAAATAAGAGAGAATCGCATCTAAAATGAGGTGGGGGGGGCTGGGGTGAGACTAAATGATTATTAGCATTTTCTTACTTTAAAAATTCTGTGATTTTGTTCTCTAGAATATATCACTCAGAAACATAGTTTTTTAAAGTAAAAATTTCTCTGCTCTATAAGCACACAAGTTAGAGTTTTAAAATGTAGTAATTGTTCTGTCATTTCAGTTGTGTCTGGCTCTTCATGACCCCAGTTGGGGTTGTCTTGGCAAAGATTTTGGAACAGTTTCTTATTTCCTTCTCTAGATCATTTTTAAAATGAAGAACGGAGGCAAACAGGGTTAAGTAAATTGCTCAGGGTCACACAGCAAGTCAGTATCTGAGGCTAAATTCAAACCCAGGTCTTCCTGACTCCAGGGCAAGTGCCCTATCCATTGTGCCATCTAGCAACCCAAATGATATTATAACAGGAATGCAAGATTTGTGCAAGCCTTCTCCCCACCCCTTTGCATTATCTAATGGTAGCAAATGGTCTAAGTAATCTATAGGGTCTTTCCTCTCTCTGTCTCCTTTTCCCTCTGACTCTCCCTCCTCCTCCACCTTCTCTCTTCTCTCCTCCTCTTTCTCGCTGACGAGTGAATCAAAAACCACTCAATGTTGTAGTAGTAATTCTTGTTTCACAAAAGTCTCTCCCCATTTCTTTGGAGTGGTCAGTAGTCACAAGCAATATAAACAATCTATAAGGCCTTCATTTCTCTCTCTTGTTTTTTTTTTCAATTCTAAATTCTCTCCTCTCTCTTCCCCCTTCCCCCACCTGTTGAGAAAGCAAGAAAATAAAATTTATTACAAATATTTACAAACAATTTGGAACAAATTTTCTCATTACATAGTTTTTGATTGTCTTATTATTTTATACATGACTTTGTTTTCTATTTCTACTTGCTAGATCTTGTTGACAATATTCAGAAATAAAGAGATTTGTGTGGATTTATTTTATATCCTTCAATTTTGCTGAAGTTGTTATCTGTGTTGGTTAGTTTTCTTTTAGTTGGCTCCCTGAGGTTCTCCAAATAAACAATTACATCATCTGAAAAGAGTAACAGTTTTGTTTCCTCATTATTTATGCTTATTATATTAATGTATTTTTCAACACCAATGCTGATAATGGACACTTATTTCTCACATATATCCTTTATAGATAATATTTGCCCTTGGTTTTAGAGAGATTCCACTTATCATTTTAAGGAGAACTCTATTCCTATACTTTCCAATATTTTAATAGGTTTAGGTGTTATAGTTTATCAAAAATGTTTCATCTATTGAAATAATCATATGATTGTTGGGCCAATTATGCCTAATATGGAACCATCCCTGCATTTCTTGTATCTAACATGGTCATAGTGTAAGTATGCTCTTTGAGATATATTGATATAGTCTCCTTTATAGTATTTTAATTTCTTTGTATGGAAATTGATTTATAGTTTTCTTTTTCTGTTTTTTACTCTCTGTCACTTGGGTATGAAGACCATATTTTATTATAGAAAGAATTTGTAGGGATGCCTTCTTTATTTTTTCAAACAGCTCATACAGCATGGAAATTCTTTAAATGTTTAAAAGAATTTACTTATTTATCTACTGGTCCTGCCTTGGTTTTCTTATTTTCTTTTTGTTTTTTTTCTTATAGAGTTCATTTATGGCTCATTCAATTTCTTTTAAGAAGTAGGATTACTTAAGTAGTCTATTTTCTGTTCTTTTAATCAGGGCAATTTATATTTCTGTAAATATTCATCTATTTCTGTAAGAATGTAAGTTTTGTTAGTATGAATTGGGCAAAATCACTCTTATAATTAATTTTTTCATCCTCAGTGGTCATGAATTAAAGTTTTTCATTTTTCATACTAGCAATTTAGTTTTTTTTTGAAAATTGTGTAGGCCAATGATTTAATCTATTTTATTGTTTTTAAACAAAATCAACTCAATCCCTCATTTTATTCATTAGTTAAATGTTTGATGTTCATTTAATTCTGTTCATCTCTCCTCTGATTTTTCAAGATTTTGATTGTGTTTTTTTAGTTTATTAGATTTCTAAAGGGATTTTTTTTGGCAAATTTCAAAATTATCTACCCTTTCTTTTATTGATTAATTTATCAATAAACATTTATTACATACCTACTCTTTGCCAGACATTGTGGCTAATAGGCACATATAAGCATTTAAAGATAAATGATCCCCTAGGAACTGATTTAACAATAATCCTCAAATTTTGACATGTCTCATTGTTGTAGTTATTGTTAATGAAGTTATTAATAATTTCTAAGATTTGATTTTTTGACTCCTCCATTCTTTAGGATTACTATATATTTTTCAATTATTTTAACCTATCCTTTGAAGGTACTTTAGAGAATTTAATTTTTATTTCACTATGGTCATAAAAAGGTGTATTTAATATTTGTACTTTACTATATTTGTTCAAGAGATTTTTTTGCTCTAATATAGGGTCAATTTCTGTGAATGTGTCATACATGGTAAAAAAAGAGATATTTTCCTTTCTATCCCCATTCAAAATTACATAGAGAGAAGTCTATCATGTATAATATATAAACAATTCTATTCATTTCTTTAGCTTCTTATTTGTTTATATTTTATTTGGGACCAAGAGAGATAGATTGAGGCTCTTTATTAGTATAGTTTTATTGGATATTTCTTCTTTTAACTTCATTAGCTTTTCTTGAAAGAATTTGGGTGCTATACCATTTATTGTTTATATGTTTAATACTAAGTATTTAGAACGGAATTAATAGCCTATGGTACTGCATAGTAAAATGTGGCTTTCCTATTAATCTCATTTCATTAACTCTATTTTTGCATTTTCTTTGAGTTCTGATTGTCATCTCTTTCTTTTTTACTTCAGTTGAAGCATAATTGATTCTGCTCCAACCTCTTATTTTCACTCTGAATATC
Organism: Monodelphis domestica; assembly: GCF_027887165.1. Classification (NCBI taxonomy): domain Eukaryota; kingdom Metazoa; phylum Chordata; class Mammalia; order Didelphimorphia; family Didelphidae; genus Monodelphis; species Monodelphis domestica. The sequence goes on along the minus strand of NC_077234.1, from coordinate 125,959,301 downwards.
TTTCTATTTTCTGTGTTTCTTGCAAACAACATATTGTGTATTTTAGTTTCTAACTATTTTCTGGGTGAATAAGTTCCATTAATATGACTAATTATGATTGCAAACTCTATATTTCCCCCCATACTCATCTTCAATACTCACTCTTCTTTTTTTCCCATCCCCTCTTTGAGTCTGTTTTGCTTCTGATTATTCCCCCCTCAATATAGCCTTTCTCCTATCCAACCTTTCCTCACCACACTTTTGACTTCTTTTTACTTCTACTTGTCCAGTATTGCATAAGATGAATTACTGTATCCAAATGTTTTGATACACATATTTCTTTCTCCTTGAACTGGTTGAGTTGAGAATAAGGTTCAAGTGTTGCCCAATCCATTCTCTCTTCAGCCACTAAAGTGATTTTCCTAAATTATAAGTCCAAAAATGTCACCCCTTACTTAATAAACTCCCGTGGTTTCCTAATGCTTCCAAGGACAAATATAAAATGCCCTGTTCACAATTCCAAACTCCTCACAACTGAACCCCCTCATACCTTTCCAGTCCTTTTATAATGTACTCCCTCATATATACTCTTTTTTTTCAGTAATTCTGGCCCCTGGGCTATTCCATGAAATGAGAAAAATCATCTCTCAGCTCCAAACATTTTCTCTGGAGTTTTCAATAACTAGAACACTCTTCTTTACTCCAATAACTGAACCCTCTGACTTCCTTTGAGTCTCACCTTCTATAAGAAACTTCCCTAAACCCCTCTTATTTCCAGTACCTTCCCACTATTAACCATTTCCTATTTATCCTGTATATAGAGAATATTCTTAGAGAATTGCCTGGAGCAATAAGAGATCTAGAAGCTTGTCTATGATCACACAGACTTTTTCAGAGAAGGAAATTTAATTATTGATCTTTTTACATTCTTAAATGTCAATGAAACCATAAGCAAATTAGGGGAGTACAAAATATTTTACCTTTTAGATCTATGGATATGGGAAGAATTTAGGTCAAAACAAGATATAGAGAACATTATGAGATGTAAAATAGATAACTTTGACTAAATTAGTTAAAAAGTTTACACGCAAACAAAATCAATGTAACCAAGATTAAAAGACAAACAACAAACTGGGATAAAATCTCCATAACGAGTCTCTGATAAAGGTTTAATTTCTCAAATTAAGAGATGTTCATCAATTGTGGAATGACTGAACAAGTTTGATATATGATTGTAATAGAATATTGTTTTGCCATTAGAAATAACAAACAAAATGATCACAAAAAGTCTGAAGTGACTTGTATAATATGATGCAAAATGAAATGAGCAGAAACAGAAGAAATTATGCATAATGATAATTATGCATAAAATAATAACACCAATTAGATATAATGATTAACTCTGAATAACTTAATTATTATCAACAAGTTAAGAATACAATACAACTCAAACGACTTGTGATGAAAAAGGCTGTCCACCACCATAATGTAGATCGAAACATACCATTCTTCATTTTATTTCCTCCTTGAATTTGTCTAGTATAAGCAAAAAAAAAATAGCTTGTTTTACAACATGACAAAGAAATATGCATTACATGATAATATATGTACAACCTATATCATATTACCTGCTTCATGGGGAGGTGGAAGGAGTGAGAACAATAAAGTGAACATGGATTTCAAAATGTCAGAAAATGAATATTAAAACTGTATCAACATACCATCTCAAAAAAATAGACCAATTTTTTAAAAGCTATGTCAAAGGAGATCATTTTGGTAGGTCCTTTAAAACCAAAAGAAAAAAGTGAGTTTGAATTCATTATCTTACTGTGTATTTGTTATCTGAAGACCAGCTCTGCCAAATTAGGGAGGGAGAAGAGCCTGGTAGAAACAGCCAGACTTTCCCCCCAAAGAATGCCTCCCCAAGGAATGTATTTAGGTCATTTATCTGTTGTTTCCCCAAATTCCAAAGGCCTTTACTCTCACATAAAATTTCATGATGAGATTTATGTGTGTCTTTAAGACATTTAGTTAAAATGATGAAACCCAACAAGTTCAGGTAGAAAATCTGTAGCACATGTAAGGAACATAGCATAAAAGCAATAACTAAAATGGAGAGAAAGGGAGGAATGTTTAGTCTAAATGTGCCAAACCCTCACCTTTACTTTTTTCTTCTTCATTTTCTTGTCATATAAAAACCTAAGAAATGTATTCTTTTTATGATTTAAGTCACCAGTTATTTATTCAGCCCTAGTTATATGTTAGATTCTGGGTTTACACAAGAAGTAGAAGGCATGATACATAGCACTCAGTGACCACAAGGGGATTATAATCTTGCCAATTTGAAGTGGATTTTGTTAAAATCTGCTTTTCGAGGTTTGACATGAAAAGTGCAATGGCATAATTTAGAGGAAGATTTTGTTTGATCAATTGCAAGAATTTTAGAATCCTATATCTTATAAAAATGTCTCATTGATTAAGAGTGTTGGGAGCTGTAACTATAGCTACCATATCAAAGAAAGATGATTCTCCACCCCTCCAAATATATTCTGGATAGAAAACACAAAAAAAGAAAACTGGCTGTGAGTTGTTTCATTGATTCAGTCATGCATTCATTGGAATTCAATGGTAAAACCACCAACAATCTAATTGCAATGATCTGTGATTATAGTCCCATTTGAAAGGTTCCCTTCCTGCTACCTCAGTTTGCCAGACCCTTAAAAAAATGAATACATGCCTTTTGTACCCTTTCAAAAGTTGGTAATCCAGTTTTGACTGGGTTGTGAATTTTTTGCATCAATATGCAAATGCCCCTGTGAGGATACACAGAAAATTATGACTTTGTCCTACTACTTTGATTCTGATCTACATGCATAGCTTAAAAAAAATGATCACCATGGAAGACTACTTCCTGCCCTAGATTTATATCTGACCATCATGAAATAGCAGAAGTTACAGGATAAATGTGTTTTGTTGTTCGCCTCGGTTTGGGAAGCATTTTCTTCTTATTCATGCTGATCATTAGAATGCTAACATCTACTTTTAAAATAACAAAGCAGAAAGTTAATAATTAGATTCTACAAAGTTTCCCAAATAGTTCATGGGAGTTGAACAAAAAAACAATTTTAGCTGGCTCAATAGGGTGGAAGTATTACTACATCAATCCCTATCTTTTCTGAATTTTCCTTGAAAATTCACTAAGTAACTTTACTTATTTCCTCCAAAGCATTTATGCTATATCATTTCCTTGGTTTGTTTCCCTGTCTTGGTGTCTTTCTAACAAACAACAATCTAATTCTAGAATCTAACTGTATGTAATGGATGGGGGGTATTTATAAGGTTTCATGGAATATTAGCCACAGACATGGCCAAAAATAAAACTAACATTTGCATGTTCCACAAGAGGAAGAGAACGTCTAGAAGCTTGACAATATCAACAAAAAACAAAAACAAACTCGTCAAAGAATCATGTTTGAAAATAGTTAGGGCAACTTCAAAAATGTATTTTGCAATGAAGACATTTTCTGTAGAGGGATAAAAATATCCTTATGTTTAAAGAGAAAATGCTTCCTCGTTTCCTTTCCAACATATTCTTTATCCAACATCTGTTCAGTCATTGGGAAAAAAAGAGCACAATTCATTGTCTACATTTATTACCCTCTCTTGCTTTGAAAAATTAGAAGACCATTTGATAAAGCCATATCTGGTATGTAAATGGCATAGCACATATGAGATATACATCTTATGACATTACATTGGACTTGACCCATGAAAAATATTTTGACTTGTTTTCTAAAATTGAATTACCAATCGACAAAACCTCAGGATAAAACTATTCTAGGGGTAAGAGAATCAGGAAGAATCTGAAGGAAGGAGGGAAAATTTTTGTAGGAACACATCCAGAATGTCCTTAGAAGGAAAGGATTCATTTAAGAATACTTGGAGATTGGGAAGGTTCTGGAAAGGAATGTAGGACTCACCTAGTGGGGAGATGAAAGGTTAGTCAAAGACCATATAATCCATAACATTTTTGCTTTTCACTAGCGTTGAATTGATGCTTGTTATAATTCAACTTTTGGGAGAACTAGGGATTTTCCACAGACCAAATCCCCACTGGAACTCCACATAGTTGCTTCTAAATAAGTTAGATCAAAGAATTAGAATCAGAGAAAAATATATACATTAAGATGAATTTGCATATTTCAGAATCCTCTTACCACAAGCTGCATTGAGACTAGTCTAAGTAAGTTTCCTCTGTTATGCTATTTGAGTACTGATCACAGGAGGAACATGAGATATTTTGAGTGAAGGAGGAAAGATTAGACCAGAAAGGGTTAAGGGGAAGTGAAATTCCCCAAGAGAGCCAATAGGCAGAAGAATGAATGGTTTTCTGGTCCATCGTATTTTAGTAATTTTGGTAAAATTATATCATCAATGTAATTTGTGATTTATATATGCGATGTATACATTCTTCTACACTCAACTCATGTTGTTAGGTCTTGTGTAGAGAAAAAAGGACACAAAGAATCCAAGGCCATGTGGAAAGTGAGGCCCTGAAAGTATCCCGTACTACAACCAGGTGTATTGCCCAGATGGCACAGGTATAAAACCCATGAAATGGGAAAAATGTGATTGTGAGGGCTATTAGGACTGTTCTACATTCATAATACACTTATCCCAGGAGGCAGCTGTGCAGCTGTTATACATCTCCAGGCTTGTACTTTTACTTGTACTTGAAGAGATATTTAAGATTTATGATGATGGGTATCTTTTCCCCATAAAGACTACAAAATAGGAAAAGTTACCAAGGGTACAATCTGGTGATGAAGTGTATTCACCATGGATTATTGCACTCGATGAATAAGTGAGATATGCAAAGTTCCTCAATGCTATCAGCTGTAGAGGAATGGCAAATATTTCTTGCTTTTAACTGGTCTGCCCTGGTAGGGCAATTGCCTTTTGTGAAGTGAATGTGTGAGAGAAAACTGAAGAAGCATCATGAAACGTACTCCTTCTTCAGAGTAAAGATAGCGAAGCACTCGGCATATATTGTGTACGTGACAATATAATGATGAAACTGAAAATTGGTATCAAATCATTTTTAACTTAAACAGAATGTCTGTGTAGATGTTTACATGATTCCTATTCTAATAGCTCTTTAAGGAGTACATCCCAATCTTAGTATTTCTTTGGATGGGGCAGTCACTAAAAAAATTACCTGAATGTTTAACTTTTGGTGCTCTGCAACAAATGAATTAACTTTGGTAGTAGCGTTAGTGGGGATGTTTTAGATCTGATATTCTAGGTAAACCAATGGAACAACTATCCATTGACTATCCCTCATATTCTCTTCATATGACTAAATAATCCTCTTTTTCAATCATATATTTCATGATTACAGAATTTACACCATTTCTTTGTAATTTCTTACTTGTAATATAGTTTAGTCTGTTTATTTCTACCAAATTCAGGCAAAAGAATGGACGAGTGGTTTTTTGTAAATGCTGACAAAATTATAAAAATAATCAGGAGGTAATGATGTTACTAATTCTGAATTCAGAATACCTGGTTACTAATTCTAGCTCCACTTCCATTATTTGTGTGACCTTAGTCAAGCCATTTAACCTTTCTGGGCCTCAGTTTCCTCATAAAAATGAAAGAGTTGCTTCAGGTGACCTCCAACTCTAAAGGGATCATGTTGTGATCCTATGAATGCAGAGGAATTTTATTTCTCAAGGAAAGGTCATGTATACTATATTCAGTTTCAAAATGGCAGCACTATAGCCATTTGGATCATTGTGATAGCACATTGTAATTTTTGGCAAGAGGTGGGGGAGTTATACTGGAAGGGCTGCTTTTTCTTTAGCACTTCGTTTAGTGGTGCCAATGATTATAGTGAAATAAATCAACTGTCAGCAGCCATAGACAGCTATTTAAATCTGAGGCTTAAACATCTTAATTGGTGTGTTAAAAGTTAAAGAGCCAAAGTCATGCTAGATACATAAAGCTACTTAGATGTATATTGTATTCCATGGCTAAGAAAGCACTCTCTCATTTTCTTCTTTTATTTTGCTGTTTATAATACTTTATTAGTGAGAAGACAACACAAAATAGAAAATTGAAGCTAAATATTGTCATACAGATCAATTTTCCAACTATTACAAGTTTAAGGTATACATATGCATGTGTGCAGGGAGGAGGTTATTTATATAAGCTTGGGGCAATCAAGACTTTAATTTTAATATATTATAATCATGAATCAAAATCACTGTTTCATATTCCCTGACATAAACCTGGTCACAATTGGTTGAACAATTTATCACAATTAACGCTGGTGTAGCCTTTGCTGTCCTTCAGTTTGAGTTATGTGGACAAAATAATCAGCTTTCCAAAAAAAATGCTACTCTTGAAGCATCCTTTTTTTTTTTGCTGGAATTTGGTCTTTTCATCCTGTCTAAGTGTAGGAAACGTATATGAAATAGGAATGAGAACATTAAACAGTGCAAGACTTGCTATCAACCAGTTCTCTAAGCTTTTTTCTTCTCAGAAGAAATATTATGCAGTGAATAGAAACAGTAATGCCTTTGAGGCAGAGGGCCAGGGTTCAAATCTCACCTGGGTCCCTTCCTATCTTATGAGACCATGGATAAAACCCTCAATAGCTCTCATCCTTAATTTCCTCATTGGTCAAAAAAAGAGGATTTGACTAGATATTCTTATCCAGTTCTGAAGTTAGGATTCTACAAGGCTAATTAGTCTTTATAGACACATCATCACCAGTTCCCAACTGGTAAAGACTTGGTCATCGTATAAAGCCAAGTTCTGAGATCCATAAAAGCAACAGGAAGCCAGAAAAGTCCCTGCTGAGGTTAAGAAATCATCCTTGAGCTTGCACTGGATGAACAGTTAGCTATGGGCAATATAATCCCAGGAATCTAAGGTCTCCTTAAAATCCATTAAGACACTATTCCCCTTAGACCAGTAGTTAGTTTCACCAATTCACAGCTTTATGACCTATCCAATTAATATGAGTAATATCCTGACTTCCACTCATAAAAACAATATCTCTCTCTCTCAATACTACTGTGTAATTTGCAGATATACTACAAAGAACTAATTTACAGAACAAAGAGATGTTATTTAAAATGTTATTCCTGTGTATGGTGCCCTAATAGTAATCAGTGGCCCTTTAAAAGTTATCAGTACTTTGCAGTTTGTGACTTATTTACAATATTAAAAATTTAAATATGTGATTTTAAAAGGTTTATTACATTCTTAATTGCGATTTTAATTTGGTCTTAGGGCCAACATTTTTCCCTCATGGGGACACATCTCCAATTTTACAACTCAAGTCAGTGGGGGAACATTTATTCACTTTATAGTCAAATTGTCTCATGATGAGGCTAATATGTAAAGTGAGGCACACCCACACCAAGAATTAGGAATTAGAAGAATAAAAATTGTTTGAGTATCTTTACTACATTTCAGTCTGGGAAAAACAAGTTCCTTACCCGTCACAATCTTCCATTATTTCGTTGTGTTGCATAATAGGAAGACTATCATATTTTATGTTAGACAGTGAAAGTGGGAATCCTGGATCCATCCAAGATTCAATGAGTTTGTGGTAGGAGCTTGGTTAAGTAACTTTTTTGTTCCTACTCTTTAGTTTCTTCAAATGTTCAAATGATGCTATCTTTCTCACTTAATCTTGGTATTTTACTTATTTTTAAGAGAGTACTTCGTAAATTATTAAAACAGCTAGGATGTCCAATGGATAGAGTGCTGGGTCTGGAGTCAGGAAGACCTGAATTCAAATCCAGCCTCAGACACTTATCTGCTGTGTAACTCTGGGCAAATCACTCCAATATAAAATGTGAATAATATGAACTCCTACCTCCAAATGTTGCTATCCAGATGAAATGAGATAATGTTTGTAAAATACTTAGCATAGTGCCTGGTACACACTATGTGCTTAATAAACCTTCCCTTTCATCTACTTCTACTAAATGCTGTACAAAGACGATACAGTTGCTGTACAAAGATGATACAGTTCATAGGGTGTTGGACTTAAAAAGTTTGGAAGACCTGAGTTCAAAACCAGCTTCAAGCACTTTCTAGCTATGTGATCTCTACCAAACTACTTAACTCCTGTCTATCTCAGCTTCTTCATCTTCAAATTGGGGATCATATTAGCTAACACCTGTTTCGCAGGGTTATTTTGAGGACAAAATATTTGTAAAAGGCTTCACAAATCTTAAAGTGTTTTATAAACACTAGCTATTATTATATTGCATACATATGAGTTTATGATGAATTTATATTAGATAACTTGATCTACAATTTACAGAGAGGTTTAGATTTTAGATTATATTTTTAAGGTCCTTGGCACCCAGGAGAGGGGAATATAAAAGATCAAAAGATTTAGAATTTTCCTATGTGGAAAGTGAGATCTATACAAATAAATTTATTTGCTTAAGATCATGAAGCTTGTGAATATTAGAGCAGTTAAGTGGTGCCCTGGATAGATGGAATATTGAACCGATAGTCAGGAAAAACTGAATTCAAACTGGGTCATAGACACCCATTTAAACTAAATCGACATTAGGCCACATATCCATGTGACTCTGGGCAAGTTGTTCAATTTATTTCTTTATCAATTTCCTAATCTATAAAATGGGGATAATAGTAATACCGACCTCCTAGAATTTTTGTGACGATAAAATGGGATATTCTTAAAGCTTTTTGTATATCTTAAAATACTACATAAATACTAGCTTTTACTATTTGGACCTGAAACCCAGTTTTAATTTTAACCAACCATTTTCTTATTTTTGTATTTCTCATATTGCTTATCTAATATGTGGTGGTAATCTTTCAACAAATAGTTATTCAATGAATGTACTGGTTGGATGGGTTGACCAAAGAATAGCAATCAATGGATCAATGAAGAGTTAGAGACAAGCTTCTAGTTGAGTATCCCAAGGATCTATCTATGATTTGTGCTGCTGAAGAGGCTAGAAATCACAACACAAACAAATGATTATTTAAATAATAGAGAATGTTTAAATAAAGACTTGTTTTTAGAACTGGAAGGAGAGGGAAAGATGGATCACTGAATACCCCATGATAATCTTCTGGGATTCCTGACTTGCTAGTGTGAGGTAAAGAATGTGGAGGAGAGAATTTACAAAGCATGCAAGACAGAAGCAGGCTATGGATCATCTGTTAGTCAAATGAAAATTCCATTTGGAATGTTACCAGGAAGAGCAAAGTAAGGAAGCACTGAAAGTGAGAGTTCAGTTTCTATTCTTTGGCCACCCTATTCATTGCCTCCATTACATTTAGTTGTATTAAGGCAGTGGTGGCTCCCAGAAAGGAGTGAAAAGTTGTGTGTCTTTTGTCCTGCTTGTCTGACATTAAGAATATGGTATTCAGTCTGGGTTCAATCTTTAAGAAAATCAAGTTACTTTCAGGGAGGTCAAGTCAAGATGACAAGCACACTTGAAACCAGGTCATATGAGCAGCAGATGAAAGGATTAAGAATGTTTATTTTCAAAAGGAGAAGATACTGGGGACCTGACAGTTATCATTATTTGAATGTTGTTAGGTGGAAGCTCTGGGGATTAGACTGTGTGTCTCCAGAGGGAAGAATTAAGAAAATGGGTAGAATTTGCAAAGAACATTTATGTTTGATAGAAGGGAATGCTTCCCAATAATTAAAATTAAGCTACAATTGGGATGGGCCATTCCAGGAATTAATGTGTTGCTTCTCTTCAGGAAAATTTCAAGCAAATACTGGATTACTAGGTAACTATTGAAGGGAGAGATTCAGATATGGGGAACTCTAGATTAGATATTTCAAACACTTTGCCCATTCCCGATTAAAATGGAATTGGGAAATATCTAGCAAAATTACTAAAAATTCAATAGATATTAGATTTCAAGACTAAGTCAATATGCAAATATTAAAATACTACATAAATACTAGCTATTACCATTTGAATCTGAAACTTAGTTTTACTTTCAACCTACCATTGGAATATGCAATATACAGTAGAGATGAATAGTTCTCATTTCTATTTGTTTGAGATTCCCCACTCTTGATCAATTCTGATATTCTTTATAATTCAAATATCATGTGATTCTGTGAATGAGGAGCAGTCCCTGTCCTTGGGAGGCTTACCATCTTAGTTGCATCATTAATCCATATAGCCCTTTGTTAGATGACTTCTGTGATGAAATTCATTGTTTGGCGAGGAAACTCACTATATACCAATGCAGATTGGTCTCTGTTTGGAGCTTGTATTTTTAGAGCTGCCTCCTAGACTAAGAAGTTAAGTGGCATTTATCATACAACATTGCCTTATAGGCATACACGCAAAAATGTTTAATAATGAAATAAGCCAAAATATGTCATTGACATTGTTTGGTATTCTACATGTTCATAGAAACAACCCTACTTGCAGAGGGGGTTATAGTTTATGGAGTCAACACTTTTCAATAACAAAAGTAGTGGTCTTGTTGTCAAGAAACCCACATTTCAATTCACATTCATAGGACCATGGATCACTTTATAGATAAAGAAACTGATCCTCAGGAAATTTAAGTGACTTGCCCAGACACCCTGGTGCTATGCTTCAAAAATGAGATTTGAATTCAGGTCCTCTCCTCACACTTAGTATGATGTTTGCCAAATCTCTCCTCTTCCTTAGGCGTCAGTTTCTTTTCTGTAAAATAAAGAAGTGTAGAACAAATGATCTTAGAACATTGCTTCCAGTTTTGATGTTTTGGGTCTTGTTTCTTCATTAAGTACTTAAGACTATTGTTCCTAAATTGGCAACTTATCTCTGTGTTATACGGTCAATAAATTCACAAACAATTTTTAAATGTCTGCCAAGCACCAGAAAAAATATAAGGTGAAGGAGCTACAATTACAATGCCTTCTCATGGAGAACTTAGGGTCTAGCAAGAGAGACAAGCATACACAAATTGTACAACATACTAATATACATATGTGTGTACATATGCATAGGTATTGATACATATGACATATATACACAGAATAAATAAAAAGATAAATAGAGTCACATAGAAAGCAGTTAACTAAATGGTAGTTCTGGAGGCAAGGAACTAGCTATTGGGGTAATTTAAGAAGCTTCATGCAGAAACTTTGTTTTAGCTGCAACTTGAAGGGAAAGAGGGTGCTTCTAGAAATTGGAATATATATCTTGCTGCTAGACTTTGCCTCATTATTGGAAATTTGGGTTTGGCTTGCTCAAAGGAAGCCCAAGTTTTTCTCCATTGGGGAAAAAATGTTCATCTATGAATGTAATGGTTGGGGAAATCATTTCAATGATTCAAAAGACTTCTGCTCACTTGCCTTAGTCAAATCTTGATTATTAGCTCAAGTATAATGCATCCTTTGTCCATAGCTTTATTATTGCCGAGAGGATTTTTCATTGTATTCTTTCTGGTTCTTATAACAATACTTTATTAATGTATTTTTATGCAGTTGGTATTTGGAGAATATCAACTTTGATCAATCCAATAATACTTGCTTTTTGTGATTGCATGTATATCTTGTGGTATGAATAACTAACACCTTCAGCTACTCTTTGTAGTCTATATATATATATTACTTCCTAATCAAAAATTGTATTTCTGTAACCTTGCTTAGCTTTTCAACACCATTAATGCTAAAAATGAAACTTTAAAAATATATCACATATATAATAATTCTTCTCAAATTCAACTTATCTATTGAATACCACAACATTTCTGCTACTATACCTTTCTTGCTAAGTATGTGATATGAACCATGACATTACAATCTTAAAGCTGTAACAAGAATGAGTTATGTTTGTACTATTTCCCATTCTCATTATATTCTTTGTCACACAATGAATTAATGTTGTGCCATTTTCTATTCTCATTACAATCTTTTCCTTATGAATGGGGTATCAGAATTTTAATGTCTTTTGTAATCTGTGAATTATAGTAGTGTGTTTTGTTATACTACTATGACCTTGTTAATATTTTGCATTTTGATTGGCTAGCCCATGGTGTATGTGATATACAAGGTAAGGTAAGAATGACTGGCCAATCAAATAATTCTTATTGTATTTGATTGTTTTATTTTGGTGAATTGATGAAAAGAATTTGCAAAATCTTAATATTTCACAACCTTTTAAAACTCAAGATTTATTACCTTGTGATGGTACATTAGCACATTTCTGTGTAAGAAAAATGGATACTGACTTTCCCTTTAAATGAAACAACTGCAGAAGAGATGAAGTTTCAAGTTGTAAGGAAACATTAAAGGTTTTTTGTCCTTCAGACTTCCTGACTTATCTCATCTAATGACCTCAGCACTGTTTTGATTTTTAATACAGTATTTAAAATTTAGAGCTAATTTTTCTTCGAATCCTACTTTATATGGTGAGAGTTATTTTTTTCTTTTCAAATTTCACACATAGAAGGATACATTTAGAACACAAAAATCTCTGCAAGTTCTGAGCAGTGTATAAAACCTAAAATCAAAAGGGAAATTGCCCAGCACATTTAATTGGTTCTAATAGAAATAACACAAAAACTTTTAACTCTTTTATTGGGTGTTACCTATTATATTCTATCAACCTGACTTTTTGTTTCATTTTGTTTGTTTGTTTTTAGAAGTTGTACTGGTATAGAATGCTATTTTGCTTATCAAGTTTGCTACAAAACTGGCATTGGAATGTTTAAACCTTGGTCTGCTTTCTCAACAGGATGTTCCACATTTCTATGTACAAATAAAAATGGTGATAGACAAAAAATATTTTTCTTCCGTGTTTAACAATTCCTGAACTTTATTTATCTATTTTTTCTAGCTATAGAACTACTTAATTAGATTATATTTGTATTAGATACCCCTATGTATCAATCACCTAAATATTTATCATCTATTTCTTCTTTACCCATATTCATAAGTATATAATGTATATTTGCATACGTCTGTATAGATCTATCTATCTATCTATCTATCTATCTATCTATCTATCTATCTCTCTATCTATCTATCTATCTATCTACACATCTATACCCAAATACATATAAATCCACCCAAAGGTGCTTATGGCTTAGAATTGGTTATGATTTAATATACATTTAGTATACTATTAGTAATTCCTATTGTGTGCAATTGACAAGTAATCTCTTTATGAAGTCAGAATTAAAGAATATTATATAGATGAACAGAATAATGTTTTGCTACTTTAATATATCTCTAATATCATCAATATAGCCATCCACTTCCTCCTATAAACTCTATAGAGACTACCTAATGAGCTGGGATGCCACTTGTTATTAAATTAATTTCAGTGGGTTACTTGGGTTAGCTCTCATTTATCCTTTGCTCTCAATCCACGACCATTCCAAATTCCTTTTTTGAGGGGCAATCATAGTGAATGATACTTCCATTGTTTCTTGTTCCCTGGGATTTTGTTGATGATGCAATGTAGCTAATTCAAATCCACCAAGTACCTTTGGGTGACCTTCAAATTGAATTCACGAGAGAATATAATGTTTCCAGACTCCTCTTCATGTAGGCAATGCCTATAAGAGTGTTTGTGTTAAAAGACAGGCTCCTTCTCTGACCCCTTCACTGCTTAAATTCCTGTGGGCAATCTAGTCTGCCCTTCTCATATTCTATTCTGATTCATTGTCCATCCCTCAATGGCCTAAAGATCATGTTGTCTACTTAAAACTACTCTGTGTGCATTTGGTGTGATTCAGTTTTCCTTCTCATCTTTGTCCTCTTTAATTATATTTCTATTTTCTTAGGCAGCACATCTAGGGCCTTGGTATTAAAATCCAAAATATTAGCCATACTTTCACTAATGGGGAAAATATTTTGCTAAACAATTTTTGACAGATATTTTCAGTTTTTTTCTTTGTCAATTTGTTGAGTTTTCAATTTCATCCTTAATTGCTCTCAGGATGATTTGTCTTAGTCAGCTCTCTTGTCAAGATTTATGTAAACATTTTTTCCTATTTACTGACTTATGAATTGATATCGCTTATAATTTCCCATCCTCCTCCTCCTCCATAAGGTTTTACAAACAAGCTGAAATTCTAATTGGTATTGACTTTACCTTCTTTATTTCTGTTTTCAGCAAGGAGATTTGGATAAGATGATTTCTAGTCTCTTTTAGCCTTCTTGCTGTGTCAATTAATTTGTATCAGGTAAATTTTCTTAGAAAATGGTTATTATCTGTGACGATGTCTTCTATTTTATTCATTTTCAATTTTTTTTGCTATCAACAGCTTATTCAAACAGATCAAATTGGATTTACCTTAGTTGTGCCCACTGTCTTCTCAGTTTTTATGCTAATTTGGTGTTGATTTTTATTTTTGCTAACAAGTAGATGCTTTGAAAGTGCACAAATAACAGATTTAGAAATAATTTTTTCCTCTCTCACCAATTATTTTCTACTGAAATATAATGAAAAAAAAATAAACAATCTCAGTGATGGAGAAACAGACATTGGAATAATGTCCTTTTCTTAGTGGGTGTCTGTATATAGAACACAGTACACATTATCAGAAGTGGTTAGTATGTAAATTGGCTTAGCTTTAGGATTTTCCTTTGTCAGAAGGATGAGTTCAACAGAAGAAAGAGGACTATTGGTCATGGAAAAATGAGTTTCATCTAAAAAGGACAAGAATAAAATCTGTTTCTTCTTTCTATACACACACATGCTCAATTTAATTTTTTGTTACTTGCTGTACATGATGCCCAGAATATACCAACCATCTTCTTGAATAAATATTATTGAAATGTAGATGTGAGGTTTCCATATTGTCTGTTATTCTTTAATTCCCCTTTTTCTTTTTCTTAGGTCATATTTTCCAATATGTTTTTGCCATCTTTTACTTTGATGTTACCAAACATTAAATCATATGTTCATTTAATTTGAAAAGTCTTATCAACTTCATAGAATTTCTCATACTAATCTTATGCAACAGATATCAGCATATAAGATGTGATTGTATTCATGCTTCTCTTTTCTGCAAATGCTTATTGTGTGAAATGAAATATGAGATGATCAAGTGTTATGTGAAATATTATTTCTTGTTACCTTTGGATACATGATAAAACCAATTCCTTTATTTACCTCTCTAAGGAGAACCTGCAAACCATCTTTCCAACTGACTGCCACTACCTTTCATCTTCTGGTTTCATTTATAATGAAAATATTAAGATTTATATGCTTCAGTTAATTCAATCATATGTCACCAGACAAGGATCTCACATTTAGTAGGCCAACAGCTGCTCTAATGTTTATAAACATTTTAAAAGTGGTTTGACACCCACTACCACCTTTTCTGGCATTACCACTCTGGAAACAGAAAATGACAAAAAGCCCATTTTGTATTTTTCTTTGCTTCATGGTGCTTAGGGACAAAAATTCATCATCAATCCTCTTAAAATTTGAAAAGGCCTGGAAAAACACATCATATTAGGAAGTGGTCAGATAATCATTCTTTAGCAACTATATTCCTGGTAATTAGAGATCAAGGACCAATTAATTTCACACCAAAAATTTTACCTCGAGAAATTCTATTTCAGATACAGTAATATGGAAATGAAAAATCAATTCCAAAAATGACCAAGAAATAATTAAAGAAGCAGGCAAAGACAGAAGCTACTTTTACTTTTGATTCTCACAATTCTAGACTTATGAGCAACTTTTATGAATAGTATTATCTCCATTTTACAGATTAGAAAACTGAGGCTCAGAGAGTTATAGGGACCTGCCCATGGTCCAATAGTAACGGCTAGAGGCAAGATTTGAATCCAGATCTTTCTAATTCCACGTCTAGTATTGTTGCTTCTATATGCAAATCCAGGTGGTTACAAATATAACCAGGAATGACTATATTAAAAACAATAACAATCACCTTACCTTCTGTTTTGGTTACAAGGCAGAAGAGTGCTAAGGGCTATTAGGGGTTAAGTGACTTGCCCAAAGTCACACAGCTAGGAAGTGTCTGAGGCCATATCTTGAAACCAGGACCTTCCATCTTTCTGCCTGGCTCTCAATCCACTGAGCCACCCAGTTACTCCCCAGGTAATGACTTTAAAATTTTTGTAAGGCTTAATTTTATTAGACATTTGAACTATCCCATAGAAAGAAACATGTATGTTTTTATACATATTTATAAATGTGTATGCATAAACCTTGCCTTTTGGAGATGAGTGGGGACAGGAGGCAACAGTATAACCTAGACTCTATTTCTTGTAGGACCTGAAAGAGTAGGATTTTGCCCAGCCAGTGTCATAAAGCTTATCCAGCCTTACCTATGTAAATAACCCTAATTATCTAACATTTTACGTGTCTTCAGGTGCTAAGGGATTTGTGAACTATAACCACAATTCATGGTAACAGTAGGTGTTCTATTGGTCATGCCTATTCCAGTGATCAGTATATCAATTTCATGGTGATATGGCAAGTGTCCACAAGATTGCCTCTCCAATTCCCAATTTTATAGACTGCACATGGAGCTCTTTCAGTCACCTAATTACCGATTTCACTTTGATGTTCCATTTTGACATGTGCTTCAGCTCCTCTGTCAGAGCCACATACCATAATTATTTTATTTTTTCCCAATGTCAGTATTTGTGACATCTCTCCTAAGTAACAGAAGTCTTATCAATAAGTTCTTTGGCGTTATGAATTTGATCCAATGGGAGGCTATCTGAGCTGCTGGACAATGATCAGGAGCCTGTTATTTTCATCCCATCTCCATACGCAGTGCATTAGAAAATATATAAATCAGAAGCCATCTGCCCCAGGTAATTTTGGTTGCACTAGAAAATGTAATGTGTAGAAGCCTTTCAGAGATGAGAAAGTACACTTCTGAGGAGCCCACTCTCAACCTGCTGTGTCAAATCTGAGAATTTCCTTACTCCCTGTGAGAATAAAGGACCTTTATCACGCTAAAACATCTTTAAATGTGCGTGAGACTACTTCTTGCCTGTAAATCTTTTATTCAGCAAATCATCCATACTCCAGAAATAATGTAGGTTTTTATGGCAATTATAAGTTTTAGGTTTATCCCCATATGTGTAAATGCCTTTTATTTTCATAGTTGGTGTTCTGTAGTTTTCCATACTGGTACCGAGATGCTACAGGTAGCTCTTTCTTTTCATTCCTAATCTTTTATATGTAACATGTAATTTCCAAAGCATTTTCATTCTCTCATATTGGCATCATTTAATTTTCCTATCATAAGTCATATGCATAGTTTTGAAGTGACTTAAGTGTTTGATTAGCTTTCTTTAAAATGAGGAACTTTGAGGCCATCTATTTAAGTGTTTTCACAAGTTAACTATTACTCAGATTTTATTAAATTTTGCATTTGTGTTTGATCAATTTGGCATTTGCATTAAAACATATTTTAGACTTTTAAAAATATGGAACCTTCTAGCTAAGGGAGAGGAGAAATCACAGATGTTCTCAGTGGTTTCTGCTATCTTCCTAAATGTTTTGTGAATAGTAGAATTAATTTTTTTAATTACATGACTAATTTAAAAATCAAATACATTCAGCAAATAGAATAGTGAAGGGAAATGAAAGCATAATCATGGATGAGTCAACTCATACTCAATTCTTCATTAAAACCTCATTTGCAGGATAACCTCAAGGTGCCTCACCAGTTATAGGAGAGTCTAGGGAGCAAGCTATTCCATAATAGCACTCTTTCAACTTGTCCTACACTATTAAGAGTGATCAAATGGTCATGGTGTCTTGCTTAGTCCCTCATAAGGCTGAGTTTTGCCCTCTGGCATACCCCCAAGATTTACATCAACTTAAAAGGAAGTTATGGGCATTTCTCAGAAGGAAGAATTCCATTTGAAAAGTAGAAAGCAGACCAAATAACAGCAGCACTTCAAAATACCTCCCTTGCCCCAGATCCCTCTCTCACATCGCATGGAGTACAGATTTTTAAAATTATTCATTTGATCATATTATTCCATTGAAATACCCTTTAGGTTTGGTTTTATATGTGATTTGTTCATAATCTGCTAAAATTAAAGTGTTTGGGAGGGGTTATGAATATCAAGGGATCATCCATTAGTTTTAGAGCTAAGTTAGATCCACAGTTAGCATTGTGGATGGATCATTGGGTGCTGAGTCATAAAGAACTGAGTGTAAATAAATGTTGTCTCAGATGCTTCCAAGCTATGGTGGTTCATAGGAACTGGACAAGTCAGTTACTTGAATATTCCTTAGCTTCAGTAGCTCGTCTGGAAAATGTGGAAAATAATAGCATTTCCCCATATCCCCATGAGGCTGATATAAGGATAAAATACAATGGCACATGAAAAGTTTTATAACCTTTGAATTGATGCAGTGAATAGATCACCGGGTATGGAGTCATAAAGACATCTTTCTGAGTTCAAATATGACCTCAGACCATTAATAGCTGTATGATCCTGGACAAGACACCTAAGCCTGTTTGCCTCATTTCCTTATCTGTAAAAAAAAAGCTAGAGAAGGAAATGGCAGACTACTCCAGTTTGCTGCACAAGAGACTTTGGGGGGATTTCTCTATGGGTGAGATCTTAGACTCTCTTGGATAAGCTAAGTAACCTTGTCCCCAATGGTAAAATTCAGTTAATTTCCTGGCACATCATCATCATCACCATCATCATCATCATCATTATTATCATCATCTTAGCTAAAATTTATATAATGCTTACTACATTCTTACACTCTGCTAAGAACATTACAAATATCATCACATTTGATCTTCACAACAATCCTGGGAGGTAGACACTTTCTTATTCCTATTTTACATATGATCAATCTGAGGCTAAGAGAAGTTAAGTGGCTTGCCTACAGTCACAAACTAGGAGTATGCTTTCTTTGATATCTAATTTGCTATTATCTTGGATAAATGTGTTTCTTTGGTATTCACTGTGTTTATTGTGGAACTGATATTTGGTTAGAAGGAGGTCAATACCTTACATATAGCATTTGGGACACTTCTAGGAGTCCCTAGGAGCAAGTAGGAATTCACCTTGAACCAGATAATTTATATCTCTTAGACTAATATTTAAGAGAGAAAACAGAGTTTGGGACTCTTCTAGGAGTTCCTAGGAGCAAGTAGGAATTCATCTTGAACCAGATAATTTACATATCTTAGACTAATATTTAAGAGAGAAAACAGATACAATTTTTGCCTGGAAACCTCTGAGGATAACAGAGTAGTAAGCCTTTAGCCCCAATCTTTTATTTCCCCTCTTGGCAGGAATCAAAATCTTCCCTCTTGGTGATGGATGGGAGAAGGAAAAGCCAGAGATGTCTATTCTTGCCTCCCTGTGAATCACAGCTAGACAGACCCATGTGGACATATATAATCTCCATAGTTTCAAACAAAAGAGCTAATGCACACATCTTGTAATAGATTTTACCCAATGTCCTAGCCTATGCAAATCTTATTGGATCCTGATTCTGATATACAACCTGCTAGTGCTCCCTTCTTATTTTGTGGCACTTACAAATTAGATAATCATGGTGTAGAAAAAAATATTTGATTTTGAATCAGAAGACCTGGGTTTGGGTCTTTACATCTGAGACCTTCTACCTGTGTAAACTTGGGGAAATGACTTAGTTGTTTGGCCTTTCAGTTTCATCTGCCATAAAATTTGGATAAAAATACTTATGACACTTAAGGAGTTTTGTGACAATGAAAGATGAAATGAAAATGTATTATTATACAACGATGACTCATTTTCTCAAGTAGATTTAAAGAAAGGGAGTAAATCCTTTCACACTCCAAATTTTGACTGGCTCAAAAGACAAAATGATATTCATATATTACATTTATGTTACATTTTAATGTTTGCAAAGTGCTTTATAGATACTATCTCATTTGATCCTCACAACAGCTCTATGAGATAGGTACTATTATTTTCAATCACCATTATATGGATGTGAAAACTGAGGCTATGATGTTAAGTAGCTTGATCAGTATGACACAGTTAGTAAATATTTAAAGCAAAGAATTTAGGAATGAAAAGAGAGTCTGCCAAAAAATAGTAGGGGATATAATAACCTAGAAGTCTTCTGTTTAATCTGATTAATAATAATAAATTAACTAACATTTACAAAGGACTTTCAGATTTGCAAATATTATCTCATTATATGCTCAAAACAATTCTGTAAGATAAGTGCCAACATTATATCCATTTTATAACTATGGAAACTGAGGCATAGAGAAGTTGGCACTTGCCAATGATCATATAGTTAATGAATGCCTAAGGCATATTTGATCTCAGATCTTTAAGGAGTTTCTGCCTGCTTGTAGCAGGAACTGAGATAGCCCAGAGGCATTCTGCTGTAAATTCAGATATTCTGTAACTGCACTAATTGGAAAGTTCAAAACAAAGCACTGGAATTCTCAATTCTGACAATCTGTAACAAGAAATCTTTCCCCCTCCCTTTGTCCTCTACACAAATAACATCCGTAGGGATCCAAATGGATCTGTGATGACATTGAAGCAGCCATCACCAATGTCTGGACTATGAAGAAGACATGCTTGGAGATTCTCTGAAGAAAGAGACAAAGCAGCCCTTCTTTATAAAGATAGTAGTTGTAGTAGTCTTGCCAGCTGATATTTGCATGGCATTTTGGAGTGTATACAGGAGTCAATAAGTAAGAATGACGTCTAGAAAAATTGCTTAGGAATTCAAGAACTTGAAAATAGTTTCCCTTTTTTGGACATTGATCTTTGAGTAACTTCTTAGAGTATAATAAAATATAGAGAGGCCCTCATTAAAAAAAATTCAAGGTTAAAGTGTTTAGAAAGCATCAAAGGGATCAATCTAAAAATTCCTAATCCCCATGCCCCTCCACAGTCCCAATCAGATTAATGATGACTGGTGAAAAAAACTAAGATAAACCAATTCCAAAAACATTAGAATTAGGATAATACAAGCAGAGAAGATAAGAAAAGATAATAGAATCATGGACTTAGTGCTGGGAGGGTCCTTCATTTTTTTTTCTTCATTTTATAGATGAAGAAATGGGTGCCCAAGCAGGGTAAGTGACTTGCCAAGGGCAGGGATAGAATGTATCAGAACCACAATTTGATCTTAAGTCTCTTCACCCTCCAAGCCATTCAGCTCTTTCTGCTGAACTATATTGCTTCCAGCATAGGGAAAAAGCATCTATTTTATGTTTCAGAAATTTGTTACTGGTCTGGGAATGCAACTCTTGCAGTATAGTTAAATGAGGACTCCCAAATCTTTTCTAATTGGTCTAAAGTTCTCCTGTAGTTTCCCTAGCAAAGATCTGGGCTTGCAATGAGCTTCTAAGTCTGCTTTAAAGCCTAAAGAAGATAGGATTTGAGGACTGAGGAAGAAGGCAAATAAGGTAACATTTAGACTTGCAATGATAGATGTTTCATCAAATTTGAATATAATTCCATACAATTTTGCAAAGTTATATGGTTTGAGTAATTTTCCAAATTAGAATCACTGTCTCTCTTTTAAATAGCGCCGTTATCTCTGCCTTTCTGACTTGATTAATTTGGCAATTCAACCATTTGCAGTGTATATGTCCAATTTTGAAGAAATTGAAATGCTTTTTATCCTTTTCAGTGACTTGAAATTCTGTAGTTGAGCTAGATATTTATAGCAAAGTAGATGGGTAGAATATAGAGCTCCAGGAGCTGCTGAGAAAAATTAGCAAGCTTTAATAAACTTCATGCATGACTTGATTGCAGTTCTACATCAAAAGAAAAAAAAATATAGTCACTAATTAATTCACCTTAGAATAGCATCTATTTGTTTAAAACAAGCAGTTTGGTGAAGAGATTACAGATAGTATAGTTACAAAATCTCTAGTGGGTTACTTTGTTTAAAATTTTCAACATCCAGATTGCAATTTAAGATGATTTTCCATTGAGTGTTGCAATCCTTATACAGTCAATTTAAAAATGTGGTTATGGTATTATACTGTCACTTTTTGGGTTGCTTTTTATTTTGTATATTATTCTTTTGAAGGCTATTAGTATCTTACTGGTAAAAATTGCCAGTACATTTATATAAAATTATAGTATACATCCTCTATTTCTTCTCATTCTTTCATTTTTGGGGAGCATATTTCTATTTACTCTATATTTCAGAAAGAAAAACGACATTTTCTACATTTTCCATAGTTTCCAAGACGGTGTGCTATGATTTTCATTATCAATAGCCATAAACCCACAAAGATAGGATTTTAATGTTTATCCAAAATTTGGTTGTATGTATTGGTTTACATTATGTGAAATCAATCAAAAGGTATTTATAGATTGCCGATTATGTTCCTTCTTAAGTCTCACCAAGGGGGTAGAATTAATAAAGTCATAGATTTTGAGCTTATAGGAATATTAAAGATCATCCAGTTCAATACTCTCTTTTTACAAAGAGGGAAATAGAGCCAAAGTAGTTAAATGATTTGCTGATGACCACATAGATTCTTAGTACAACTAGAATTTGAACTTTGAAACTTTTTCTTTAACTCCTAAGTCTTATTCACCAAATTATGGTGATTCAGAAAACCCTAACTTCTTTACCAGTGGAATATAAGTTCTACTACATCCTACCACTCTCAGAAGACTGTAGAATTATAGGTTCATTGAATCATAGATTCTGAATTGTAAAGGTCCTTAAAAACTTGATTTTGAAGATGAGAAAATGAACAAGTTCAGGCTGGCAAAGACTAGCAAGAACCAAATGGTTATGCTTGACCAGCTATAATGAATTTTGTTGTTGAAACTCACAAAGAAAAAGTATGCAAGATTTCTAAACTACCAAAGAAGAAGCCTACTATGTGGCAGATACTTTTTGAGGTGTTAAATAACTTATCAAACATATTTCTTGCTTTCAGGAAGTCTCCAATCTCATCAGATAAATACTACAGGCACTAAGGTGATAAGGAAAGACTTCACAGGAATTAAGGTTTGGGGTAGAGAGTGAGACTAAACTCCCTGAAGGCAAGAATTAATTATTTTTTGTCTTTGAATTCCTAAAAACTAGAACACATTTTTGCACATAGTAGGCAATCAATTGATCCTTACAAGAACTCTGTGAGGTAGGTGCTATTATTATTTCTATTTTAAAGATGAGGAAACTAAGGCAAATCTTGTACATGATCATATAGTTTTTTAAGTTTCAGAGGTTGGATTTGAACTCAGATTTTATTGGCTCCAGATCCCATGCTCTAGCCACTGTACCACTTAACTGTTATCCTTAATTTTTTTATGTAACTTTTGCTAAACATGCAATTTATTTATAGAGCTTAAGCAAAACTTGCCTACAAGTCCTTAATTATTACATGGTGAATTCTCAGTGAGAAATGTTAATTTCAAGAGTAGAACATGACATTTTTGTCAAAATCTTACTGAAGAACTGTGGCAGAAATCATTGTGATTTGTTTTGAAGCTAAAAATGGGAGAATAGGATAGAGAATTAATTCTTGAGTAGAAATTAAAGATTGTTATAGAATAACATTATTTAAGAGTTAGAAAGTACTTCAGCAACCATTTAATTTAAGCTAAAATTGAAGGCACATTGCACATCAATATTTCCAACAATGGATAGTCATTCGACTACTTTTAAAAGACTTCTAATGAGGGACAACCTACTACCATTTAAACAGCCCATTCTACTTTTAAGCAGCTCTAATTCTTAATAGGTTTTCTTGAAATCAAGACTTCACTTGCTTATTTGTAACATCTACTCATCAAATACTGGTTTTGCCTTCTGGTGCTCAACAGAATACACTAAGACCTCTTTTGGTGTAATAATTGTTTAAATATATAAAGACTTATTCCGCCTGATTGATTTTTCTCTTCTTCAAGAGAAACATTTCCAGTTCCTCCAATTTATCCTTATATGACATGGATTTAAGTAAGACTCTTCATCATCCTCCTGGTTGCCCTCTTCTGGATGCTGGCTACTTATTGGTTTCTTCTTAAATTGTGGTCCCCAGAATTAAATCCAAGTGGCACACTCTAGCAGTGGTCTGAGCAGACCAGAAGGATCATGGCTTCCTTATCCCTGGAATGTATGCCTCTTTTCTAGGTTAAAAATATTTGGAATAGGTTGTTTGAGAAATCAGGATCAGATATGTTTGTATAAACAATAAATTATGATTTTTTTGGTAAAGATTTTCCAGGAAAGCAATATTTTTAAAAATGCAGTGGCATAGAATTTTATTCTTTGTTATCTTGAGAATTCACGGGAAATTCTCCATAACTGCTTTTAAGACACTTCTTGTGTAAGTAGATTTCCTTTTTATAAGAGCATGTTCTGAGAAGCTCTGACAGCCTCTTCAGCAAAAGAGCCAGGATTGTCAGCCATTGATGCAAAAACTTGAATCTGCTTTGACACCCCAGAATAAGCTTCTGGCAATGTTATGTCTTCCTTTTAGATGTTTGGATAAATCACACAGCTCAGAAACTGCATCATACATTATGCCTAAGTTATAAACAAATGCTGCTGAGGTAAGGATATTCTTTAGTCCACTGTACTTTGCTCAGTGTTTTGAATCTCTAAATGTGTCACTTGGATACATCAGTAAAATGTTTGCTCAGGGCTTGGATATGCATTCCAAATGGCTTTTATAGATCTCTTATTTGAATCAACCAAATAGAACTCAACATCACCACCAGTTTTAAGCAATTGCATTTTTCTGTCTGCAAAACAGCAATGTTACTATCTTTGCAAAGGCAATCAACATGGGAGATGCTAGGGGAAAACATGGGAGATTAGATAAAATTCTCTCATTAAGCCCTTAGCTTTCTTAATTGCAAGGAAGGTTCTGAATTCACACCCCAAAATGTGTCAGTAGAGTGTAATGGGAGTTTAAATATTTCCGTACAAAAATAATTTGAAAGTCTAGATAAACTGACAATTACTGAATTTAAATGAGTAATTGATACATAAATGATTATTTATTCTTCTTCCCCTAGCAAATGTGAGTCGTTTCCCATTTTCAAAAGTCACCCCTTGTGTAAAAACTTCTCTGATGATCCTTAACCAATCTCATCTTTTCTAGAGAGCCTCAGCATTTATGGATGCAAGTTGTACTCATAAAGAGAGAAATCTAAGGTGTAATAAGGGAATACTTAATATGAGACACCATCTTCAAGTGGAATGAGTTTCCCTGGGAGGCAGTGAGTTCTTTCTCACTTTAGTGCTTCAGAATATGGATGACTTTTTGAACTGCGCTTGAGTGGGCTTGGGCTACATGAACTTTGAGGTCCCTCTTAACTCTTCAATTCTGTGAAGCTGAGATTATGCAATGGATACTTTATTATTTTCCTTTCTAGCTTCCCTTTATATGTTGACTTCTCACATTAGAGTATAAGATCCTCAAAGACAGGAACTATTTTCTTTTCTATTTATAGTTATAGAAAAAAAGGGGAAAAAACAGTTTTTCTTGTATTTGTATTTACTGAAGGAAACAGCAAGGTGGTTCAGTGAATAAGGTGCTGAGTCTGGAATCAGGAAGACCTAAGTTCAAATCCAGCTTGAAATACTTCTTAGCTTGTGTCCCTAGGTAAGTCACTTAATCTCTGATGGCCTGACAAAAGAATCCAATGTAGAAGGAAACTGCAAACTACTCTAGTATCCTTGCCAAGAAAACTCCATGGTTAGCTATGGTCCATGGGGTCACAAAGAATCAGACATGACTCAACAACAACAATATTTACAGAACTTAGCACAATGTCGGACACATAACTAGCCTTTAATAAATAGTACTTACTTTTACAATAGAACTTAAGGTGACTTGTGTTATGAATAAATTTATAACAGTAGATAATTCCCAAATCATCTTTACTGAGAATAGTCATATGAATAATCACATTTATCTAAAAGGGCTTTTGTTAGGATCAGATGATATGATATATGTGAGTGATGTGATGGATTGTAAGAATTGTATAAGGAACTATATAAATAATACAAGTGATGATCTACTCTATGCCTCTCAATACAGGTAAGAAATAACTGATTTTTGACTATTGTGTCTCAGTTTGGGCTTATAACTTGAAGTTAAATAACTCAGATCTTTTTTATAAGAACAGTTATCTATGCCTCTACAATTCTATACTTTTGAAGTTGACTTTTTTAATCTAAGTTTAGGATTTCACATTTATCTCTGTTACATTTTATTATATCTTTACTTGGTCCATTGTTCTAGCCTTCTTGGATCTTTTTTGGTATCTTGGGTGCCTTATGGTATGTTGCCTAGTCAATAACTTTCCCACTTTCTGTTCCTTGCAAATCTGACTATTGAAGGTACCCTATGCCTTCATCCAA
Source organism: Monodelphis domestica (assembly GCF_027887165.1). Classification (NCBI taxonomy): domain Eukaryota; kingdom Metazoa; phylum Chordata; class Mammalia; order Didelphimorphia; family Didelphidae; genus Monodelphis; species Monodelphis domestica. Next base: position 125,932,962 of record NC_077234.1, on the reverse strand, counting down.
TTCACTGATAAAAATCTTCAAAAGAACAGGTACAGGGTAGAAATACAGAAGAAAAATAACTGCTTGATCACATGGTTTGATAGGGATATGATGGGGGATGTAGACTCTAAATGATCACCCTAGTGCAATTATCAATAATATAGAAATAGGTCTTAATAAATGACACATGTAAAACCCAGTGGAATTGCTCATTGGCTGGGGAGAGGAGGGAAAGAACATGAATATTTAAACCATGGAAAAATATTCTAAATAAATAATTTAAATAAAATTTTTCAATTAAAAAATTACGAATCCAAAGAACAGGTCCAAAAACAGATCTCTAGGGTATTTCAAGTCTCTCCAAGTTGATGCAAACCTATTAGATGGCTATTCTGTGTGTCCAGATACTAAACCTCTTTGAATTGCACCAGCTGTACTACTATCTGGTCTATGTCTCGCCATTCTGCCTATAAACATAACATGGTAGTTTTTGTTTAATACTTAGCTGAAATCAAGAGATCTGTTGACAACATCTCTATGATCCATTAGTCTAATTATCTTGTCAAGAGAGTAAATGAACTTAGTCTGGCATGACCTGCACTTGATCAAGTCATGGTGGCTTTTAGTGATGATCATTTCCCTTTCTAAATGTTCACCAACCATCCCTTTAACTGTAGCATAGTATAAATGCATGGGCTATTATTATTGATAAAAGCTTATTGATTGACTCCTTTAGTGAGTAAAGTATATAGTAGTTTAAGGAATTGATAAAATTTTGTCTAGCATTTTAGTGATGAAATAAATTGTTTCCTGTTTCACAGGATGATTGTAAGGAAAGTACTTTGCAAATGATAAAGTGGTATATAAATGAATTATTATGATTATCAATAAAATTAGCTCTTATGATTACTTCTGCAATCTTGGTCACTACTGCCATAGCACATCTTATATTTTTTACCTTCTTTCCACTCCAGTGGCTAACACCCTAATTCAGGCCTTTATTGTTTCTTATGTGGTCTATTGAAATAATCTCCTAATTCTCTCCTTTGCCTTGTCTCATCTTCCCTTTCTAATTTATCTTCCATATGATTGGTGAAATGATCCTCCAACTCCTCAAATTTGATCATGTCACTACCTTCCTCAGATACTTCAATTTACTTTTAATTCCTTAAAGGATAAATCTGTGTTATTTAATGTCTTGGAACTAGATTCCAGCTTGTAGTTTAAGCCTTGTCACTACTTTCCTTTATGTACTCTACCTTATGGCAAAACTGAGTTATTAATGGGCTGCTCTTAAATTTCTCCAGCCCTAAAACCCTGGAAAGACTATAGGAAGTGATGGAAAGTGATTTGAGTAGAACCAAAACATTGTACATAGTAACAGCAATAAAGTACAATGATCAACTATGACTTAACTATTATCAGCAATGCAATGATCCAGGACAACTCCAAGGGACACATGACAAAAAAGGTTATCCATTGCTATAGAAGGAACTGATGGAGTCTGAATACAGATCAACCATGTCGTTCTTCATTTTATTTCCTCTGTAAATTTTTGTCTAACACAAGTGATATGTCTTTCACAACTTGATGAAGATGGAATATGTATTGTATGATGACATATGTACCACCTATATTAAATTACCTGTCTTCTTGGGGTAGGAGAGAGGTGGGAGGTAAGGAGGGAACATGGATCACAAAATGTCAGAAGTTACATAATTGAATTATTGAAAAAATTTATTGATGTTATCTGGAAAAATAATTTTAAAAACTTGTCTAGCCCTTTCCAATCTTTGGTCATTTGTGAAATCTATGTCCCATGCAAAGGACAAATTTTCTCCATCACTCCCCCTGTGCAAAGCTTTGTCTGTGAAACCAACTCAAGTATTCTTCCCTAAACCTTTTCCTGATCTCCTTAGCTAAAAATGCTGTCCCTAAGTAATTAACAGAAGTTTCATTTTTATTTGAGTTAGGATCTATTTTGGTGATATAACTTCTGGATTGAAATAATAGAATTCTGAGCTTTATTTGAGTAATGACTTCTGTTTTATCTTTGTATTCCAAATAGTTCATGTAGTACCTGGAATGATGCTTTGCACATAGCAAGCCCTTAATAAATAAAAGATCATTTACTAGGTTCAAATCTGGCCTCAGATACTTCCCAGCTGTGTGACCCTGGGCAAGTCACTTGACCCCCATTGCCTAGTCCTTACCACTCTTCTGCCTTCGAGCCAATACACAGTATTGAATCCAAGATGGAAGGTAAGGGTTTGAAAAAAAAAAGGTCATTTAATCGAACTGATTTTTCAGAAATTATCTATAGTATTTGTATTGTTTTATTCTTTAAAAGATTAGAAGAAAGTTTAAACTTTAAAAGAAAGTTCAAGATCTTCAGCACAGTGGAAAAATTTGCCCATCTAGATGGTGATATATATATAAACAGTTTAAGAACCAAAGAAAAGACTATTTTGGTGTAAGAAGTTTCAAGAAAGGAGGGCCCTGTCTCTTCAAACCTAGATAACATAAAAAAAAATCTCCTATCCAGTTGTCCTCAAGTCTCTCTTCCCCTCCACTCTAAGTATGTATATGATTAAATTTCTATAATTATTTCACTCCCTTACTCAAGAATATTCAGTAGTCTCTCTGTCTGATCATTCAAGGAAGACTCTTTGTATGCCAGCCTATACATATTCTTCAGCCCTACTTCACATAACACACATCTTAGATACTTTTTTTCATTCTTGTTGTTCTTTAAGTTTTTCTTTTGTTTCCTGAATTACCATAAAATTAACATCTTTCCTTAGTATTCATTATCCAGCAGTTTTCCCATTAGTTGGGTTCAGGTGAAATAATCTAGTGTTACAAGAATATTACTTGCAAGAAATTTCTTACTATTTAAAAATACAGTTTGTGGGAAAGGAGATTATAATATAAAAAGATCAAGTGGAGGTTTAATTAATTAAACTTTTATACAAATTCAATAATATACAGTATTGAGATGAGCTTTGCAGTTAATCTTGAAACCATTTTTCTTTTTGTAATGATGTATAAGATGGGAAATACCCACCTCTTTTTTTTCTAAAATCTCTAAATTTCTTCCTTAAAGAATGTAACTCATGATCCTAAGTACAATTTAGTATGTGTAATCCAGGCAGTAGTTCATTCATTTTTCATGTGTCTTCCTTAAAAATATTAATACTTTTCTTTCTGGATTCTATATTTGTCATCATGCTATTTGGCAAGTAGATCATCTAACTATATACAGCACCATTTTTTTTCTTTTCTACTTTCCATTCTTCTTTTCATACAGGGTTTCAATTCCCTACTCTAATATTTATTGACTGTATGACTGGATAAATATTAATTAAACTTCTTTTATATGAAAGACACTGTATAGGCACCAGGGATAATCAGACAAAAAAAAAACAACAGTCCCTTCCTTCTAGTGAGAGGATAAAACATATTGAAAACCAAGAATATTCAAGTGAATTTATTAATTTATGAATCAGAATGTTCTCTTAAGTAATGCAAATCACAATCAATTCACACCTGTTTGTGTGATGATTCCATGTACTCCCAGAAGTTTTCTAGAGGGTGTCAATCCATTATGCTGGGGGCATTCCTTTCTTTCTCTTGACATGAGAATATCAGGGAAGCACAAAAGGTACCCACTTCACACTTTTCCCATACAAACAGCCCTTTTTAAAAATCATGTGTTTCTTTCATGATATCTTTCACTTTAGTTCTTCATAATTCTTTGATTAATAAGTAAACTAACTTAGAATTCTTATTTTTGTAATATTGACAGTTTACTCACGAGCAATTAATAATTCTCCAGTTGTTTTGATCTTTCTTTGTGTGAAATGTGTTTTGTAATTGTGTTCACAGATTCCCTATGTTTGTGTTGGTATGTAGGCTGACAAGTCTTTTATGTAGTCTGCAGTTTTTTTAACTGGAATTTTTCTTTCTATCTCTTGCTGTTTGGTGGTATATAAAGATGCTAATGATTAATATGAGTTCATTTTATATCCTGCATCTTTGCTGAGGTTATTAATTATTTCACCTAGTTTTTAGTTCATTCTCTAGTGTTCTCTAATATATCCTCATATCATTTGCAGAGTGATGGTTTTGTTTCCTCCTTATCTATTTTTATTCCTTTAATTTCTTTTTCTTGTCTTATCACTATAGCAAACATTTCCAGTACAATACTAAATAATAGTGATGATGATGGGATATTTTTGCCTCTCCTTTGTTCTTATTGGGTAGTTTCCAATTTTACCAATTACAAATAACTTTTGCTCTTGATTTTAGATAGTACTTATTATTTTAAAAAAGGTTCCATTTATTCCTGTACTTTCAACTGTTTTTAAAAGTAGAAACAGGTGTTATATTTTGTGAAAAGCTTTTATATGCATCAGATGATTTCCAATTTATTGTTTAATTGGAGATTTTAATTTGTTTTTTTCTATTTTTTTTAGGAGCATGTCTAACTAATTTATCTTCCTTTCTCTCTTTTACTGATCTGTGATTTTAAAGATATAAATTTTCTTCTTTGTACTGCTTAGGCTGCATCATACAAATTGTAAAATGTCTCATTGTTATTATTCTCCTTAATGAAATTGATTTCTATAATTTGTTCTTTGACCCACTCATTCTTTAGGATTAGATTATTTAATTTCAATTAATTTTTCATCTAAGCTTTATTGGCCATTTGCTTATTTTATCATGTGTGAAGAATGCTTTTAAGATTGCTGCTTTTTTGCATTTAGTAGTGAGGTTTTTATAACTTAATATATGGTCAGTTTTTGATACTGCCATGTATAACAGAAAGTGGCATAATCCATTCTATTCCCATTCAGCTTTCTCTAGAGGGCTATTATATTTTACTTTTCTAAAATTCTATCCATCTTTTTTAATTATTTATTTCATGGTTAGATTTATCTAGTTCTGAGAGGGAAACTTGAGGTCCACCACTAGTATAGTTTTACTATTTCCTCCTATAACTCTTTTAACTTTTTTCTTTTAGAATTCTAATGCTTTATGCATGTATACATATGGGCATATACATTACCTATTCATAATTTTAATCAAGATACAGTTTCTCTGCTCACCTCTTTTAATTAGTTTTGGTTTTGGTTTTTGTTTTTTTCTAAAATCATGATTGCTATTCCTGCTTTTATTTTTTTGGTTCCAACCCCTTATTTTAACTCTGTATCCATTCTGTTTCTTTTTCAAGTGTGCCTCTTTGTAAACAATATATTGTAGGATTCTGCTTTCTAGTTGATTTTGCTATCTGATTCTGTTTAACGGGTGAGAACATCCCAGTCACATTCATAGTACTTGTTTGGCAACTTTGCATTTTCCTTTATCTCATTTTTTCTTGTAATCCTTCTCTTTATCTTTTTATTCTGTTCTTCTAAAGTCCGCTTTTCTTCTGGTCACTGCTTTCTTTGATCTATTCCCCCTTTTATCATCCTCTCTTTTCCCTTATCCCATTTACTACATCCCTTTTTGTTAGTTAAGTTAGATTTCTCTCACCAAGCTAAATATATCTATATCTATCTATCTATCTATATATATATATCTATATCTATTCTTTGTACAGAAATATCTCTCTCCATGTATATATGTGTATATATGTATATATATATGTATATATACATATATATATATATATCTTTGACCCAATTTAGATGTAAATGAGATTTAATCATTGCCCACTCCCCTAATCATTTCCCCCACCATTATAAAAGTTCTTTGTGGTCCTCTTTTATTTGAGTTAATGTTCCCCATTCTCCCTTCATCTGTCATCTAGTATATCTCTTACTCATTCATTTTTTATACCATTTCAACATAAATGACTCACTCCAAAACCATATTTCAATGTATAACTCTTCTGATGTTCCTAAAGATAAAGTTCTTAAAAGACACATGTATTATGTTCCCACAATGAAAGGCAAGCAATTTAATCTGAATTCTTTGTTATTTCCATTTCATATTTAATTGGTATGCTTCTCTTGAGCCTTGATTTGAAAGTCAGATGTTCTATTTAGCTGTCTTTTCATCAGGAATTCTTGAAAGGCCTCTATTTTATTAAATATCCATTTTTCTTTTGAAGGATTATAATCAGTTTGTGGCATAGTTTATTCTTGATTATAATCCTACTTCTTTTGCCTTTGGCTTAGAATATGATATACCAGAAGGCATTTCACACAGTAGCTATTGAATTTTCTGTGATCCTGATCCTGTGATCTTTGATCATGACTTTCAGGTAGTTCAATAATTTTAAAATAGTTTCTCCTCAATATATTTTCCAGGTCAGTTTTTCTGATGAGATACTTTACCTTTTGTTTTAAGATTTTATTCTGTTGACTTGCTTAATACTTCTTGATGTCTCATGGAGTCATTGACTTCTACTTGCCCAATTCTAATGTTTAAGAATTTTTTGCTTCAAAATGTAAAATGAATGACTTAAATTATGTCAAATTAAAAAAAGTTTTTTTTTTATAAACAAAACCCATGTAGCCAAAATTAGAAGGAAAACAACAAACTGGGAAAAATTTATAACAAAACTCTCTGACAAAGGTTTAATTTCCCAAATATATAAGGAACTAAGTCAAATTTACAAAAAATCAAGCCATATCCCAATCAACCAATAGTCAAGGGACACAAATAGGCGGTTTTCAGATGATTAAATCAAAATTTATTGATAAGCACATGAAAAATTGTTCCAAATCCCTCCTGAATAGAGAAATACAAATTAAAACAACGCTGAGGTACCACCTTATGCCAAGCAGACAGGACAATATGGGAACAAAAGAAAGGGAACTATGTTGCAGGGGATGTGTCAAAATTGGTACACTAATACATTGCTGGTGGAGTTGTGAATTAATCCAACCATTCTTGAGGGCAATTTGGAACTATGCACAAAGGGCTTTAAAAGAATGCCCACCCTTTGGCCCAGCCATACCACTGCTGTGTTTGTATGTCAAAGAGATAACAAGGGAAAAAAAAACTTTTACAAAAATATTTATAGCCATCCTCTTTGTGGTAGCAAAAAAATTGAAAAAAATGTTGGGGTGCCCATTGATTGGGGAATGGCAGAACAAATTGTGGTATCTTTTGGTGATGGAATGCTGTTGTGATAAAAGTAAAAAATCTTTTACATTTGATTGTGCCACAGTGTATCATGTCTCTGTGTACAATGTTCTTCTGGTTCTGCTCCTTTCACTCTGCATCAATTCCTGGAGGTCTTTCCAGTTCACATGGAATTCTTCCAGTTCATTATTCCTTAGAAGTTTTCAGAGGAGTGCTGTAGATTGTAGAGAAATTTGTACCTACTAAGAAAGAAGACCCCACAGTGGTCCATGAGGAGATACTGGGATTAGGGGAGAAGGTCGGGGTAGAGGAAGAGGACCTCTTTGATAGCCATTGGGTGGAGGTCGAGGGGGACTACTATATCCATGTGTGGGGGCATTAATGGAGGAGGTCCTGGCATCCCATGGGGGGACATGGGGCCATAGGAGATCCAAAAGGGGTCCTTGGGGCAGCATTTCCATAGGATGGGGGCCAGGAGGAGGCATTCCTGGTGGTGATCAAGATGGAGGCTGTCCCCATGAGGCTGGGAGTCCAAGCTATGGGGGCCATGGTAGGTGAGCTACATCTAATACATACCAGAATGCAGCATCTCATGGATGGGGATGTGAGTGTCCATGTCCAGCCCCAGGGATTCCTGCTAATGTAAGGCCATGGTCTCCAGCTCCAGGAGGCATGGGTGGGGGAGCCATTGCTGGGGGTATTCCTGGAGGAAGGACTCCAGGAGGTGGGAATGAGCCTGGTTGGGTCATACCTGGTGGAGGAAGCCCAGAACCCAAAGAAGACACAGCTGGATTAGGAGCAGAGAGTGGGGGTGGTGCATCAGCCAATAGCTGATGAGGCTGATCTGCCTAAGACAACTGGTTCAATGCTGACAGAAGTTGCTCAGCTCCAGAACCCTGACGTTCACCCTTAGAGTCCTTCTTGAAGGCATAAGATCCTGTGATGGGTAGATTGCATAGATGCTGCCCATTCATGACCTCAATGCATCGGAAGCATCGAATGATGCACAATTAAAAAAGGCACAGCCTTGGAGTGGCCTGTGTCAGGGTCCGGCAGGGAGTCTGCAAGATAACCCCAAAGGCGCTGAAGGTATCATAGAGCATTTCTCATTAATCTCAGGATCTAGGTTCCCTGTGAAAATGTTGACCCTCACATCTAGGCTCTTGTTGTGAGCTGATGCTTTGCTCACTTGTATGGGCTTTCCAGGCGGTTTGATCATATTCATGATCTTAGTGGCAGACAGCATCCTCCTCCCTCTGGAATTCTACAAATCCATAGCCTTGGTGCTGACGCGGGACCCTGTCTTTGGGCATGTGGGGGCTGACCCTGGGTCCAGCCTCAAGGAAGAGTTTCACAGCAGCGGCTCACTGACCTTCTCATCCAGGACCCTCACGTACACGGTGGCATCCTGATTCCTGTGGGAGATGGGTGCAGCCGCCCTACTGAAAGCGTCCCACCGTCTCCAAGCAGTGGCTGTGCGCCCTGAGCATGTCCCATCTTATTTCTTAATTTCAAACTTTATGTTAATGTTTCTGGTTCTGTTCTAGGGCACTGTCTGGGGAAAGGTGTGGTCATTGGTCTCTGGTCTCAACTCTGGTCTTTATCTAGGCAGGTTACTTTTTTTTTTTAAACCCTTACCTTCAGTCTTGGAGTCAATACTCTGTATTGGCTCCAAGGCAGAAGAGTGGTAAGGGCTAGGCAAGGGGGACCAAGTGACTTGCCCAGGATCACACAGCTGGGAAGTGTCTGAGGCCAGATTTGAACCTAGGACCTCCCGTCTCTAGGCCTGGCTCTCTATTCACTGAGCTACCCCGCAGCCCCTAGGCAGGTTAGTTTTGAGGATCTTGTGATTGCAATCAATATTATTCTTCAGGGACCGTGCTCCCTTGAGATCAGAAACAATATTGTTCCTCTGGGAAATTCCCTGTGACCAAAAATGTTATTGCCTCTCAGGATTTTTGCTCCATCTTGATCAAAAGGGCTATTTTCCACCGTGAAATGGGTATAGGCAGTGGAGCTGCTAAATAGCATCTGTGTTCAGTCTCTGTACAGGAGTCCCCTGAAATTTCTTTCTGACCAGTTGCCAGCTGCCCTTAACATCTCTGTTTCAAGAGTTCCTAAAGCTGCTGGTGCTTCTGTCATCACTACCTATTCCCTTCATTGATGTTTCATTCATAAGAGCTCGGCACTAGCCTCCACCTCTATGTCATAGAACTCTTTTTCTGACTGACCTCTTATATTGTCTTAGGGTGGAAGAATGTCTCACTCTGACTCCCGCATACTCCACAATTTGATTTGTGGTATTATTTTAAAATTGTTTACAAGATTTTTATCTGATTTATTTTTAAAAAATCTTTATTTTCCTTTTGTAGAATCAAGGCAGAAGAGTAGTAAGGGTTAGGTAGTGGGGGTCAAGTGACTTTCCCAGGGTTACACAGCTAGGAAGTGTCTGAGGATAGATTTGAACCCAGGACCACCTGTCTCTAGGCTTGGGTCTCAATTCCTTGAGCCACCCAACTCCCCTACCACCATCTGATTACTAATTAAGATACAAGGAGAAAAAATTACTTTTAAAATTAGGCATACCATCATAAAATTGCATTTTCTGAGTGCTTGTTCTGTGCTAGTACTGTACTATTTATGTTTATAATATATACATATATGTATGCAAACATGTATATAAATATATAAACACAGCACATATAATTTTAGTACCTATACATCTTTTTATTATATACTTAATTTAAAAATGCAAACAAAAGTGGGGAAGAAAAGAAATCAATAATCCTATATTAAAATTATCTATTAAATCCATTTTCCTAACATAATACAATATTCCCCTCTTATTCATTGTTTCACTTTTCATGGCTTCATTTACCTGTGGTTAACCTTGAATTCCAGGGAATGTAGGACAGCAAGAAGGGTTTAGTACCAGAGGAGGGAGGAGGCTATTCAAGGCTATGTGAAGGATGGAGACAGTTACCAGTAGCCAATCATATTAAGATTGAAGAGTGGCAACAGGGTGGGCAGAGTGGGGCAAATATCTGCTCTCTCTGCACCAGACTTCTGTCCCTGGTGGTGGTCTGCCTGCAGCAGTAGACGCTCTGGTACATCAGTTCTCCTTTTTCATTTAGTGTTTTTTTTAGAACTTTTTGGGGGGGGAGTGTAAAGGGTAGGAGGCCACAGTGTTGAGTGGAGGGGAAGGAGTGGGGATAAAGAGCAGTAAAATTAACACAAGTTTTAAAAATGAACACAAGAACCATCAGTATGCTACTGGTACTGTGATTTCAGACATCTACTGTCGGGCTAGTATCCCCCATAGATATGACAACCTACTGTGCTAGCAATAAGTTATTTTTTGTATTTTCTTTTCCTCTCTCTTTTTTTATATAGATATGAAGCCAGAAATCTAGTAGAGAGGGTGGCTAGATTGCTCAGTTGATAGAGAGCCAGACATGGAAATAGGAGGTCCTGGGTTCAAATTTGGCCTCAAACACTTCCTAATTTTGTCACTATGGGCAAGTTACTTAACCTCAATTTCCTAGCGCTTTCAACTTTTCTGCCTTGGACCAATACCTAGTTTTGCTTCTAAGACAGAAAGTAAGGATTAAAAAAGGGAATTACAGTGGAACTTGGGTGTCTTCAAGGTTGATGGTGCTAGTAGCAGAATAAGAAGATGTAAAAGGTAGTTATGGGGGAAGGTGAAAAATTGAGTTGTGACCATGTTTGAGGTAATTCTGAGCCATTTCCATGGAACTATCTAGCAGGCAGGCAATAGATGGTTAGAAATCTGAGGAGATTTGGGGTTGGTGATAGGGATCTGGGAGTCATTCCCATATAATTGCACTCATTGGAGTAGATAAGAAAGAAGATGGAGAGCGGAGTATCAGACATGGTTGTATTTACAATCCCTCTGGGGAACAAGACATACATTCATGAAAAAATTAACTAATGATGCAGCTCAGTAGAATGAAAAGTGTCAAGTGAGTGATATATTCAGGAAATGCTATGAATTCAGAGGAAAAAGTGATCACTATGAGCTACAATCATCTGGTAAATGCATTTTTCTAGACATATAAAGTCATCATATACTCAAAGATAATAGTACTTAGAGCACAACTATTCTTGTGAATGAACATAGCTTAGAAAGCAAACAGCTTGCTGCAGACCAAGAGTCTAATTAAATGGGTATTCCAGTCTACAGTAGAGGGGACGGATACATCTGTTTCTTACCGGAGCCACTGAAGAGTAGGTTAGAACATGCCTTGTCATCTTAGAATGGGGCCAATGTGCTGCTGAGGCTATAATACTCTCATGGAGCTCCTGTTAGGCTAGAGCTTCCCTGATGTCCTTTTCAAAGAGGACAAATGACATCATGGGTGAGGTCTTGATTTGAGCATGAATCAGATTTAATTGAGGCAGAGTTGCACAAAGTCATTAGGCTCACTTTTCTCTTCCAAGGTCATCAGTATCCGGGAACAAGATAAAAGTCAGGTCTTGGCAATAGCCTGGAATACAGTGGCTGTCCTTGGCATCTGCGATGCCTGACCAGGCTCTAAGCACTCATAGCACCTGCTTCAGCCACATTCATGGCCATTGGAACAAGTTGTTCTCATCCACCTATTCCACCCGGGGAAGCCCTCACATGCTTGGGTAGACATCCCCCTAACTGACCTGCCAGTTATCTTCAGTCTGGTTTTAGCCCAACTGATTTTACCATGTTACAGCTTCTTGGAGTCATTAGGTGAAAACTGGTTGAAAGGAAGACACCAAATACAGATGAGCAGCCCTGAGAAGGGATCTGCAAGCTCTCACACCAAAGGTACCAGTCCTCCCTAAACACTCCATATGCTCACCTGGTGTGTACTAGAATTCTATAGCTCTAGAAATGGCCTATAAAATTTTCTATAAATATGATTTTTATTAGTCTTTTGCTTTTATGGTACCTGTTTCCTCCTGTGTCCTTTTCCTTTCTGCATCCTAAAGAGTCATTCCCTATGACAAAGAAAAGCAAGACGAGGAAAAAATCCATAAAAACAATCATTACATAAAAATATTGCTATATGTAATGCTACGCACCTATGAGTATCCTCTCTCAGAAGGAAGTCCAGATGAGGTGACCCATCATATTTCTTATTGCAGGCCAAGCTTAGTCATTATAATATTAAAGAATTCAATTTCATTATTTTGTGATACGTTCTTAATTTCCCTTGTTATAGTCATTGTGAATATTGTTTTATTGGCTTTGCTTACTTTATATCACATATATTTTTCCATGAATCTGTATTTATCATGTTCATTATTTCTTATAGCACAATCATATTATATCAATGTACTGACATTTATTTAAAGAAGACAGTGATCAGAAAACTTTTGCTGATGTAACTTGACGTATGGCATACTCAAACAGAAATTTACATAATATTTAAGAGTTTGTAAAATTCTGAGTTAATTAACTCAATTTTGCAAGTAAATTGAGACCCCTTAGAAGTTAAGTAATTTGTCCAAAATCACACAGCTAGTAAATATTTGATGAGATTCAATTTTTTACAAGCTTGTATGTGTATACACACACACACAGCAATACCCATAGTTGTATAATAATGTGGAGGAACTTAGAGGGTTTTGCTTTTGTTTTCTAAATAAGTTAGAATTGTTTTTCTGTTCCATTTTTAAAAATAAAAAGTTGGAATTCTATATGTGTGATTAAAGCCTTGTATATAGGAGAAATGTGTTTTGTCGGGCAGTTGTATCATGGGTGATACATAATGAAATGTTTTGTAGCTCTGGCACTTCTATTGGTCATTTGAGAATATTAAGGTGAAGATACACAATGAGATCTATTTAAAACCATGTATTAGGCCTCATGTTAAGTTAGAGTAGAATAGTTTACACTGATTTGATGGGGAAACCTAGTGACAAAATACAAATCTATTGCAATCTTGAGTTCAATATTAGGGAAATAAGAAATGCCTAGTGAATGATTTTTCCTGGGAAGTTATACAAAGTATATTGGATTTTTTTTTCATACTGAGGGGACACTCAAACTATTTTTGTGTTAGAGTCTGATATAAGATGGATAAGAATGTATTTGACATAATATATTGGTATGTATTTTTTTGTAAATCTTCCTTTTTTCATAGCAAATCATAGGAAGAAAAAAAACTATACTGAGGAGCTGACCCACGAATTAATCAACTTGTTCAATTTAAAGTATGACATAAATCTTAAATTATTAGAATTATACAAGTAAGTAAGCCATATCTAAGAGATTTTCATATATTTATAGACTCAATTTTAATGAGACTGACATTGCTCATAAAATCTAGAAAGCAAATAAACAGCAAGTGTAGACAGTGAATCTACCTTTCCTTCAGCAATCTAAGGGTGAGTTGTTACTCCCCATCTCTGAACTGTTGAACTTTAAGAAATAAATGGTTAATCTGAGTCTAATTTCCAGAAGACCAATGCGTTTAAAAAACAGATTCTACAGTGAGGGAATAGGTGGAATAGTTCCTACTTAGGAAAGTAGTTATAGAGCAAAAGTATAGGGTAGAAGTAAATCTTTAGAGATTAGAGTCTTCAAATCCCATCCACCTGTGACACAACTTTCTCTGTGAACCCGGACAAATCATTTAATGCCTGTATGTCTCAAGCAATTACCCAAGATTCAACTGCTAAATCAAAGATGGGTTACCAATTTGCATTAACACAGGGCATTCCTATACCTGGAGTTGCCCCCCCCCAAAAAAAAACCCAAGAGATTCCAAATAAGTCTTCCAGAAAATAGTTAGAGGAACAGAATGAGCCAATAATATCATAAGAAATATTGCCATCATTTTTATTTAATTCCTAACTTCCAGATATGCTTTGTATGGTCATCACAGAAATCTAAAATTCCTAGGAAATCTTGTTTTGTTTTCTCCCTTCTCCCTTTTCCAATAACATTTTTAACATGCTCATTTTGTACCTGTTACTCCTTGCCATTAGATGGCCCATTCTTTGAATTCATAGTCTGTGTCATTTTTCATAATTCCCCCCATTGTTTAAAGCTTGTTAAACATTTTTTTTCAGGGAGCAATGGGATTCAGACTTCTGATTTCATGAATGTAGGGGACTTTCAGTATGAAAATATTCCCTCTATAGTTTTAGAACTACCAAGAATATCGAAATATTAAGTCATTTGGCCAGTATGGCATAATGTTTCAAAGACAGGACCCCCAGTTCTTCCAGACTTTCAGACTAGCTCTTTATCCACCAAACAATGCTACTTCTGTATCTTTTACATAATAGGTAATTAATAAGTTTTTGTCACACTAATGTCCATTGTGGTATTTTTCTGGGTTCAATGACTTCTAAACATACTACTTAACATGTGTTTTACTATTATTTAAAGACAAAAATATGATTTCAAATATCCTGTGGATTGGGCTGTGCAGGGAATTAGTGCAGATCGAGAATGAGACCTGTGCAGGTGAGTCACTTAATATGAAATGCCTGCATTCATCTGCCATTCAGCATTATGACACTTTGCCTTCAGTACAGGTGTGCAATGCCTGAAAGTAGATTTCTAGAATCCACATATAGAACCTGAGAATTAAGGCAAGAACCCCTCAGACTGAACCTCCATTTTGTAGCATGTATTTTGAATACATAAACTCTATAGAAGGAAGGAAAACAAATAAGCATATAACTATCCCTAAGAATGTAATTAGTATGGAGTATAAGTAGTATAATCCTCTCATTTTACATTTTAGGAAACTGAGGACCATATGGTTAAAGGGACTTGCCTGGGAATACAATATGGAGCATACCTGATATCAAACTCATGTTTTCCAATTCCAAATCTAGGACATTTCCACTTCATGGTATATTTTCTCTCCCAAAAGGCTCCTCTTCTAAACCTTCTTATTTCTGTTGATAATTCAATCATTTCCCCAATTACAAAGGTTAATATACTTGGAGTTATCTTCTCTCTTTCCTTTCCTACTTATCCTGTCTACAAATCCTGTTGCATCGATCTTCACAATATCTTTCAAATCAATTTCTGTCTTT
Organism: Monodelphis domestica; assembly: GCF_027887165.1. Taxonomy (NCBI): domain Eukaryota; kingdom Metazoa; phylum Chordata; class Mammalia; order Didelphimorphia; family Didelphidae; genus Monodelphis; species Monodelphis domestica. The sequence continues at coordinate 125,917,830 of NC_077234.1, read as the reverse complement.
CCTACTACCATCACCTTAGTTCATGCCCGCATCAACTCTTAGCTAGATTCTTTTAAGAGCCTCCTCATAAGTCTCTCTACCTCTATATCCTCACTTTTCTAATCCATTCTTCCCATAGCTGGCAAATTCAAATTCCTAGTATACATGCACATAAATTCCTTGTTTAAGAAACTTCAGTGTCTCCATCTGCCTATATGATGAATTGCAAACTCACATTGGGAACCTTCCACCATCCAATTTCAGCCTTTCTAGGCTCATTCACATTGGTCTTCCTTGAAACCTGTTTCAGTCCAAGAACTAGTAATTCTCTTCTGATCTTAGCTTGTAGGTTCCCACTTCCGAGTTTTCACCCAGGCTGTATTGGAATACTGAAATATACTTACTTTGCATATTTTACTATCAACCTGGTTATATGATAAAATGTGTCTCTTTTTTAAAACTTTTTCCTACCTTTTCCACTATCTCCATTAATCTACTTGGTCCCTATTTCATCCCCATTCCCCTAAGTGAGCCCCTGAGCTGAAAACTATCTCTGCCTCTTGCAGCTTTATAAGAGCATTTCATCTAGATAGAGAATTCTTAACCTGGTATTCATGTAGATAGTTTTCAGGCAACACTGTGAATTTTCAAAAAAGCATTTATTTCTGCATTTCAATATAAGTAATTCATTTATAATTCTATATATTTTATTTTATGCACTTCAAAATGTTGTTCTAAGAAAAGATTCACAGGTTTCACAAGTTTGCTAATGGATTTATGAGACAAAAACTTTTAGAATTCCTGTTTAAGAATTTAAGTTGCCTCTACCAAATCTAACTGCAATTACAGAGAAACCAAGGGAGGTCTAGAAGAATATCTACTTCTGCTTCATCAACTACATTGAAATCTTTGTGCAAATCAAAACAAAATGTGGCAAGTCTTCAAAGAAATGAGAATATCAGATTATCTCACTTGTTTCTTGAGGAACTTGTATGCAGGTCAAAAGCAAAAGAACCAAACATGGAACAACTGGTTGATTCAAGAGTGGGAAAGGTGCATAAAGGGATGTACATTGTTACGTCATTTGTTTAATTTATATGGAGAGTACATCATATGAAATGCCAAGATGGACAAATCAAAAGTCAGAATTAAGGTTGCTGGGAGAAATATCAACAATATCAGATATGAAGATGATACCATTCTGATGATAGAAAGTAAAGACGAATTAAGAAGCCTCTGGATGAGGGTGAAAGAAGAGATTGTAAAAGTTGTCTTGGAGCTAACATAAAAAAGCTTGAGATCATGGCATCTGATTCTATCACTTCCTGGCAAATAGAGAAGATATGGAAGCAATGTAGGATTTTATATTCCTGGGCTTAAAGATCACTGAAGATGGATACTACAGCCATGAAATTAAAAGATGCTTCTTGGAAAGAAAGCCAAGGCAAATCTGGACAGCATACTAAAGAAGCAGAAATATTACCTTGCTGACAAAGGCCTATGCAGTCAAAGCTATGGTTTTCCCATTAGTAATGTAGAGCTGAGAGAGTTGGATGATAAAGAAAGCTGAGTATTGAAACATCAATGCTTTTGAATTGTGGTGTTGGAGAATTTTGAGAGTCCCTTGGACAAAAAGGAGATCAAATCAATCAGTACCTAAACTAAAGCTGACAGTTAAACATTTTGGCCACAAAATGAGAAGTCATGACTCACTGGAAAAGACCCTGGTGTTATGAAAGATTGAAGGCAAAAAGAGAAGGGGAGAACAGAGGTTTGAAATGGATAGATAGTGTCATGAAAGCAAAGAACATGAACTTGGACAGACTTAAGGAGATAGTGGAGGACAGACAGGCCTGGTGTCCTATGACTCAAGGGATCATGAAGTACCACACATGATTGAATGAACATCACCAACTACAGTCTTATAAAGGGAATTATTGTAGAGTAGCTGGGGCACTGATGTTGGAACAGAAGTACCTAGGGTCACATTCATTCTTAGGTACCTGCCAGCCTTATGACCATAGACAAGTAACTTAATGCCTAGGTTTCTCATTTGGAAATTGGAGCAAATAATGCTTGACTGGTAAGAAAAGTCTATCTGTATTACCTGAGTCCTTGATTTCAGAGAAGGAAGTAAAATTGGACATATAGTAAGTGTGGGAAATAAGATATGTGTACAAATGATTATATGCATATACAAATGAATGCATAAATATATGCAATAAATACACAACCCTGATTTGCAACTGGTAGAGTCAGAATAGGCACTTTATCTGATCCTTGAAGGAAGCTAAGCATTGTAAGAGGAAGCAATGAGGAAGGAATGCATTTTCCACATAGGGGATGGTCTGTTCCAAAGCATGGAGAGAGAGATAGGAGATGGAATGTCAAACAACAATTAGGCTGTAGAAACTGAGACAAATTCTGCAATGTTATTTTCAACCTATCATCATTCTCTATCATTGTTATATTTCTCTCATCAATCTGCCTATGCATTATCTATCTCTATTCCTGCAAAATCAATTGCAAACTCTTCAGTATTATTTTCTACTGATCATCATATCTATCACCAATATTCATCATCAACCTGTCTTTCTCTTCTATCTATCTATCTATCTATCTATCTATCTATCTATCTATCTATCTATCTATCTATCTATCTATCTCTATCTGTCTGTCTGTCTGTCTCTCTATCTGTCTGTCTGTCTATCTATCTATCTCTGTCTGTCTGTCTGTCTATCTGTCTCTCTCTCTCTCTCTCTCTCTCTCTCTCTCTCTATCTGTCTGTCTGTCTGTCTGTCTAATCTTTCCTTTTTACTATGGATTCAATCTATGTACAAAGAATAGCTTGGGAGGTTTTGCTTTCTCTCTTGAGAGTTGAATAATTCTCTCTTGAAAAGGAGACCTTGCTTTCAGTAAGATTTATCAGGTTAAAAAAAGGTTTTGATTTAGTATTTGAAGATGGAGTTAACCTCCTGCTGTGCTTTAAGCATTTGAAAAGCTGCTGCAAAGTGGCATTTCAAAGACAGCTCCATATTAAATTCAGTTTGCAATATTCATATCTAATTGTTATAGGACCCGTTGTTCTGTTAATAAGTGGCAGAATAACAATGTTATTATGTTTGGTTTTCACAGGCATTTTTAGACCTTTGTAAAAGGACACTTCTTGTAACTATGTAGAGAAAGATTTATACAAACACGAACTCCTACCGCTTAAAAGAAATGTGGGTTGTGACTTACTCTGCTAAGAAATTATCTGAATAGGTTTTGTGGATTCTTATTTGAAAATTGTATTGTGATATTTTCTAAATCACTGTATTTTTATAAAACTGAAATATCAGATAATGTGACATAATACATATGGGAAAACACATCATTGCTACCATATCATTATATTTCATTCATTTTTATTCACTATTTTTTCATTTTTATATGTAGACTGGTATTGACTGATTAAAGCATACTACTCCCCCCCATTTTCTAATTCAGCTGTTATACATATTTTCAGTAATGTATTTTTCCCTACATGACTGAATCTATCAGAGGACTGATACTGGCTACTTGTTCCTATAGTGACTTGCTTTTATCAAGAATAAAACCATTTAGCATATAATCATTATGAATCATTAATAGCCTGACAGAAAAGTTGACTGCAGTGGGAAAAATCAAGTCAGTTTTATTATTCATTAAGACATTCCTGAAGGAGCTAACTTTTCAGAGAAAGAATAGACAATAGAATTATAATACTTCTCACTTCTCAATGTGGTCATGTGTTAAACTACTTTTCTGGCTTATGAACATATTTTTCCAATGATTTATGCTAATTTTGATGCTATTCTTACCACCTTCTCTTATCCCAAACTCATCTTTCAGACTATTTATTGAATAGAGTTTTGTACATTATAAAACTTTTTTCATTAAATTTTACTTCAATGGAAATATTTGATCTTAAATGCAGGTTAAAAACAAAGAAACGTACAGCAAATAAGAGCTATTGTGCTCTTATGTATTTTCTAAGAATTGAGTTGTGGTCTAGGGCTTAATTATTTTGTCCCTAATAATGAAGATTTGAGTCTAGTTAACTGAATTCAATTAATTAAACCAAGTATCTGATTCATGTGTTGGAAAGAGTCCTGATTTTAAAAGCTGAAAGACCTGTGTTCAAGTCCTAACTATTAACTCTGTGACCAAATAACTTTACCTTTCAGAGCCTCATATTCTTTATTAGAAGTATAAGAATACTTGAACTGCCTACTTCATAGACTGCTTTGGAATAAACTAGATGGTGCTTATTATGTGCCAGGCACTGTGTTAAGTACTTTATAATGAATAACTTATTTGATACTCACAAGAACCCTGGGACGGAGGTGTTTATTCCCATTTTATAGACAAGGGAATTGAGGCAAACAGAAGTTAAGGTCACATTGCTAATATATGTCTGGGATAAGATCTGAACTTGGGTTTTCCTTACTGCTGGCCTGACACTCTGCCCAATGAGCCACTCTAGGAATGTGTTTTTATGATTGTTGTTATTATTGGATAACAAATGATTTGAATTTAATTCATAGCCTAGATTCACTGCAATTCAGATGCATTGCATGGGGAATTTGAAAAAAAATTGGATGAAAAAGGTTAAGAAAGGTTTCTGATTACTTAGTAAAATCAAAGTGGTGGAATATTATCTTCTTGGTATTAGTCACTATATAAAACCTCTTCCTTCAATAGAAGAGTAATCCAAGACTACTGGTACAGGCAATGAAATCCAGATAACATAAATTCACTGTTCTACTCTGCCTAAGTAGTTGACTTTTGTGAATTTCTGTGACCAAAAACATTCATAGCCAACTTTCTGGTCATGAGCTTCTCTGAAGGTAGCTATTTTGTTTCAGAAGGCAGGCATTTTATCATTGCACCCAAGTAGAATCTGGCAAAATTGTATTATTCGGGTTTGCCTTTGGGGATGAATTGGGTGACTTGGAGGACTGTGAATTTGTTCCCATTCCTTTGAAACAAGTAGACACAAAAAGGAGGTAGGAGCAGCTAAAGAATTACTTTTTCAATTTTGTACTTTTCCATTTTTTCAGTATTGTAAACAGAACAGATAGCAAGAAGCAAAAGGAATTGTGTCTGGAGAAGGACATGGAAAACCATGAGACATTTGTCTCATCAGGAGTGGATGATGACTGTCTCTGGACAGAAACAGTATGTTTGTACATGGTGTGCTCTTGCTGACACTGCCCAAAAGAGAGGTTACAGCAGTGGAATCTCTTAGCCCAGGACATAGCAACCATGAAAACGAGAAGCCATGTGGACAAGTTGCAAAATTTCCTCAATCTCAGGCTTCTGGCGCAATGCTGAGAGTTCTTAGATTATTTCAACCCTCAGTCTGATGGATGGGGACTGTCAGGGACTTTTAGTGTCGAGTTCCAGCAGAGTTTGGGAATCCAACCTTCCATCAAGAGAAAGTTAAACTTATGGGTAATAGCAATCTCTAGAGTTTTTGTTCTTTATCCGTGTCTGCTGACCTTTGCATGTTGTCTGTAGCTTCTACAAAATTTCCCTAAAGTTCCCATTTAATTTCTTATACCAAACCATGATATATCAAAACCTTATTGGGGAAAGTTTTGATATGGAAGGGATGTATTTGGAATGTAAAAGTATTTTTTTTGCAACTGTAAAAAAGTGTTCAAACCACAGCATGTTGTTATGGTACTAAGAAAAGAGCTTGAGAGGAAGATCCAATATTGAAGAGAGGAAAATTGTATTGATTGTTTATGTACTATTGTGAATCTCATGTATTTTCTGTTTTTCTGTTCTATCCCCCCCCAACACACACAGAGACCAAATAAAGGTTCTTCTCTCCTCTGCATGCATCATTATTATGAATGTTCATGTGGGAGGTATGAACATCTACAAACATGCCACAAATATTTGATCCTCATTGACCAATCCCCACATGAAACCCCTATCTATGCATGTTCAGACATGAATTTTATTCTGGCATTTCCCAGAGAAAGTTTGGGTGGGTATAAAATGAGATTGTTTTCCAAATTAAATTTATCTAATTATATTACTATTTTGGCAAATTTTAAAACAAACTGGTTAACAACACTAGTCATTTATTCAGTGTAGCTTCCTTTGAAAGAGTATCCAATAAGCCAGTGGGTGAAGAGAAAAAAGTCATTTCTGAAGACATTCCCCCTTTCACCCCAGTAAGTTACTACTTGCTTCCAAGACTGAGCATGATCCATGAAGACCTAGAAGTTGAAATACTCTGCCATGGCTAACTAAACTATCCCTTTCTTCACTTTATTGCCTTCATGGATTTTTCTCTAAGTGATTTGTGTTTTCTTTCACAACATAATGAACATGGAAATATATGTTGGATGATAGCACATATATAATCTATATAATGTTACTTACCTATTCATGGAGGGGAAAAGAGTACAGAGAGGGAGAGAACGTGGATTTTAAAATGTCAGGAAATGATTATTACATTTTATTAACATGTAATCTGGAAAAATGGAAAATAAAAAATTATGTACTATCATGCCTGACTTACTTTGAAAACCAAATTGATCATTATTGAAAACATAATTGATCATGTGGACAGTACTTTTTCCATAAGCTCAGTTTTATATGCTTAAGCACAATTATATAAATAATAATATTTAACTGACGTGGATTATTCCAATAGCCTCTAGCTGATCTCCCTGCCTGAAGCACTCCATTCATGCATACAGGTGCCACCTTGATATTCCTGAAGCACTGGTCTGACTGTGTCACCTCCTCATTCTAAAAGCTCCAATGGAGCTGGATAAAATAGAACCTCATGTGCTTTGCATTAAAGGTCCTTTGTGGTCTAGCTTTGACTTTCCTTTACAGGCTTATTACATATTGCTTCCTTCTACAAGTCAAGTCAAAAAGCATTTATTTTGTTTACTATGTGCAAGTGCCATTTAGCCTCACAGATCCAACTAACTATTAGACATTTCAACATGGATATCTCAGAGACATCTTAAACTGAACATGTCTAAAAGTGTCATCTTTTCCCCCAAATCCTCTCTTCTTTGTAACTTCTGCATCATTGTCAAAGGAACCGCTATCCTTCTAGTCACCATGCTCACAACTGAGGTATTATCCTTGACTTCTTACTCTCTCTCTCCCCTGTCGTATCTCATATGCAATCAACATTTTCAAATTCTATGTTGTCTACCTTCATAACATCTCTCTCTATAACCCTGTTATGGACCCTTGTTCTTCTTCCCTGGACTACTGCAGTAATTTGCTCATTGACCGCCGTGCCTTATGTCTCACTCCACTCCAATCCATCCCATATTGCCCAATCAACCAAGCAGTCAAATTAATCCATTTAAATTGCCAGTATGACCACATTACCCTTCTTTTCAGTAAATTCCAGTGGTTCCCTAATACTTTGATATAAAATATAAAATCTTCTAATTGGCTTTTAAAACCCCTATAACCTGTCCTCTTCTTACTTTCTTGCCTTTTTACACACTCATTTCCATATCTTTTCTGATATAGTGACATTGACCTTTTTGCTGTTTCTTGAACATATGCAACATACCATCTCCCTACTCTGAACACTCGCTGATCATCTCCCATGTATAGATTCCTATCTCTCTTTTCCTCTACCTTTTACCTTGCCTTGGTCCTACAAGTTTCACCTTTTTTAAGATCTTGCTCTGCATAAGGAGCCTTTCCTAATTCTCCTTAATCTTAGGACCTTGCCTCTGAGATGTTCCTCACAATTTATTCTATATAAATTATGTTTCTTCACAGTTTAAATGCTTTCTTTTCCATGATGCTATGAGCTCCTTGAAAGCAGGGACTGATTTTTTTTCTTTATATACACATTACTTAGCAGAGTCTTTGTCATTTTTTAGGCACTTACTAAAAATGGATTGTGCTATTGTAGCCAAACTGACCTACTTCTTGATCTTCATATGTGAAATTCTGTCTCATGTCTCCATGACTTTGTATAGACAGGACCCTATTCTTGAAATCCACGCCCTCTTACATTTTAGTATTTTGAGTATCCCCTCAAAACTTACCTCCCATACCATATTGAATGTAAGACTCACTATCCCCTCCAGCTCTAAGTAAGCCCAGAAATCTGTATTTCTCTTATTTATATTTTATACCTAAATGTGTTTGTTCCTCCAAAACTTACTATGTTGGAGGGAATCACTTAAAACATTATGACCTCAGTTTTCTCATCAAACTGTGGTGATATAATAATATTTCTAGTGTCAATCTTTTTATGTGTCTTTTGTGCTTCTATTTTTTAGTTCATTCTATGGAGGTGGGTCTTCACAAATCATTCTTCAAATAACTTTTGGATCTATTCCTTTCACTCTATTCCAAGTTTTTTAAATTAACCTACTCATCACTTCTTGCGGTACAGTCATATTGTACCACAAATATATACCACAATTTGTCTAGCCATTCCCAAGCTGATGAACATCTCTCAATTTCTAGTACTTTGATATCAGAAAGAGAGCTGCTATAAATATTTTATAACATATTTTCCTTTTTCAGCCTAATCTTCTTCAGAAATAGCACTAGCAATGGTATTTTTTGATCTAAGGGTTTTCCATAGGAGATCTAGTTATCTTACAGGTTTGTTGTGAAACTCAAAGAAGATAGCAAAGCTTACACACTTTGTATATCTGAAAATTCTATAAATGTCAGTGACTTTTAAGTAGTCTAGCTTTACCCTATTATGACATCCAAAATGTTCTTTGGTGCATAGTCTCCCTTTCTTTTTCAAGTGATTTTATCTTCACAATTTTTGTTGCAAATTAAAATTCTTCTCTGCTTCTTCATATTTGTTGTCGGCTTTGTTTTACCTTTAAAACAATTTTTTTCAACATGCATTTCATTCTTCTTCATAACCAGAGGAATTCTTCCATTCTTCTCATCTCCTCAAAATATAGTTTAACTCCTTTTCTACTGTGTTTCTTCAGCTGTGCTTGATCTGGGATTTGGAAATTCCTGAGAAAGTAGAACTACTCCCAACAGAGGGCTACAAGATCTTTGTAGGAATCCTTCTTCAAAACATTTTTTACTTCTTAGTTCTATATTATTCTCTCATGGCTGAACAAATGTCTAATATTTTCTGTCACTGTTATTTTTCTTCAATATCTCAAAATTTCTGGGGAACCAAATTCTAAATTTCCATTTTGTGTCTGAATCCGTCTCCAAACTGTCTAGATTATATTGTTTCTAAGCATGTTTATGTATTATGGTCAAAACCTTCTAAGGATATTTATAAATTATAGTTATTGATGCATGTTTCAAACTATAAGCCCTATCAGATTCAGAATATCTAATGGCAGAGTGTGGCCAATGAGAATATAGAAAAATGTTTTAATTTATTAACAAATAGTTTTATTATTCATTACTTGTAAAATATTGTTGGGAATAAAAACACATTTTGCCCTCAAGGACCTTGTAATCTAATAGAGGAGATAATACATAACTGAAGCTAAGGACAGGATCTCTTGAATTGCCTCTCCTACTCTTCTGACTAAGCAAGTGTTTTGTCATTTCTCAACCTTTCATCCAATTGTTTTCAAGCCTCCTTAGAGGTTCAACATTATGTGGTCAGATACATATGTATGCCATAATTGTTATTAATTTTGCATTGGAATAGTTCCTATGTTAAAATGTAATCTTGCCTCATCAGTTGTGTAAATAACATGTTCAAGCATTTATTAATGCTTTTGCTCTTGTCAATTAAAGGTGAAATTATTTAAAAAGTGGGCAGCTGGGTGAGTCAGTGGATTGAGAGTCAGGCCTAGAGATGGGAAGTCCTAGGGTCAGATATGGCCTTAGACACTTTCTAGCTGTGTGACCCTGGGCAAGTCACTTAACCCCCATTGCTTAACCTTTACCACTCTTCTGCCTTGGAACCAATATATAGTATTGATTCTAAGACAGAAGGTAAGGTTTTTTAAAAACTATTTTTAAAAAATTACTCTTGAGAATGTACATTATCAGCTATCCTGAAGCCATGCCAGATCATTAAAAACATTGTGCTGAAACAAATTTTATATTGCCTTTCATTGCAGTACTAAGATTGTTTTCCAAATTAAATTTATCTAATTATATTACTATTTTGGCAAATTTTAAAACAAACTGGTTAACAACACTAGTCATTTATTCAGTGTAGCTTCCTTTGAAAGAGTATCCAATAAGCCAGTGGGTGAAGAGAAAAAAGTCAACATGCTTAGAAACAATATAATCTAGACAGTTTGGAGACGGATTCAGACACAAAATGGAAATTTAGAATTTGGTTCCCCAGAAATTTTGAGATATTGAAGAAAAATAACAGTGACAGAAAATATTAGACATTTGTTCAGCCATGAGAGAATAATATAGAAATGTAATATGTAAACATTGTTTAAAATGAGACTGAATTTTAAATACATTCACAATTTACTGTGACTTTTGTCAGTAGTTAGAAGGAAAGTAAATATTTTATATTGTAATTAGCTTTTTATTTTTGTTAATTGGTTAGGTGCCATATATCATGAATTTCTCTCTCTCAGCAAGAGACCTAAGATAAATTTTACCATTTTTCACTGCATGCTTGTTTGGGCAAGGTTTTTACTTTATTCTTGGTTTATATAAAAAACATAGAAGTAAATTTGATGTAACTATATTTAAGACTCCATTTGTCAAAGATGTTAAGCTAAATATTGCTAATTTTTTAAAATAAAAAAGTATATAATGGAAATTATGTTTATATATCATGATATTTCATTAAGTATCTTTCAAGTTGTAATTTATTTAATCAAAATGTTATCAATTATAAAATATGTAAAATAAATTTAACATGAAATCTAACAAAGACATATTAGGTCTTGCTGAAATAATTTAAATTCTTATAGAATGTCCAATATAAAATATTCATAATTATCTTATTAGCTATATAATTTTATATTTGGTTTTCTTAATTACAAGAATAATAAAATCTTACATTTTTTCTAATTACATAGCAAAAATTTAAATTTGGGATTCTAGGGATCAATTGTCTTTATAGTTATTATGATTACATAATAAATAAACCTAAAAGAATCTTATGAATAGTATATTAGGTTACCCTAGGAGTTTGTAACACATTCTTGTTATTGTTAAAGGAGATTTGAAGAACAGAAAAGCTTTCAGAACTACTAACCTTTATCAATGAAATATTTTTAGTTGCTATCTCTATTTTGAAGTTATATTCCAACTTGCATGTTCTAAAACCTTTTGTTTCTACATATGCATGCATTTTGTTTTATATCACTACAACACAGACCATACTAATCATGTGTCTGGGAAAAAACAGTTTTGTTTGAGCAGATTTCCTTTTCTCTCAACTTTGTCTTGATGAATTAGACTCTTTGTTTCTACCTGCTTAAGCTAAAGTCTAACTTCTATTTAAATATTTACCCACCAAGACATCATAATCCCAACATTCTCTCTCTCTCTCTCTCTCTCTCTCTCTCTCTCTCTCTCTCTCCCCCTCTCTCTTCCCCTGTGTCTCTTTCCTTTCTCTCCCCCCCTTTCTTTTCCTCTTTATTCTTTTCTCTGTATTGCTTTCCCTTTCTTTACTTCCCTCTCTCTTTCTCTTCCTTTCTGTCTCCCTTCCTCTAGGACCATTATATTGAATTATATTTATTTATAATATATTAATATATTATAATATATTTATATATAATTTATATATATATTTAATTATAAAAATCTTTCCATACTATTTCTTAGTAAATGTGGCTCTTGCATTTTAAATGTGTTAATATTGTTGGGAAATATCTTAAGAATAATTATGAATGTATTATATTTCCATGAGAAAAACGCAACTTGAAAAGTAAATAAATAATTCTACTGTGTATTAGCTTTCCCTACTAGATTAGCTCCATGAGGATAGGCTCTGTCTTGCTTTCTAACTCTGTACTTCCAACACAGTATGACTGACACATAGTAAGAGGTTTTTCATTAATACATCTATCTGTTCTTTCATTCATTCATGCATTCCTTATATTAAAAAGTCCAAGAGTAAATGGCTCAAAATCAGAGGATTTTGCTCTATTTTCAATTTATCTACTCCTCAATTTCTGTATTTTGAAACACAACCGTCAAGTAACTATATCAAGGAAGAGTGATGTGCATGAAAATTATTTGTTCTGGAAATCCTGGCTGGTTTGCTGTGAATTCACTTGCATTCCATGCACAGGAAGGCTGAAAAGTCCCTTCCATCTACTTCTGTTTCCATGACTATCTATAAACATTAATCACAGCTAAGCACAGTATCCAAACCTATCATTATCTTTTACTTAGTATATGATAACAGTCACCCTTTCATGATTTAGGCATTTCTATTCTCACTGCATACTCTGTGGAGGAGAGCCTAAAATCAAGATAGCAAAACAGCTTTTTAGAGTAATTCAAAATGACAAAGTATTTCCACCATTTTACACAGAATTGATCTAGTTAATTCTTGAATTCCAAAAGGCACATTAAATAATTTAGTTCATTCATGTAAATGAGCACTTACTAGTTTTAGTGCTAAAAATAGCACTTAAATGTATAGCTAGATAGAGCTTTTGGCTAGTGTAGTGACTGGGTAAGTATGGGTGTTCTCTTGTGCCATAATGACAAGCACTGGCCCTGTAGAAAGAGAATTTGGGCTATGCCAGAAGCAGAAAAAATATTCTTACAAACTCCAAATTCATGGGATTCAATTAAGAAATGCTATGAGGATCATCTAGTCCAATTCTCTGTTTTGTAGACAGGAAACTGAGTTACAGATCGACAGAATGTTTAAGTGGTTTTCCTAAGGTCATAGTAAATGTAAACCCAGATCCAAACCCTAGTCTTACTCCAAACTCAGCATTTGATATTTCCCTCCATGACATCCTAAGGATAGTAAGCCACATCAGAATCAACTTAAGGAATTGGATGTCTTTAGCCTGATGAAGAAAGGGCTTAGTAGGAAAAATACAAGAGCTGCCTTTGAGTATTTGCAGGACATGTAAGAGAGGTAACGCTTTGGTTCAGTCCCCCAAAGCAAAATTAGAAGCAATAAAAAGAAAATGCAAAGGGGCAGTTTTCATATTCCTACATGACTAGAATTGTTTAAAAGGGAGATGAGCTGCCTCTGGGGGTGATAGGTTGCCTCCCATTGGAAATGTTTAAGAAAAGGGTGAATGACCTCTTAGTGCAACAGTTGATGACAGATTATTGATGTAGAGTTGGAAAGAATGTTGGATGCCATCTTATTTTGCCTTGTTCCTTTACAGATTAGAGGACAAAGATCCAGAGAAGTTCAACGACACATTCAATATTTCTAGCATTGCACTGAAAAGCAGTGTGTGACTATTTTCAAAAATGGCTTTGACACTCAACTGTTGTATATGTGACTTGTAAAACGAATACAGTAATTCACAAAGGGGGGTGTATTGTATTAGTGGTTGGAACCAAGGTTTGAGTGTGTTATTTACTATAACTTTTGGTAAACCACTTAACCACATAAGCAACTACACTGCCAATAATATGCAAAGTGACGATATAGTAAGGCTACTCGTCTAGTATGGGTTGTATTAAATGATCTCTAAAGTTTTTCCATCTCACATTCTGTGTTCTAAAAAATTAAGGCCTATCCCAAAGATAAACTATTTTATTAAACCTGACTTTTGTTGAAATTTGGAAGGGAAGAAAGAGAGTTGACCTTCAGAAGAGGGAGAAAGGGATAGGCATTTGGGGAATATTTGTTTCCTGGCCTTTTTGGTTCTAGACTTGGACTTTAGCATGTAAAAACAAAAGCAACAATGATCATTTTTATAACCAATAATGAACATAATTCCTTAAAAATCCAACAAAACATGATCTTATAACATTAACTACAAACTTTAAAGTACAATAATGGAAAAGTAGCAATTTAAAAAACACATAAAGTCAAAGTTTCTCAAAATTAAAACCCCTAAAAAAATTTCATACTTACTATTTGAAAAGCTGATGTTAATATTATATTAGCTTATTATGGTTCTAATAATAAAACTAATTTTTAAATAATTTTTCCAATCAACATGTAATTAAATTGTTTACTTTTCAAGATTTATTGTCATTATTCACTAAAGAAAATTAGATATTTTATTACTTATCATTAGTGATTCATCATTTCTGTGATGTGATTTGTTGACATGTTTTGTCTTTTATCTTTGAAAAATTAACAATGAGCAAGGTTTCATCTTTCACAATTGAAAAATAAGCAGTTTTTCTAAAGTAATAGAACTTCACATACATTCTTAAAATAATACAAAAAAATCTACCTTGTTACCTTCAATTGTGAATAAACTCCACAATGGCTATCCCTATATTTGATCAATTTATTTAGATGATATTTTGCTATCCTTATACAAATATTATCAAAATGTTCTTCTTGTGAAAAAAACTTATAATTTAGTAAGTATTTGGAACTAATTTCATGCATGAAAATCTTCATCGTATATCACAACCTATCTATGACTCCATAACTAAAATGTCTTAGCAAGTTGCTTGAGATACACAGAACTTAAGCAATGTCCAGGGTCACTTCACTTATAAAGTATCAGACATAAGATTTGAACCCAAGTCCCCTAACACCGATTCCTGAACTCTATCTATTATATCCTTAACTGCTTACAAAGAAAAGTCCTTGGAATTCACCATTTTTTAGATTTGTAATTGGAATGTGAAATAGAATGCTGCAAATAAAAATCCCATGACATATATAACTGTACAGCACATTTATTCAATCTAACAAACTTACCAAGGGATTTTTAATGATATATTAAAATAGCTTTGCTGCACTCATAACATACATTGGTATTGAGAGCAAAGGTAATATCTGCAACTCAAATAACAAGGACAAGTACTTGTAACTTATGAGTGACAGCAATTCCAAAATCATTTAACAACAGCACTACTATCAACAGTGGGATCACGAAAAACAATAATAATAACCTTCTTGATGGTAATTGATCATGTATACTATAAATGGAGGGGCAATTACAAAGGAAAGAGATGCGAGTCAGGTGTTGTACAATGGGAACTTTCCATGTTCTGGGACTGTTATGGCAGCTGAGAAAGTCTGAAAGAAGCCTGAAATATTGATATGACTATTGATGATTTGTATGATGCTTCACTGAATGGTTTCTGATTATACTACAATTTGGGTTAATACCCCAGTCAAAGCAATGTGACTATTTTCAAGAGTCAGATGGCCAACGTACGGTTATAGGCTGATGCTTCTCCAAACTGTTGCAATGATGTGAGAAATGGAGACTCGTAGAGTGGGTAGCACTCCTTAGAGTTCTGACATCATTAAAAGTCAAGATGCACTGAAACAAATCAGAAATAGCAATACTCTACCTCTTGAGAATACTTTATTGCAGATGATACTAATCACTAAAGGGAGCAACCCAGGAATGTGTGTGGTATGGGCTAAAAATGCAAATATTTTTATTATGTTCCAACACTTTCTCATAACAAAACTGAAAGCAAATCTTACCTGTTGTGGAATTAGAATTTGTTCCCCAGGACTCCACATCCCAGCTTCCCATGTTCCTTTTCACATTACTTCCTTACATTTTGGGAGATAGGGTTTGTGTGCGACCTCACCCCTCACTTTCTTTTTCCAGGACTATGGCTGGAAAAAGCTTTATTTACTCAGGTTTTTTTTTATTTACTATTTCCTTTTATTTCTTCTACTTCAAGTGATTATTAACAAACCACATAAAATATAATACTTGGGGTTATTGGATATTAATTTTAATCTTAAATAAGTGTTATAGGTAAGAACTTTACAATGCTTTTTTAATGTATCAGTGATATACATAGGAATGCATTGCTGATCACTGCAGAGTAATCATAAAAATAACTTGAACCTTAAGCCTAGTTTAGATTAAATTGAGGAAAATCGAAGAACACAAGGTTATTAAAAATCTTCACTTAATGCAAACTCCAACCTTATGCCTAATAACGAAAATGTTGACACAAAGTCCCAGTATTTCAAATGACTTTGAAAAGGGCATGAGCATACACAAAATTTAATTTCAAAACAGCTTTTTTTTGAGTTCGATGGCAAGAATCCAACTAAGAGGACAACTATCTCAGAGTAATTTTTAAAAGTCAGTATCTATAACTAACATTAATAAATATATATTCTCCCATAATATCTTGCAAAAGTATGGCAATATTGAATGACCTGTATATAAGATTTTACTCAACAGTCACTGCAATAGCAAGAACTACAGAGGAAATTATAGTCCTACAAAGGAATTCCAAAAGAATTAGTACTATTAAAAATAAGTAAAATCTACATAAGACAGCAGTTTGCATTAATCCTCAGGAATGTCTTAAAGGGAAGGATGTACATGGTATTATTAGTATAACCATTGTAACAAATGAGTAAATAGGATGGTAAAGATTAAGGAACTTGCTTATGGGCATATAGTTAGTAAGTGAATCAGAATTCAAACCCAGATCTGCCAGCCTGTAAGCAAGCATTCTGTTAGCTCTATTACAAAAACACATGATACTTTTTTTCCAAAAGGGATGGCACCTTTCAAAGCACTGTCCCTCTTCCAAATCTCATCACCTGCCCAAAACCAAAACAACTTTAATATTCATAGAATTGGAATAACTGATTTGAAAGAGCTATAGAGATCAATCTGACCCCTTTGCTTTATAGTGTGGGAACTGAGATGTAGAGAAATTATGACTCTTCCAGGAAGAAATAACAATTGAATGGCAGAACCAAGACCAGAATTGTGGTCTTCTGATTATTCTTCCAAGGGCCTTTTCAATTATATTAGATAATCTGTAATGTACATGAAGCTATTGTCAATTTAACTAGAATATAGATGCATTTATTTTTTAAAGGGAGTATGTTTAGTTTATGATTAATTACACCAAGAGGTTTGTTTTCTCTTTTTGTTTACAGATTTCACACTTAAACAACCCAATGCAATTATTGTCACCTTTACCATAGAATCTACAATGTGTAGAAGAAATCTTTCATTTTTGTTTTAGATCCTTTATACCAAGTGTGTTTAAAATAATCTTATTTGTGAATTCATATATATCATGAAAACTGAAACACTCTGATTTATTAAATTTCATTAGACAAGATCTATTCTTAATAGATAAGCGTGTTCTGTACTTTTACAGTGATTCAACCATAAGGTAATTTAGTTCCATGGAAAACTAAGTTAAGTATAAGTTTTCAATTTTCCTACTATTACAGAAGCTTTATATTTAGAAGAATTACTGAATAAAATAATTACCCATCTTGAGTGCACAGCCTTTTTTCCTAATTGTCCTACATAAAATCCTTAGACCAAAAAATCAAAGCTTTGTAGAACAAATGAATTAATTGAGAGATTAATTGGGCCATGTTGCCACTTTTAAAAATCAAGTTATATTTTAGTGGAGCTGTGAAAACTTTTACAAAAAAAGATTTCTATGTTCAGGCTGACCGTGCCAATAAAACTGGATCACATTCTTTTTTCCTAAGTACTTTTCTGGTTTTTATTAAGGATGTCTAACAAATATTAAATGAATAATAGAATTATTATTAAGCTTCTTGAATTTAGGGGATATGTCTTTTTTTCATTATTGTAATTCTTAGCGCTTAGCTTAGACCCTGAAACAAGTTAAGTGTCCAATAAACGTTTGTGAAATGAATGAAAGCACAGAAACAATGGCCACATAAAGCTGCATTAAGTGTTTTCCTTATGATTATAGATAAATGGGGGAAAAGCCCCACAGTTCTTAATGAGACAGTAAAGTGACCAGAGAGGCACACCAGTGCATCTGTGTAAGGGCAGAAGAAACTAGGTGAGTGATCAGATTTAATTGAAAGCACTTTGTGAGTAATTGAATTCCTGTCTAAGAACTGGAGCAGTTTCTGTTTCTATTAGGGCTCAAAAGTGCTAATTGTCAATCAAGGTAGCTGAACACCAGATTAAGAAAAATCCAGAACCTGACATAAAATGAACTAAACGTTGTTCTGGAGCCCTTAGTGACTAAGCCTCAAAGCAACAAACAGGCTCCCTCAAGAGAATTAGCCACAAGAGGTGACAACAAGAATGACAAAGGACCCTGCACTTGCCTCTAGTAAGTATGGATGCTGATGTCAAATTTGCATGACTTAGTTGTTGTGTTTTGCTCAGTCTTGAATAATAACTTTGTATGAATGATGACCAAGTTGGTCTCCATCCCAAAGGAGAAGATGAAAGGGAAGGAAAGAATACATTGACAAGCTTCAAATTACAAGTGAGAATGAAATCTTTCCTGAAAGAAGGGCTTCAAGAAGTGAAAAGAAACTAGAGTTAAGGACCAAGAATCATTTTTGCCAAGAAATGGGATGACCAAAAACAACAACAAAAAAGTGGCTTTGAGAAGGAAGGAATGTAGGAGGATTTGGAACCCTCATAGATGTGGAGGTTCTCGGCTGAGAGGAGGCACATTAGATCTATTTAAAGGAAGCAGCTTCTCATTTTACAAAAAGGACGATATGGAACCTCAGGTGCCATTGCAGAGAGGGGAATGGCCAGAGGAAGAAAAGGTCAGTGGAGGTGGTTTATGGATTCCTTCTGAAGAGTTCTAAGGTGTGACAGTTAGACATTTTGCCATAATCATAGAGTTCTTCATATGTTATGGAATTGTTAGAGAACCACCCCAAACTTGTTAGATTTGCCAGTCATACCCTTCTAGTGAATTGTATAGGGACAAATCATAAACCATATGCAACTGAGAAGCCTTTGTTATGCATTACGGGGAAGCAATTCAAGACTTTATGGATACAGTGTTTTCTTTACTGGTGCTGATTGAAGGAGGATATATCTGAAGAAAAAAATAAGCTAAAAAATGAATACCTAGCTACAAATGTAGCAGAACCAACAACACATTTCGTCTGCAGTGCTGTACAGAAAGTCTTATCTCTTTGTATACCAGTATGGTTCTATATCCTTTTCTATTATGTACATAAGAATATTGTTTGGCTTCTCAGAATTTTGTAACTGGAAATGTTTTCCTCCCTCATCTGAGCAATTTAAATGCATTAATATTGGCTTCTGAGGCTATAGAATATATATGGACCTATATACATTTAAATAGAGCTATATTAATAAGTAAATCCTATATAACCTTGTTAGGCTCTTTATGTGAAGGAAGTTTATTTCTCTTCCCCAACTGAGTCTGTATTAGGGCAGCTATGCAGAATGGTGGGTATAGTACAGGTCTTGGAGTCAGGAGGATCTGAATTCAAAACTGGCCTCAGGAGGACAGCTGGGTGGTTCAGTGGATTAAGAGCCAGGCTTAGAGACAGGAGGTCCTAGGTTCAAATCTGGCCTTAGACACTTCCTAGCTGTGTGACCCTGGCCAAGTCACTTGACCCCCATTGCCTAGCTCTTACTGCTTTTCTGCCTTGGAACAAAAACAGAGTATTGATTCTAAGACAGAAGATAAGGGCTGTAAAAAAATTGGCCTCAGACACTAGCTCTGTGACTCTAAGTGTTTGCTTAAGTTTCCTCATCTTTAAAATAAACTAAAGAAGGAAACAGCAAACCACTCCAGTATCTTTTCCAAGAAAATCCCAAATGGGATCATTAAGAGTCAACTGAACAATAACAAAAACAACAAATACAATCCCATGGGGAGAAAAAACTCAAAAGCACTTCTTCTATATCAAGGCCATTGGCCTGAAACTTGCCAAACACACTCACACACACACACACACACACACACACACACACACACACGTTAATTATGTTACTTCATTATAGTGTCTTAATACTTGTACAGGTACATCTATATATAGATCTATGTATCTTGTACATAATACTTGTACAGGTACATCTATGTGCATTCCATCTATAGACATGAGTTTGTATATGCACATTGACATATTTAAATAAACATATCTGATCTATACTTAATATGACACTTTCTGGGAATACCAGGCATGAAGGTAAGGACTGTTCCTGTCCTCACAGATTTTACATTCTACTATAAGGAAGGGAAGTGTAACAAAACATATATACAGATTAGTAAATACACAGGAATCCAGTCAGGGAAAGAGTATTAGCTTGTGGGGAAAATAATTGGCATGATAATTACCACATATTCTATAAATAATGATTTTCTCTTTCTTTTTTGTTTTCTAAAACTGGCCAAGAAAGTCCTTATTCCTTCTGTTACAAATAATCTCAGAGATAAAATATTCATCTGGGCTCAAATGTCTCATAGCACCTGATATAATACATGGGGCCTTTCACAACTCCCACCTCCCTTATCAACTAACCTTGGGAAAATCCAGGAATATCATACTATCAGATTCTCATCCCCTTTAACCAATTACTGCACTCACATGTCACAAACAATCAGGAAGTAGAGATTGCTTATAACTTTGTTTTCCACCAATCACTACCTTAGAATTCTTTTAAAGATTAGAAGTGGAACTTTTCTATAACAAAAGGAGGAAGCTGAGAAAGCATCATTGTAGCTGTCATTATGGAAGTAGACCAAAGACCTGTGAATTTTAGATTTACTCCACCCTGCTTAGTCTTTAGAATTCTAGCAACCAGGAATGTCTACACCCCTACTTAAGGATTAAGTATTGAGAAGAATGGCCTATGACTGACATGTGCTAGTAAGTGAAAAATCAGAAACAACTGGCAGACCCCCTGAGCTGTCCTAAGCCAAGCTTAAGCTACTATTGGTACACTTGAGATGCAGGAAGTGATGTAAAGAATTGTCTATATATTTCCACATTGCTTCCTTTCTCTCTCGCTCTTGCTCGGAGACATTGGGCTCACTCAGCAATGTTGGGCTCTCAGGGGTTCGGCACTGGGAGCTTGTGGTGGCATTTTTGCGTGCTTGCGGGTTTTGGTTCTGTAGCATAGTTTAGGTGAGACATCTTTCCTGAGCGACCTTGGTGAGTGGCTGCTGATTCCTCCTTTCCTTTACCTCCTGAAAGCACTATCTTCCAAGGAGACACCTCATCTTGGAGGAGGCCTCCTGGCTGGAAGTTGAGCTATATTAAATCTTGGAGGAGGCCTCATGGCTGAGGTCTCTGAACTCCCCTTAGCTTAGGCTAGGCTGGAGAAATCTTATAACCTTTCCTCTCTCTCTCTTCTTCTTAATTTCTTCTCACTATTATAATTAAACCACCATAAAAATCCCAAACTGACTGGAGTATTTTATTGGCATTAAATTTAAATTCCTGGTGACCACTAAAATAATATATTCAGTCACCAACCCTAATTTTAACCTTAACAGAGCTACCTCACTCACAAATACAGGTCTATAGTAGGAAGAAACTTGAAACAGAGAAACAATATGGAAAGGCCAGACTATCACTCCAATATAGATAATAGTTTTGGATATCTATAATATCCCACTTACATATCCAGCCTATTGTAAAGAATATATTTTAAGAAATGTCTTTGTGTATGTGTGTGTATATATATATATATACATATATATGTGCATGGGATGAATGGGATATTGTTCCTCCTCCTTATTGTAGACTCATAATAATCACTCATTTTGAGAGATATTTTGTTATAAATGAAGGAATAAAATAAGAGAAATTGACTAACTCTTCATTTAAAATTCTTGAGCTTAAGGGGGCTTCATTCCAACTAATTCAATATGAGACCCTAATTTAGCATCTGATAATAGGATTTAGATTTCCAGAACAGAGCCTAAAACATAGAAATGATATGTTGTTGGTCCACTGGAGGAATGTACCTAATGGAGCCTAGTAAAATATATATTTATCCAGAGACTTATGAATCTCATCAAAGAATCTTTAAATTGAAAATGTTATTAGAAGGAAATAGAAACTACTCACATCTCCCAAATCAAATGCCATAAAGTAGCAGTCCTCAAAGTGAGTATGGGGCTACCTAGCCATCCCTGACACCTTTTCAAGGGTCTATAAGGTCAAAACAGCTTTTATAATAAGATGGAGACTTTTAAATTTCTAATGGTCCATATCGATACTATGAAGAAACACTGCAAATTGTTTAAGAGACTAAAGGAATCCTGAGATAAAAAGTTCAACAACCTCTACTATAGAATAACAAATATAACCCAGGGGAACAAATATTATATAAGATGATTAATAATTCAAAAAAGGAAATATCCAAAAAACACAGATAACATTTAATCAATGGGCTCATATACATACATATATATATATGTATATATATATATAAAATGTAAGCAGCAAACAAGTTCAATTTATGATCCTGATGAAAGGAGAAAAATTGGACCTCATAGATATCACTGAAATAGAAGAACAGAATTAAAGGCTAAAATATTACTTTGAAAGATGATACCTTATTCAAAATGGACAGAAACTACAAAAGGAAGCAAAATAGGATAGCAGTTATATATATATATATATATATATATACACATATATATATGAATGAAACATAACTTTTGCATAATATATGGAAACTATACTAATGTGAGAAAATCCTGGGAACTAGGAACATGTTGGACAACATTTGGATGAGGATCAATGGAGAGATAAATATTATCATTAGGGTATACCATGGAACCCCTAGATAGAAGGAAAAAATAGACAAGAATTTGAATAGGTCACAAACCTTGCCCAAAGATAGGATATGGAGGTGATGAAGAATTTCAACTCCCGCAATCTATTTCCTAACTGACAGTAAATGACTGGCTACAAAATTAAGAATCATTTCAAAACAGTGAAGCATAATTATAGTAATATCAAATGAGGAAAAGATGAAAATGAGTGGATATTGTCCTTAATTTTACAACAGATTCAATTTGAGTTAATCAAACAAGCCATTCTACTTCTTTTTTAAAGAAATGAATAAAAAGAAATACATTGGTACCAATTATCAACATTTCATACTGCAATTGGCTGCTTTGGGACATAGTAAATGCCTCACTAAATGTTTTCAAATTATGGGCTGGTTGAGTAGAATTTTAACTGAAATGAAAAAAAATGGAATAGCTTAGAGGCCAAAAGGTCCTCAAAATAAACTGAGAAAGAAAACAAATGATTTCCCTATCAAGCAGACAGGAAAGCCTGAACCAACAACAATTTAGATCACAAACTAACCTGAAAAAAATGCTCACAAAAGAATGGTAGAAATATTTTTAATTTTTTTAAAAGAGTTTTAAAAGGAATATTGAGAATCTGAAGAACATTCAGAAGACATGACTAGAATATTTAAATAAGGGTCTTGAGGTCATGCCAGATGAGAAGAAAAGGCTTGAGGGTACCATGTATTACTTACTGACTCCTCTTTATATATGAGTTTGACATTAGTGTTGTAAAGAGTAGGAATTGGACTAGATGGTCTTGGTAATACCTTACAATTCTGAGATTTCTGTAATTCTCTGATTCTGTAATTTTGTGGAACCACAAAATTTGGGCTCTACTAGTTCATAATTGTGAATAAGTGGAAAACACTTAAGAAAATGAAATTTGGCAATAGATAAAATATGCAAAGATGTTATATGTAATTGAGGTGACAAAATTTTTAAAGAACTAAGGAATCATTTTTAAGATTCTGAAAAATGTGAAGGCACAAAATGCTTAGAAAAAGTCATGACATCATTACAGCTAAAAAAAGAACATATCCATAATTACTAAGCGACATGGCTAGTTACTTTTTTTTCTAAAGCAAAACAAAGGAAAACAAAAATTTCAGGACAATGATCTACACAGACCCATGAGGTACTTGATAAAAATATTAGAAAGGAATAGTTAAGGGATAATTTTTCTTTCAACAATAGGAGAAATTTTCACAGACACACACTTGATCAAACTGTTTATAAAGTATATGAGATTCCACTATCTTGATTTTTTGTTGTTGTTATAGTGATATGCACTGATGAGGTCATAGATGAAACAATGAACTGAAATTTAAAGTTCATGTACAATTTTTGGCTGTGATGTCATATGTAGATATTATATTAAGATTACCATCTACTAAAATCCCTTAGTATTTTTCAAAAAGCTTTCTTGATATGTTTGCCATCCAATTCAATTTTGTACTCAGCTCATTGTCCAGAGTAACTTTTCAAAAGTGACTCCTAAAAATTAGAGTCAAAAGACTTTTTGGGGTATTTTAATAAGAAGTCTGGGGACCTAAAAGGCTATGTCAGTAATTTGTGAACACGGGTAGATTCTACCATTGTGAACAGTTTTGATACTGTTTTCATTTATGAACTCGTGCTTTCTGATTACTATCTTTGCCTGTTGCTCAGACTGTAAAGTGCAATTTTTTGATAACCCATAGAGCTAGTCCATCAGAACATGTATCTTGGACAGATGCTTAAATAGACAACAAGTTGTATATAGAATTAAAACAAGAGACAGGGCTTAAATAGCCTTGGGAAATTATGTAATACATTTATTGAACCCAAATTTCTCCATGAAACAAAGGTTCATTTTTTTTACAATTTTTACATCAATATTGATCTTCCAGTAATGTTAAATGGCTATAATTCATGGACTATCACAGACTCCAAAGAACAATGGACACCAAAGTGTCATTTGAGGATATCAGGGATATGTATGTTTGGAAATAGATAAATCAAGAGAGGGGATTGCCTATGGTTGGCCTTTAGACTTCATTGGTACCCAAATAATGTCAAGAGAACCAGATGAGGACCCTTTCTGTAAGATATGAAAGAGGACAAGGACAAGAGTTACATGGTATTAGAATACATGGAAGGTTTACATTCTGCAGTGTTGGAAGGAGCAATCAGTCACCATATCATAGGAACTTACCATAATGTGAAACTTTAATGTGGCCCCTCATCTGCTTAGTTTACCTCATCTGAAATTACCAAACCTAAAATATCCTCAATCCTTAGGCTCCCAGATAGCAGGGATTACCAGCCATTTCCTACCACTGCCAGCTTTGGTAACTTCTTAATTAAATTTATACTGCTTATTAAAAAACAAATAATGTAGTTTTTAGCTTTTTGTTTTTACTTTTTTTGTCTTTACTTTTTAGCTTTAAAGTTAACAGATTAGGATCCTATTTTAGAAATGATTTCATTTTAATTTTCCAAATTTGGTAGCAAATTTTTCTCTGAGACATTTCTAATTCAATAAAATCCCATGGAAACATTCATCATTTCTACATAGATATCATTTTAATAGGGCTCAAATTACACTACCTAAAACATGACTAAATATAGTAGGAGTGTGATATGCCATGGTTAGTCTGAAAGGTATTCCTTGAAGGCATTATCTTCTAGTTATCTTCTCCTACCATCCTAAAAGGCATTATTAGACTTATTCCCAAAACAAAATATAAATGAGATCCTACTACATTGTATAAATAGGAGTTTTTTTAGATTAATAACAGGGTAGATGTAAGTAGACTGCAGTATGTTATCAGTGATGATTTATGCATAAAGCATAAAGTAAAAACTTCCCAAGAAATGGAAAATCAGAAAACGAAATGGACCCACCAGGTAAAGACACCAAAGAATAATAAACAGATAGGCTTCTGGGTGGTTGAATTAGTACCTATAATATTAAAAGACCTAGAAAAAAAGCTTTCAGTATGTTGAATGGATCCTCTATGGAAAATTTATGGGGAGACATGGACAAAAGACACATAGGATGACAAGGTGTGGATAGGTTGTGATCTACACCATTGAGAGGAGTATCCATGTCAACAAAATTATGATTCCTTTGAAATATTGAAGTAAATAAAGTGAAAGCTAAGAAATTAAAATTTTCTTTGTTGCATTTCGCTAAACTAGCTGTCAAATTCAAAATGTGTGCATTTGCCATAAGAAATTACTTTCCCTCCTATCTGAAAGTTACAAAGAAATATTGGGTAGGCTTCCTTATGTACTACCTCTAAAACAAAGTTGGGATTTATAGCCAATTGATAATATCAGCTTGAAAGCAGTGCTTATGTGCTCTGATTTTAAATTTTGTTCTACTTCATTTTACCATTAAAAAAATTCCATGTTTGCCAATTTTAGGATAACAAGAATGAGTTTGAAAGTCCTTCATTTCTTCATGCTATATTTCTTGGTTTTGTTAGATATTATTTGGTCCTTAATTAAACAAAGAAAAAATGCTTGATTAATGTACATATTGTATACATATACATTTGCATATGTAAATTTGACCATTGTCAGTAATTTGACATAGATATAAATATATAGGATATGACTATTAAGAGATGAGATTAGGAGGAAACATTAAAGCAGGAAAACTGAAAGAAAAATAACAAAACAAAATTAAATAAAACAATGTAAAAGCTTCTGAAGGAGTGGCTGAATATAGAAGAATGAAGACCTGGATTTCTAGGTTTTCCTTCGAATCCCAATTATAGAAGGTCTGAATCCCAGATTAAAATAATATGTTTCATGTGTTGTGGGATGCCAAATCTTTGTGGAATTCATAGTGAGTTTCCTATTGTACAGTAGTAAAGATGAGCAGAAGAAACCACAAGAATGTCAGAGCTAAAATATAAATGATGCAAATTCCTTCAGTCACTAATCCTCATTATGGGTCCTGGTCACATACACAAAGTAGTCTTTGTCACTGGAACTTACACTGTTGCCTACTGCCATTCCTTACTGGAATCTGTGCTGTTGCTATCTGTCAATGGATCCATGTGCTGCTTTCTTGTGTGATGGACTAGAAATACTCCTTTGTGGTGAGGCTGAGGTTGCCATGCACCTGATGCTACTGCTCACCATGTCCAGGGCAAGAATTCCATGGCAGGCCTTGCTGCTGCTAGAGACCAACTGTGCTTACCATTTTGAGGACCACACTATTCTTCTTTCTTCACAAGTTAAAATGCCTTAAATTGAGTCTCATATTCTCTGACCACCCTTATAAGAATAGCCAAAGATAATTGTAAGCATTTATATACTACTTTAAGATTTGCAAAGCACTCCACAAAAATGATGTCATTTTATGCTCACAGCCTTCTAGGAAGATAGACTTTAGCCCCATTTTACAGACTAGAAAAATGCAGCAAGTAAAATTTAAGTGATTTGCCTAGAGTCACACAACTACTAAGTATATGTTGTAGTATAAAAACTTAAATATTTCTAATTTCATCATGATTTTTATTCACTATATTACCCACTGTAATAGAGAGATTGTCTGAATAGTGAAGGAAACAAAGTTTTAGAGTCAAAAAAGGTGAGAACGGGGCAGACAGCAGCAGAATGGAACAATTTCTCAATAAAGTTTAACAAATATAAGTCAATATTACAATAAGGAGATTAAATGAACCTATAAACCACTTCAGTACCCAGACATGTCATGTCCTTACTAAGAAAAGAGATATGTTAGCCAAGAACAACAATGGTTTCTTTGGGATATAAACTTATTTATAACTTTTTTTCACAGATGTAGATAGTAGAAGATTATGAATAGCATTGACTCATAAAACTGAGAGAACAGGTAGGGGGAAATAAATTAACTGAGAGCTTGCCAAATGACCCAACTAAGCCAAATCATCTCAGTTGAATTAAATGCAAAACTGGAAGGAGGGCAATGAACAAATGAGTTATGGGAAATAGCTGTCAAGACTGCTATAACAAACTTTTTTCTATCATTGATATTTGGGGTCTAACATCAGAGTCTATGATGTATTACTTATTCTAAGTAGAAATAGCTCTAAAGAGGGTAAAGATGGGAAAAAGAGCTAGACCAGATGAAATATTCTCAAAGCAGGTTTGTGCTAGAGGGGAGACAAGTTTTAGAATACTGCGTTATCAATTCTCAAAATATCTGATGCCACATATTATGAAGGAAATGTAAAACTTATCATCCAAAACTTCCTTGAGAAAATATCAGTAACTATCCACCTTTATTATCCCTATTTTCATTAACAAATATGTATGAGAGCAATTCATATGAGCATTAAGCATGACTTTGACAAAGGCTTTATAAAAAATAAGACTTTTTCTTAAATAGTAACGTCATCCAGATGTTCTTATTTGTTGATGCCATTGCATAAGCTTCAGAATACTAACGAACTACCTATATATCATTTATAATCTCTCAAGAGTTTGGACTAAATATCAACACAAAGAAAAATCCATGAATTAGGAATGATGGATGTCCAAACTATGGCATGTAGTTGAATAGTCAAGTGATAGAATAGGGTTTCTATAGATGTGTGTGTGTGTGTGCATGTGTGTGTACATATTAGTATATGTGGACAGGTGATATAGACAGGCATAATTCTAGGGCAAGAATGTGATAGGAAGTGGAAAGTAGAAGGGCTTGCTTTAATACAGTGACTTTAATGACCCCCTACCTGCTCATTGAAGCAATGACATCTTTTTATAAACATATTTCTGCTCATGCTACATGGTTTGAATCCATAGAATATTAGTCTTCAATGAATTAATGTTGCCAATAACTCAAAAGATAATGGAGAGATTCTTAGAGTGTATAAGTAGGTTATGTCATATTACTAATGAAGACTTGTTCAGGCAAAGTCATGTGAATGATATCCTTGAAAAACATAACTGAAGGCTAGAAAATTCAAGTATCAAGTACAATCCAGATGTTCCATTGACATTCAGGTAAAATAATAGATCTAGAGGATAGGTATGTAAACCATGCCCTGTAGGCCAAATTCAGTCACTGCTCATTGGTGTATAGCCCAGACAACATTATCCTATAGAGCATTGACTAGTGCCTTTCAAAGGATTTCTGGGACAACATGATGAAGAGTTGCATAAGAGGAGGAAGCCTATTGTGATTTTCCCTTTCAAAAGAAGTACCAACATCAGCAGGAGCACAGATTTGAAGCAGGGAGTATTATAATCTTTTCAACTAGTGCTTTAATATTAAAATTCTTAAAGAAAGATTTGACAATGTGCTTACTTTTACATAAATCAGGATCTCAAAGTAGCCACTGAAATTTTTTTCCATCTTTCTTTTGTTGCGTATATTCACCGTATTTAAATAACAATAAAATTTTGGCCATTATCCCCATAGAATTTGGAAGAGAATGGAAAAGATTCCATTGCAAAGAAAAAGAAGGGAAACAGGAAAAAGAATAGTAATAAGGAAAGCAGAGTAAGTGATAAAAAGAATCATAGAATCATAAAATTTAAAAATAAAATTTATTTGAAAGTAAAAAGAGCTAGAGAAGAATTTAGAGGTAATCTAGCACAATCCCTTGATCCAAGTAGATTGATAAATATTTGTCAAAAATATTGAATCCTTTTTAGAAAAGAAAACTAAAGCCAGAGGCAGAGGCAAGATCATAATTCAGTTTACTCAATTTCTAATGTCACTGTTCTTTCATTATTCCAAAGAAGACTGTAAAAGTGAGCAGGAAAAGTAATAAAGATGGCTTAGAAGAGATAGATTAGATTCATTTTTAAAGTACTTATTTAAAAATTTGGCATTCAGACACAATTTTAAGTGTGATATGATTTATCATATTAAAAATTCTTTAAAATAAAAGTAAATAAGAAACTAGGTCGTGACATCAAAAGAGAATGAGAAAATAGAAAGCAAATAACTGTTAATGAAAATTGTATTTAAGAACTGGGTTTTGTTTTGTGGCTTAAAATACTTGAAATATGGTTTTCTAGCAACAGATTGAATATTCCTTCCAAGAACCAGGAAGACTGTGCTTGACTTGGAAGGAGCAACCTAATTGAGAGTCTATTAAATTAAAATTTTAGAAGAAAGAAAAATGATGAGACCAAACTGTGGAGAGTGACAGATATGACAGAGAAAGAAGTAAAAGAGTAAAGGAGGTAATCATTAATTCATAGGAAACTCTGAAACAATCTAAGAGAAAGTAGGGGGAAAAGCTAATATCCTGATTCTGCTTTCTGAATTAATATTTCCTTTTAAATTTCAGGGTACAAAAGAATTACTTCCCCTTGGCCTGAAAGAGTATACTTTAATCTTTGATATTTTAGTTTACTTTTTGTTTCATCTCACTCAATTTTAAATTTAATTTTAGCATTCATTTAAAAAAATAAGTTTAATTCTCTCATTTCTTCCATCCTCTCTCTCACCCACTGACAAGGTAAGGCAATATTATATACATGTGAAATCAAGCAAAACATATTTCATATTAGTCATGTTGTAAAAGAGCTAGAAAAAAAAATAAAAATAGTATTCTTCAATCTCCATGTGAAGTTCTTTAGTTCTTTTTCTGATGGTGGATAACATTGTTCATCATGAGTCCTTTGAAATTATCTTGAATCATTGTATTGATTAGAGTAGCTAAATATTTCACAATTGATCATCATTATAGTATTTCTTTTATAATATTCTCCAGGTTTTGTTCACTTTCCCCCAATTCATATATCTTTCTAATGTTTTTCTTAATCTACTTTACTCATAATATCTTATAGCACAATAATATTCCATCACAGACTTGTTTAGCCACTTTCAAATTTATGGGCTACCCTTCAACTTTTTAATTCTTAGCTACAACAAAAATAAGTTTTATAAATATTTTTGTACAAATAGGTATTTTTCTCTTTTCTTTGATGTCTTTAGGATGAAGACCTAATAATGGTATTTCTGGGTCTAAAAGTATGCCCATTTTTACATCTCTTTGGGCATAGCTGCAAACTGTTCTCTTCCACCAAGAGTTTAGTTGTGTACCATTTTTCCACATCTCCTTTGGTATTCATAACTTCCCTTTTCTGTCATGTTAGACATCTGAAATGTGTGAATTATCTCTTTGGTTTTGAGAGCAAAAGTCTCTGTCAGTCTGTCTCTGTCATTCTGCCAGTCAGTCAGTCTGTCTGTCTCTGTCTCTTTTGCTCACATATAAGCGCATATGCATGAGCACACACATATTAGCATAAGAACTCCTGAATTTCATTCTAATCTTGGCACTTACAGGATAAATTGACCTCATAGAATTTCCGGGTCTGACCTATTTGGCTTTTTAAATACTGGATAAATGTTTGTTCAAGGGATGCCAGTTAATAACAACATGCCAGAGTGGCAAATATAGTTAAGAACCTACTTCCCCCCTCCTCCCATTAACCAAGCTTTGTAACCGTATAGGCAGTGGTTCAGTGAATGGTTCTACTCTTTGTATGAGGAGTAAATCCATGGCATCATAGAGGAATCCTGCTTCATTTTCATTAGACAGCTTAATTCTTTCCTGAAGTCTACTGCATTCTTCTAAGTTCTGAAATTGACAAAGTATCTTCCCAGAATACTTTGTAATCTATTCAAGATCATCTGTATGAGTTAATTTTGTGTATTTGAGGTATTGTCATATATGATAAGTCTAGAGCAGTAGGTCAAGGCTGGATTGAATAATTCTCTATTACTTCCCATGCTTCCTGGTCTTTGTGATATTTGTCTCAAAAAAAAAAAAAAACCTTTTATTTCCTTAAGTGCATTCCTAGATGGCTAAATAACACTAGCTTAAAGCTATTGATTAATGAATATATAAAGGGTAGGATGCCTCTGTAAATGTGTCAAATAAGTGTGTGCCACTTGTCAACACTTCTATCAATGAATTGGTTTAATGAGAGAGAAGTTATATAAAGTGCTTTGTAAACCTAATGCATCATAGAAAATGCTAGCTACTATTATTAATATTGTACTTAGCAATAATGCATCATGGAGATATGTGTATCAAATTCATGGATGACACAGAGTTGAGAACATGTAGGAGGTAGCTAGTTCTCTAGCTGATCATATTAAGATGAAAAAAGTATTCAAATTCAAAAAGATTACAAAAAATAAAGAGAAACTAAAAATGCAATAGGGATAAATAGACTATTAAATAGCTGATATTGTTGTTTTTCTCCTCAAATCTGCCCCGATCTTCCTTTCACTCTGTGATGGATCTGTGTATGGGGATTTATGGGCTTTCCTTCCATAGATTTCATCTCCCAGAAGACTTTGGGGCAAAGGAGTATGTGAATCCTGAAGGTGATTTCCCAAGGGGCCTGTGACATGGATGTTACTGGGTTTGGACTTTGAAGGTGAAAAAAAGGACAGGGACAGAGGGGGGCACAATGGCAGCTGAAGTGCATCTGTCCCCCTGCTGCTGCCAGTGGTAGATTGATGACAGTCATGCATTAGCTTCTGGGACATTGGAGCTATATCCCTCTTCAATGCTGGAGGTCATAGGGACAGAGTACAATGGAATTGCAGTTCCTTGAGCCCTGGAGACAGCATTCTGCCGTCCTGTTAGCCCATGCAGTTGTAACCATGAGACTAAAAACTTCCAAAGAATTCTTTAATCTCCATATAGACAATCAGTTATGAGTTAACAGTCTGTGGCCAGTGCCCATGTCATGTGAAGAAAGGATGGCAGTCATTGGACTCTTGCTTCCAGGTTAACTCTTTTGCCCAAACCTTTGCTGGTTTTGTCTGGGAGATGAAAGAACAAATTGAACCTAAAATAATTTTTCATCTTCTGTTTTTTGAGGAGTTAGATCAGGAATGGGATGCAATGTACATTTCATGCATTTGCTACTTGAATTGAACTATTTAAATTATGACTGAAGTAAGGATTTATAACAGAAACAAGCAAAAGAAGGGAAAGGAAAATATATGTCAAGTAGTAAGGGGCTGAGAAATTAAATGAGTCAATCAATCAATTTGTTACCATTTGGTTGAGCACTTACTATGTGCAAAGCACAATTCTAGATTCTGGTAATAGAAAGAAAAAATGTGTCTGTGCCCTTCCTCATGAAACTTCCCTTTTATTTGGAGAAACGACACATACCCAGATCAATAGGAAATGAGCATAAAGTAAACATAAAATAATTTGGGGGTAAGGATTAACAAATGAAGTGGTGAGGAATGGGCTCAGGGAAGAGGTAACACGCTGAGTCTTAGAGGCAACTCTGGTTTCTACAAGGGAGGTAAGTGAAGAAGACATGAAGACAAGTCTTTGTAAAAGCTGGGAGCAGAAGATGAAATGTTGCCTGAGGGCATAATGAGATCAGCTACTCTAGTTCTAACTAGACTATGAATGGTTTCAAATGCCAAACAAAAGATTTAATATATAATCCCTGAAACAGCATGGTCTTACTGAAATTTCTTAAGCAAAGGAGTGACACAATAAAACCTGTGTGTCAGGAACATCAATTTGGACTCTCTGTGGATGATAGATTAGAGAGGGGAGAGGTCAGAACCAAGAAGACCAATTAGATTATTGTAGTATTCTGTTGGAAGAAGGCACTGTAATAGCTCATTTGGTTGAACTATTTTTCTCCTTATTTTTACTCTTTGTAGGAAGAGATACCTCTTTAAATAGAGAGGTATATTGTGAAGATAAAGAAAAACAATGACAAAATGAATCAATGGCATTTTTAAAGTTCTGTCTCCTAAAGTGTTATTGTGGTAGTCCAGGTTGGAGTTAATGAGTGCCTGAATGATGGTGGTAGTCATGTGAGTAGTATGAATAGGATAGATGAAATAAATGTTATGGAGACAAAATTGAGAAGATCTTCCAACTGATTGGGCATCAAGAAAAAAAAAAGAGGATGATTTTGACATTATAGCATACATGACTTGGAAAGATGGTAATGTCTTTTTCAGGAAAAAAGGGAAGTTATGAAGAGGGGTACATTTTCGATGAAAGATAAGTTCCATTATGGATGTGATTCATTTCAAATATCTATAAAATGTCCAGCTGGAAATATCTAGGAGAAAGTTGGTGATGCAAGAGAACTCAGGATGGAGATTGTATTTGGACATCATATGCTTAGAGTTGATAATTGAAGCAATGGAAGCTCATGAGTTTCTCCAGAGAGGGTATAGATAGAGGTGAAAAAAGAGCTCATGGCAGAACTTGGAAAGAAACATTCTGTTAGGGAAAAAGCAGTCACAAGGATCAATAAAAGGAGATTGAGGCGTGGTCAGGCAGGTGGGAGAACAGGAGAGAAGAGCATCATAAAAATTTAGGGAAGAACATGTAGGATATGGGGGTGTTAATCATTGTTAGATGCTGCAGAGAAGTACATAAGGATGAAGACTGAGGAAAGGCTATCAGATTTAGTAATTAAGAGATTATTTATAAAGTTTCAGATTACAATTTCAATTTAGTGATTAAGTTGAAAGCTAGAATACAATTGGGTAAGAAGTAGATAAGAAAAGAGAGTCATGGAATATTTTATATTACTTTTTTCCTGGAAGATTGAGTCTGAGAGTGATGAAAAAATAAGAGAATCGTGGGATTTTGTGAAGATGGTAGAGTGTGAGACTGCCTTACTCTCCAAACTCCTTCACAAACAATCTGAAATAACTCCACAGGATGGATGCTAAAAGTGGCAAAAATGGAAAAGAATCAGAGTAGCTAAGGACAACTTGGAAGAGAGGTCTCTGACATTTTTGACCTTAGAATCACCTGGTGGTGTAAGCACCTCAGAGCAAACAATGAGGAGTCAACAAGCTGCAAGCACTGGTTCTTGACAGACAGCCTCACTGTATCTGTTTGACCTAGGAATCTACATCCCAAGGGCAGATAATAGTGGAGTCAACAGCAGTAAGTTCTATGAGTAGTTGTAAGGGTTTCAGGCTCAGCTCCAGAAGTCCCTACTCACCCATACCTGGAGTTTGACTACTGAACAGGGAAGGACTTCAGGGGCCCCTGTGATCTGATCAAATACTGGTTCTATCCCAGGCTGAGGACTGGGGACAGGAGGAGCAAAGAAAGAACATATACCACTGAGTACAGTTGCTGAGGAGTTGGGACCCTGTTAGCGGTGGCCACCCATGGGAGATTAGAGTCCCTGGTTGCCATCCCAGGGATCAGGAGAGCTGTCTGTTTACAGTAATAGAACTACTGTAGGGAGAGGTGGGGCTCTAGTTGTAGCACATGAAGTCAATCATAGACTGAGGTTTGAATCAGGTCTATGACTGGCCCTGGATGATAAAAAGTAAAAGAACTAAGCAGGATCTGGGAAATAACACAAAAAGCTTTAAACCTGAGGAATCACTTACAACATCCTATAGAGACAGAGAAGACCTGGATTCAAATTCCAAAGACAACAAAAATAACACCTATTACTCAAACACTAAAGAATAATGCCAAATGATCACAAGCACAAAAAGAGTTTTTGAAAGAGTTTGAACATATTTTCAAAAACCAAAAGAGAAAGGTTGAGGAAAAACTAGAAACAAATAAGAACAATGGAAGAAAATCAAGAAAATTATGAAAGAAAGATCAACCAATATAAAAGATTTAAAACTCTTGGAATAAAATAATTCAATATAATTAGAATTAGAAAAGGGGAAGCTAATGAATTCCCAAGGAAACAAGAAATAAGACAAAGTCAAAAGAATGAAATAATAGAAGAGAATATTAGACATATTACAAAAATAGCTGGTCTAGAAAATATATCAAGGAGAGACAATATAAGAATTGTCAGACTAGGAGGCAGCTGGGTAGCTCAATGAATTGAGATCCAGGTCTATAGATGGGAGGCCCTAGGTTCAAATCTGTCCTCAAACATTTCCCAGCTGTGTGACCCTGGGCAAGTCACTTAATCCCCATTGCCTAACCCTTACCATTCTTCTGCCTTGGAACCAAAAAGGTAAGGGTTTGAAAAAAGAATTGTCAGACTTCCAGAAAGTTATTATCACAAAAGAATTTAGACACCATTTTCCCAAGAAATTATTAAAGAAAATTGGGTAGAATTTCTAGAACTAGAAGGTAAAATAGAAATGGAAAGAATCTATCAATCACTACTGCACAGAGATCCCAAGATGAAAATGCATAGGAATACTTTTTCTAAATTCCATAACTTCAAATTTGAGGAGAAAATACTATAAACAACCACACACACACACAAAAAAAACAAAATAAAACAAAACAAAAACAAATTAAATACTGTGGAGTTATGGTCAGACTAACAAAAGACATAGTACCTTCAACATTAACAGAAGAAAGATAACACAAAATTTTGAAGAGCCAAGGACCTGGAATTAAAACCAAGAATAACACATCCAGCAAAGCTAAGCATAATTACACAAGGGAAAATGCATATTTAACAAACTAAAGAAGTTTCAACTATTCTTGGAGAAAAAAAATAACTCATTAGAAAATTTGACCAAAAGAGTTATAAGAAGGTAAACATGAAAGACTAATTATAAGAGACCACAAAAGGTCAAATTACTTCTGAAAAATTTAAAGCTAAGATATAATCAAAGGAGTTTAAAAGGGAAACTATATTATGTTAAAAGATACCATAAATAATGAAACATTATCAATATTAAACCTATATGTACTGAATGTTATAGCAACCACATTTTTAAAGGGAAAAATAAATAGTAGATATAAATAGAAAACAAATTAATAAGGGGATGGCTTCAACAACTAGATAAATATAACCAAAAAAATAAATGAGAAAGAGTCAGGGAAATTAAGAGAATCTTAGATAAGTTAAACATGATAGATATCTGGAGAGAATTAAATGAGATTATAAAGGTATATACTTTCTTCTCAGTAGTACATAATACTTTACAAAAAACTGATCATATATCAGGGCACAAAAAATGTAGAAATGCAGAAATATTAAATGTATCCTTCTCAGACCATAATGCAATAAAAATTGTATATAATAAGGGATTAAGAAAACACAATGTAAAAGTTAATTAAAGACCAAATAATTCTTAAAGAATGAGTTGGTTAAAGAACAAGTCACAGGAACAATAAATATTTTCATTAAAGGGAATGATAATAATGGAACTACATATCAGAATCTGTAGGATACAGCAAAAGCAGTAATTAAGGGGAAATTTATATTTCTAAATGCTTATATTAATATAATAGAGAAAGAACAAATCAGTGAACAGAGAGTACATCCATATTCATTAGTAAAATTGATAAAATGGAAAATCTTAAAATATTAACTATTTTATTTAACTTAATTATTAACTTATTTTTTATATTTTTATTATTTTTATAATAATTATTATATTATATGTAATATAATATAATATATAAAATATATAAAATAATAATTATTAACTAATTAATTAATTAACTTAACTTAATATTAACTAAAATATAACTAAGAGAATAACAACAATATGTCACAATGATTATACATTGTTATCAAATAGGATTTTAATCAGAATACAAAGATAGTTTAATATAAGAAAAACTATCAACCTAATTGATTACATTAATAACAAAAGTAATATAAAACATAATTATATCAACAGATGAAGAAAAAACTTTGATTAAATACAGTATCTATTCCTTTTAAAATCACTAGAAAGCATAGGCATAAATGAACCTTTTTTTTTAGGGCACAAGTATATTTTATTGATGCTATGATAAAAGTAAAGGGATTTCTAAGTGAGAGAAATTTGGGAATTGAAATATATCTCTAACATTCAATTTAAATGCTTAGTATTCTATTTTTTTTAGAGCTAGAAAAATTTTATTTATTTTTTTTACCAATTACATGGAATAACAAATTTTCAATCAAATTTTTGTAAGGGGGAAAAACGGGTTCTTTTTTAAAGGGTTGGACTAGATTATTTAAGAGGTGGTCACCAGGAATTTAATTTATTCCAAAGAGATTTATTTACAATTTATTTACCAAATGTAGAAAGAGTGAAATAAGAAAATCAGAGAAAGGATGAGGTAAGTCTCTCCTAAGGTTAGTTTTTTCAAAAAAAATCCAGCATTTAAGAGTCAGCTTTTCACTCACTACGTGTCAGTTCAAAGGAAGAGATTTTAGAACAGCTTCACCAGGAACAGGGTCTCAAGTCCAGCTAGCAGATTCTCTTCAGCCTCCACTCCAAGTAGAACTCCACTCAGGAAGTTGTTACTTCCTTTTAAAGATACGTTCCCTTGTGTCACTTCCTGTGCCTTCCCCTAATTCAATGTCTACCAATCACAGTTGAAGCCTTGCTTTCAGACTGCCCAGGAGACAGTCAGTCAATTCTGATTTGTCACCCACTATCACATATGTGGGTCACAGACTTCTCCCCCTCAAGTGTGAATGGGGTGTTTATACCTATGGTGATTAAATCTAAAAATTGGCAGATATTCATACTCAAATTTTAAGTAGGGTATTCTAAAAATAGACAGGGCTTACAATTTAATCTTCACAATCAGGTGAGAGTTAATTTCATTTTCACAAATAGGGGAGAGTTAAATTTAATTTTCACATTTTTCCAAATTATATGATCCAATTCATTTCTCTCCCTTTCTTTTCCCCTCCCAGTGCTGGCAGTTGATTTGATCTATGTTATACATGCATTATCCCACAAAAAAATTTCCATAGTGTTCATTTTTGTGAGTAATCTATAAAACCAAAACATCAAAACAAACTCAAATAACTGAAAAATTAAATGTTTTCTTCTGCATTCTGACTACAACTTTTTTTTTCCTCTGGAGGTGAGTAGAATTCTTTGTCATAAATCCCTCAGAATTGTCCTGAATCTTTGTATTGTTGAGAGTAGCTAGCTGATCACAGTTGATCATTCCACAATATTACTCTAATTGTGTACAATGTTTTCCTGGTTCTGCTTATTTCATTTTGCATCAGTCTATGAAGGTCTTTCTAGCTCTTCATAAAATTATCCTGTTCATCATTCCTTACAGCACAACAATATTCCATCATCATCATATAACACAATTTTTTCAGACATTCTCAAATTTATGGGCACCTAAATGGAACTTTTCTTAAATTGATTCAAAACACGTAAAACCAACCACAAATATTATTTGTAATATGGATAGTTTATCAACCTTCCCAGTAAAATCAGTAATGAAAAAAGGATGACCATTATCAACTATATAATTTAACTTAGTATTAGAAACACTAGAAATAACAATAAGAAAAAAACAATTGAAGGATTCAGAATAGGCAAAGAGGTCATAAAACAATCTCTTTTTGCAGATATGATGGTCTATGTGGAAAAATTTTAGATATTCAACTAAAAAGTTGATTGAAATAATCAATAATTTTAGTAAAGTAGAAAGTTATAAAATAAATCCATATAAATCATCAGAATTTTATGTATTATTAAAATATCTTGTAAGAAGAGATATTAAACTTAAAACAATTAATAGAATAAAATATCTGGAAGTATACCTGCCAAAACAAACCCATGAACTATCTGAGAATATAAACTTTTTTACACAAAGTCAGATCTAAATAATAGCTGAAATATTAATTGTTCATGAATGGATGGAGCAAATATAATGACAATTACACCTTAATGTATCTACTTATTTAATGCCATCCATTCAAACAAACAAAAATGACAACAGCAACTTTATTGCTGAAAAAATTCATTATTGAGCTAGAAAAAATAATAGTGCAATTCATTTAAGAACAAAAGATCAATAATTTAAGAAGAACTATTGAAAAAATGCACAGGAAGAAAATTTACCAGTACCAGATTTTAACTGTATTTTAAAGTGACAATTGTCAAAACTGTTTGGTACTGGCTAAGAAAAGTAGGTCAGTGAAACAGAAATGAAATAAAACAAATATTAGCAAAAGATTATAGTAACTGTATTTGATAAAAGTATAGATCTAGGCCATTGAGATAAGAAATTACTATATGGTAAAAAATACTAGGCTGGGACATTTGGCAAGGAGTTTGGCAGGAACTAGTTATAGAACGACATACCATTCACTAAGATAAAAATGGATACAAGATCAAGACATAAAAAGAGATATCATGAGCAAATTATAAGAATGGGCAACATATTATCCATCATATTTATTTGTAAAGAAAAGGTTGAGAATACTGTGGAATGCAAAAAGGATACTTTTGAGTACATTAAATTGAAAAGGTTTTGTATAAATAAAACAAATGCTGCCAAGATGAAAAGCAAATCAGGAAATTTGAGGGAAAAATTCATATGTGGTCTCGAGGACAGCTGTCTTGTATGTCAAAAATATAGAGAATTTTGTCAAATTTATGGGAATTAGAACCATCCCCCAATTGACAAATGGGCAAAGGACAGTTGTAGGATAAAAAAATCAAAACCATATATAGGTACATGAAAAAATGCTCTAAATCAATGCTGATTAGGGAAACTCAAACAAAAACAATTCTGAGCTATTATCTCACATCCAGAAAATTGACTAAAATGCAAAAGAGAAAATGATAAATGCTGGAGGCTACATGGAAAATTGGGCATACTAATATACAGTTGGTGGAACCATGAATCGATCCAATTTTGGAGAAAAATTTGGAATACTATCCAGAGAGCTTTAAAACTGTGTATATCTTAAGATCTGGAATACCATTGCTGGTTCTATTTCCCAAGGATATCAGAAAGAAAAGAAAAGACTTTATATTCCAAGATACAGCAAATCTTTTTGTGGTGGCAACAAACTGGAAATTGAGGGGATGTCAATGGGGGGAAATGGCTATAAAAATTAGAGTATATGATTGTGATCAAATGCTATTGTGCTATAAGAAACAATGAGCAAATTACTTTTAAAAACCTTGTAAAGAACAACATGAGATAATGAAGAGCAAAATTAGAACCAAGAGAACATTATATACAGCTGCAGAATAAATATTTCAAGAATAATTTGTGAATAATCACATCCAAAAAATGAACTGAAAAATGAAAACATGAAAGATATAATTTATATATTCATTTATGTTTGCCAAATGATGTATTCTGTGGTGTGGGGAGGGAAAGGATATATCTGAGATACATGAAAATACATTCTTTTAATAATACTTTTTTAAAAAATAGGATTATAGCCTGAAAGAATGAAAGGGCTGTAGGAAGGGTTTTTTTTTTGTTTGTTTCTTTTGTTTTTTGTTTTTTGTTTTGTTGTTGTTTTTTTTTTTAAGAAGGAAAGGGACCTGGGTATACTGGGTATACTTGTATAGATCTTAAACAAATGCTATTTGATTTTCTGGGTTTATAGTTTTATTTTTCCCCATGTTGGAAAGAGATTGACCCAATATAGTATCTGTACTGGAAAAAAAGGAATTCTGGGGAGTCTAGAAATTTGGAACTTTGTGGCTCCAAGAAAAGAGTCCAGAGGAATATCCAGTCTAGGTTATTTTTAACCAGGAGCAAGAGCAACTGTGATCTTTCTTTGTCCTCACTAAATCTCTTATGAAAGAATCAGTTTGTTTTCTGAATACTGTGCTTACTCAAAGACATGGTTAAGAACTAAGTAAATTTCTTCCCTTCCCATTTCCCCCTCTGTCTTATTATCTTCTGGTAAATGAGCATCTAAAACATTCCTTTTTCTTTTAAATTTTGCTTTATTTACTGATTATATTTTAGTAACTGATTTTGTGTCTAGATAAAATAATTATAATTGAGTGAAAATGAATGATCTGCTATAGAGAGTGTGTTTGGAGGAGAAATAATTGACTATTTTTGTCTGGATTTAATAGGGTAGGAAGTCCTATTTTACAATGTGGTGTGGTAGCAGAGATTGCTTGGGGGCTTAGAGCTTGTATTATTTTTTATTAATAATCAGTATTATTAAGTTCCACCAGACAGTAGGGGGAAAGGACCATGTGAACCTATAGGATTCCCACCTGAGACAAAAATTGCAGTCTCACTTTTTCATCTCTAACAGAATATGTTACTTTAACTGGAAGTTCCTTAGACAACACTCTTTCTCCTTTCCCCCTCTCTTACGACAAAGAAGGGAGAGGGGCTCCAAATAAAAAAAGGTCCACACAAAATCAAGCCAATGGGAGAAAAGAAACTTCATCTGGGAGATTTTGCTCAGTCCCTTCTGTTGGGAGGAATAAATTCCTTCAAAGCTGCATTCTATCTTTCCATAGCACCATCTGCTGGTTATAATTATCAGTAACTGAGAATGAGCAAGGAAAATCCAAAGATTAAAGAAGGTGTAGGTAGAAACTACATCTTATCAATTTCCCATATTCATCAGGCTAATTTTCCTCTTGAAAAGTGATAAAGTTATCCCTGGGAGTTATCGGTTCAAGGCACTAGGGTTTAGATTTCTTCTCCCTAGACAAAGTTTCCTGTTAGCTTCAGGTTATATTCATGTGACTTCCTGGTCACTGAAAGGCATAAAATGTCCAAATTATTTGAGGTTAAGCTGTTTCAGACTTGGTGGGTGTCCTAAGTTTATTCCAGTCACCATATTTTATGCTGATGATGAGACTTTTCCTATATTCATTTACTCAAGCTACAATGCTGCAATATCCTTATTGAACATTCTTGTTATACTCTAAGTAAATCTCCTTTTGTTAATTGTTAATTATCTACAGTGGCAAACTTCATTCTATCATCAAACTTGAACTATCAGGATACCTACTGGTCTGAGTTAAGTCAATCAATAACTGAGGGGATAAATGAAGAGGGAAGCTACCAGAAGAGACGGGAGGGCATGTGATACAGGATAAAAATAGAGTTATTGGCCTCAGGAGGAATAATGGCCACTCCTCTTTATACATTGGAACATGGAGGTACAAATGGGGAAATATTACAAGGGATCTTAAAATACAGAATAAGGGGAAAGGGAGAGGTTATGGTGAATGGCATCCATTTTCTCATTAAATATGAGATACTTTGCTAAAGGGATTGGTAGGGCATGATTTAAGGAAGAGGTTTTGAACACTATCAGAAGAATGTAATAGTCAGTTTGAGAAGACTAAAAGCATAGAAGCACAAAATTTCATATTTGAACTAGACCTTAGTAGTCATTCAGTCTGACCTCTTACTGACAAAGTATTTCTGGTACAAGTGGTCATTGATTCCATTTACTGGGAACTTTATGCTTTTGGGATAACAAAATTTATCCTTAAATATTTCTAGATTAAAAACAGAAATTTTTTAATTTCCTAAACTTTTCTTCTTAATTCATTCCAAGAATCAACTTATGGTGGAAAAAACCAATGGAAGCATGATAAAGGAGCATAGAAATAAGGGATATAATTGAGAATTTACTAGTCACAATCCATTCTTAGAAATAAAAATGGCTTTGTGGATCATTTTTATTTATCATTGATATATTTTAAAAGTCAAATAAAACCATGTAACTTATTGAAAACAATTATGTCTACATGAAAGGATAATGAGATCAAATCTGTACATGTAATAGGATGTAGGCAAAGAAACTGGTTTAATACTGTGCTAGAATTATTGATCAAACTCAGAGGGGAGGCCTCAGCTAATTACTTATCTTCATAGAAACATCCACATGAAAATATTAAAAAATATATTTTTTTATCTCTCATATATCATTCACAAAGGGGTAAGAAGGTAATGAAATTTTATGAGTAAAACAAAAAATAAAATCATTTTCATATGATTTTACTACATGTTTTTCTAATTAAGGAACAATCATTTCAAGTAAAAGCCCAAATATGGTATGAATCTATTTAAAAAAAAACAAACTCTTGACAGCCTTTTACAATATATTCAGAGAACAATAAAAATAAAGCTCAACTGAATGAAATCAATAAGGGAAAAAGTTTGGGGCTGTTGTGTTGCAAAGCAGTAACATCAGGCAAGAATGTCAACTTGGCAAACCATCAAGATGACAGTCCTTTATTTATTAATGCATAATGACTTGGGGCTAAATACATTCCAGAATACTACAGAAATTTGAAGGGACCCTTCTCCATCACACTTTCCACATTCTTGGCCAAACTTCCCAGTAATAATGAAACACTTTAGTACCCAACACTTTTGCCTTAACTCATACCATCTTTTAACCAGGATGGGAGTTCTCTTTCAGGACAAAGTATTACTATTACATTAATGATGTATAAATACTGTCCAATTCTACTTCCTCAATTGATAGAGGCGTGGAACAAAAAAGTTGATCCCTTCCTTCCTTTGGGGGCTCAGATAAATCCTTGGATGGTTAATGACAGATGGCTCAAAAAAAAAAAGCTGTCTATTCATAAGATATTGATTTAAAAGTAGAAGTGAATTTAGAAGCTATTTAGTCCAAACCTTTCATTTTATATCTAAGGAAATTGGGCTTTGGGAGATTGCCCAAGTTTATATAATCAATCAATTAACATTTATTAAGAATGTTCTATGTGCCAGGCACTGTGCTAAGGGCTGGGAACTAGAATCCAAGTCATCTGACTAGAGATGTTGCTTTTTTCTACTGAAACATATTATTTCATTTTATGACTAAATAAACCTGGAAAGAGCTAACTTCCTGTTATCCAACATAATGATTACATACATTTATAGAGGAATACACTATTTATCAACTTTCTGAACTCTCACTCTTCCAGTCTAATTGTCCAACATGATGATCATATGAATTAGGAGTTTCTTTACCCTAGACTTCTGTGTACTAAAGAAATCCTAGATGTAGTCTAAATATCCCAATGGAATAATTAGTTCAGGAAAGAAAGAAACAAAGGAGGAAAAAAGAGATCAAAACTGATGTCAAAAAAATAAGCAGTGGAAAAATGTGACTTGGAATAGAATGTGAAAAATGACATGGTAGATGTAGTGCTGAACTCAGTAAGGAGATTTAGGTTTACATCCGATCTTAGATACTTAGGAGCTCTGGGACCCTGGGCAGGCTAGTTAACCTTTCTTAGCTTT
Organism: Monodelphis domestica; assembly: GCF_027887165.1. Lineage (NCBI taxonomy): Eukaryota > Metazoa > Chordata > Mammalia > Didelphimorphia > Didelphidae > Monodelphis > Monodelphis domestica. Next base: position 125,873,281 of record NC_077234.1, on the reverse strand, counting down.
AGTTCCTCATCTCTAAAATGAGGGGACTGGACTAGGTGGACTCTCAATTTGGTGTTGCACAAAAGATATTAGTACTTTTTACATAAGGGAATTCCATATACCACAAAAACAAAAGAATGATTCACAGATAACAGCAAGTTACTATTTACCTACCTATACTAAACCCTTGGAGAAGATTGAAAAACTGATGCTTGGTAACTCTCTGCTATGGGGCAGGTCCCAGCTTTTTGTATACCTGACACAGTTAATCAAGAGTTTTACTGTTTTTCTAGACAAATAATTTGAGACACAATGAAAAGCTTATTGAGACTCATTAAATCCACCAGTTGCAATACAACTTTAACGGTTATACATAAAACCAAATAATACCATCAGAAGAAACATAGAATCATAGAATCTTGGAGATGGATTTATTCCAATACATCTGAACAGGAATCCCCTCTATAACATATCCAATAAGTAGTAGTCAGTCTCTATTTGAAGACATCCTAGTGAAGAAGAACTCATTACCTCTTTAAATAGCTCATTTCTCTTTTGGACAGCTCTCACTCTTAGGAATTGCTTATTTATCTCATGCCTAAAGCTCCTGATCTAGAAGTTCTGATTACTGAACTTAGTTCTGTCTTCTGGGAGAAAGTAGAACAAATATAGTATATCCCAAAAGGCCTGTTATTGGTTTACGTCTTAAGCACTTAACATTGAGCTAACACTTTTTGGCTTACCCTGTGCAATCCCTCTTCCACATGACAACAGGTTGGATATGTGAAGACTGTTTATTTATCCTGCCCCTGTGTGGTAGCACATTCACAAGCTAAATATCTCCAATTTCCAATTACATGGCTAAGGAGATGTGATAGTACTTGTACATAGCAGCTCAAAACTATGGTGTAATTGATGGCTCTTCCTCCTTCCTGCCCTCTAATACACACACTGTCACCGATTCCTTTTAATATCTCACAATCAGAATTCCTTCTATTCCTTCTACCACCACTCTAGAATAGATCCACTTGGATTACTTCAATGTCTATTTAACAAGCCCTCTTCCTTCAGGCCAACTTTCACACTAAATTGATAAATTTGAACAATGCATAGCTATCATGTTACTCATGGATCAAAAAATCTTTATTGTCTCCCTATTGCCAACTGAATATCTTGCCCTAGCATTCAAGAATTGCTATGGTCCATCCCCACTCTATTTTTCCAGACTTATTTTATAATATTCCCTCTATGTAGTCTACATTCCAATCAAAACAGATAAAACTTTATTCTCTCTTATTTTGTATTTTCTTAACCTTGTAGACTCCCTCATTTATCCATCAATTTCTTCCTTCCCCACCTTTATCTGTGGAATTCCTTCTATCCTTTAAAGGCTAAGGCCAACTCCACTTTATATTTAAAGCCCTCTAAAATCTCCTGAGGCAGTAACAATCTTGCTCTTCAGACTTCATATTGCATTTTATTGTTCATCTCTAAAACGTACTTGGGTAATATTTTGTTTTACTATTTTCTATTTGTCTCTTATTACTCTACTAGATTGTCAATTCCCTAATGGCAAGAGTAATATCTCACAAACATTTTGTTATCTCCTCCTGTATCAAGCACAGGGTTTTGAAAACAGAAGACACTAAATAAAAATTTGTTGAATGAATGAATAAAAGGCTAGACTATATAACCTCTAAATTATTTTTTAAGTCTAAGACTCTTTGATCCCATTTAGTTGTCAGAGCATTAGCCTGAAATGACTTTTTTGATTTTTTAATATAATCACATAGGTATGAATTTTGATAAAGGGGCATAATTAGATTAAGAATAAATAGTAACATTTTAAGCTCTCATAAGAAAATTCAGCTGTCTAACAAATGGTACCACAAGTTGTCAAGATTTAACTCCTCATCTAGATTTTTCACTTTTGATTCACTAATAAACCAGGAACTAATTTCCTATTGGTAATATGAAGTGAAGATATTAAGAATAAATGAATACATTAAGACTACTCAGCATAAATAATGAAAAATAGGCAGTTCTAAAAATAACAGGATAATATAAATTGCATTGGATAAAGTAAATCAGGCAAAAGTACTGCTTATTTCCAGAAACTAAGGTAGTTGTTTATGAAAGTTAAGTATAATCTTTTTTTATCCTTAATTAGTAAACATATTGATATCCATTCCTTGACTTTAAGGGAAGATAAGATCCTTTTATAGGATTCTATCCTGAAAGCTTTTTATAAGGTACAAGTCTATTAATATCTTTTACATTACTTTTATCTGAATCTGTTCTGAAGAATCAGGTCGATATTATTTAATAATTTTTTTTTGTCTGTACTATTTAAGAGAGGAAGGAAAAATGAAACAATAGGATGAGAAAAAATGACAAATTTTCTTATAGGTATTTTGAACAAAATGTCTTTAGAGAGTTTGCATAAACATAATCCTTTATCACTGTGAGGTCAGGCTAACCTGATTTTTTTGTTTGTTTGTTTGTTTTTAGTTTGTTTTTCCTGGTGACCTGAAAATGACCTATATAAAATGGGAAGGTAAAGGGCAAAAATGATAGAAGTAAGTCTTTCCTGAGTCTTATTGTCATTTCAGGTTGCAAATACTTATCCTAGAGTTGAAGGAGGGAATAGAAATAAAAAGCTTAAAAATGTCCCAGAAAAGGGAAATCTAGAGTTCAGGTGGAAGGTAAAGAGAGGTAGACTTGGATCCAGTAAGGCCTAAATCAAATCCAGTCTGAGATACTTACTAACAATTCATTTAATCTCTGCCTCAATTTCCTCATCCTTCTAGGGCGGTCATGAGGATCACATGGGATAATATTTGTAAAGTGCTTTTCAAGTCTAAAAGAGCTGTCTAAATGGCAGCTATTATTACCACTGACATGATAAAAGTATGAGTTCTTCTGTTTTAGTAACAGGAGAAATAAGATAATTACATTTACCTAGGACTTTGACAACCAGACTTCTGTGTCTGGACATTAGAAATCCTGGAGGAGGTATTACTGCCATTTAACTGTCCCAAATCTCTAGTTTTTCTTCAGAACCAAATATTAATTCCTCTCTCACTCATTGCTTGGGAAAAGGACAGGGCTCAGGTGTCTTCTTTACTTGGGACCCAGAGTAGAAAGCAGAGAAAAAGCAAAGCATTGGACTAGGAAGCAACCATCAAATTTTGGAGCTAGAGTAAATAGTATGGCAGAACCCATGGACCTATGATTTCATTGATGAGATTCTCAGATGAGGGAATCCTCAGGATTGCCCCTAGGAAATTGCAATCCCAATTGATTGATACTAAGCTGCTCAAGAAATCAAAACCCATGTTTTAATTATAGCATTTTATTGCTTTTACTATCTGGTAACTGGATATGGAATATAACTACTTCTCACAAAATTTAAAATAATTATCGTATACTAGCCAGGTTGGATTACGAGTTGTACTCTTATAAAGTTTCCTAGATCAAAGAGGGATAGCTTAGGCCCAGAATAATATAGCCAATGCATTTTAGAAGCAGGACAAGAACCAGATCTTCCTCCCTAACCACTATGCCATGAGGAGCTTAAATAGATCAAAGGGTATTTTGTTTAGTAAATCCTGAAGTTAATAGACAGGATAACCAAGGAAAAAGCAGTAAGCAGATGGCATTGTCCAGAATGTGATTCATTAAGAAGGAAGGTGTATCAGAGTAGATCAGAATTATAGTACAAAAAAGGAAAATATAGAGGCACAGAAAGTGTGGTGGCTATCAATGTTGTTGAGTCATTTCAGGCATATCCAACTCTTTGTGGCCCTATTTGGAGTTTTCTATAGATACTGGAGTGCTTTGCCTTTTCCTTCTCTAGCACATTTTACAGATTAGGAAACTGAGGAAAACAGGGTTAGACGGCTTGCTCAGGGGTACACATAATAAGTATCTAAGGCTGTATTTGAGTTCAGGTCTTTCTGATACCAATCCTGGTGCTCTATCCATTATTCAACCTTGCTGCCTCAACTTCCAATAAATACTTTGAATTATTTGGTGGTACTTAATGGTCATGCTTCTCTCTTTTCTTGATACCAAAGGGCAATGTACATGGGGTACTGATAACATTTAATCATGACCTCTTTCCTATTGATGAGCCTGTCTGGCTTGCTACCATGAAACACTTTCCCAAACATTTATTCCATGTATTCTACCCTTCTTGAGAACTCAAGAGGATCTATAATTCCATAAATTTAAGAACTTTCTCCAACAACCCATCCATATCTGCCCATTTTATGGTATTCCTTCCTATGTCTTCCCATATGTTTTCCACAGGTATTTAATATTAATCTAATATGCAGGCACCCTTCTTTATTCTTTTTTTAACCATTGTTGGGTTACCAGTGGAGCACTTTGTCTACCCATCTTCATAAATTTTTGCCATGTGACCAATCTATCTTCTTCTGACTCTCAATCCACTGAATCACCTAGCTGCTCTTTTAAAGTTCTTTACATTCTTAAATTGGGGACATGATTTTTTCCTATTTTTTTTTTACTTTACATTTTTTCCAGATGACGTTTAGATATAATTTTAACAAACATCTTCTGACATTTTGGATTCCATACTCTTTCCCTCCTTCTTTCCTCTCTCTTCTTCCCAAGATGGCAGGTAATATGATAGTTTATAAATGTGCTATGATGCAATACATATGTTTATGTTCATCTTGTGATATTGCTTACACTAGAGAAAAATTCCTGGAGGAAATATAGTGAAGAATCATATGCTTCAATCTGCATTCAGATTCCATCAGTTCCTTCTATGTTGATGGATAGACTTTTTCATCATGATTTGCAATTCTTTTTTTAAAAACATGGATTAAAGTAATTTAGTACCTTGATTTTTTGAGAATGAGAACTTAATGGCAGTTTTTGAGATGATTATCATATTTGGAAAATCACAAAGTGAAAGTTAGGTATCATTAACCTAAAAGATATGCAAGTTAAGTTTGTTGTTCTTATTGAATGAGGTAGCACTGACAGAATATTAGGGAAGAGAAATAACCAGAGTAATCTAGCAAATTAGGAAACATTAACAGATAACAAGCAAGATAATCTTAATAGTGGATTAAAATGCAAATTTTAAGATTGGTACCCTTTTCATTCAACCTCTACAGCATCTTTCATATCTGATCCCTTCTCATTATCACTACTTTGGTCAAGGTTCTCCTCAGCTCTTTCCTAGGATACAACACCCTACTCATTGGTTTTCCTATCTCAAGTCTCTTACTACTCCAGACCATTCTGCATATTACTTCCAAGGTAAATTTCCTTAAACCCAGACCTGATCACATAACTCTCTCCATAACTACTCAATCAACACCAGTGGCTTCATATTGTCTAGAGGAATAAATGTAAAATCCTCTGTTCAGCTATTAAAATCCTTAACAACCTTGCCTCAATCCATCTTTCCAGATTCATGGGACATTATTTTCCCTCCCACATTCTGGGATTCAGCCAAATTGACTTTCTCTTTGTTCTTTTAACACTGCACTCTATCTTCCATCTCTGATTTTCCACTGGCCATCCCTTATGACTGGAATGTACTTCCTCCTTGATTCCACATTATGAAGTCCTTTTCTTCCTCTAAGAAACAATTCATCTACATGAAGCCTTTCCTTATTCCTACCTGTCCCCCAAATCCATAATTGCTAGTTCTCTCCATCCCTCATTTTGCATATATTTGTATTTATTCACAATTTATGATACATATTTAAATGTAATCTTATGTCTCCCTCTTTAGAATGTAAGTTCCATAAGAAAGTTCATTCTTTGGTCTTGTATCCTCTGGTCCTAGAAAAAAGTTAGGCATTTAATAAATATTTGGAGATGAATTGATTTATTGGCAGGAATTTCCTCACTTAAAGTTCCATACACTAATAACATCAAAAACCTTATTTTTTAAAAGTGAATAAATATAAATAGGACAAATAAGAGGAAAGAAATTTATGTTTCTTTTGGTCACAGATGAAAAGTCAGCAATCCACTAATATAATGCTTAAATATACCAACTTTAATAACACAAAAATATACTTTTTGTAAAGGGAAATCATGTCTGCCTGACTAAAATAAAAAATATACCAGGATATAAGAATGAGAGGCATAAAGTTCTTTGGGAGGTTAAAGGTGACCATGATCATTTTGAGGATTAGGAGGAAAAGATTCAGAGAAAGCTTGGATGAAGGCTATAAGTTCTTATATGTGTATCATGAGAGGAAAATTAGTACAGTGGGTGACATGCTGGCCCTAAAATCAGAAAGATCTGAATTCAAATACAGCTCAGATACTAAATAGCTATGCAATCCTGGGCTCTTAATCTCTGCCTCAAAATGGGAATAATATCAGCACCTGCATCACAGGAAAATAAAATGGGAAAATAAAATGAGATCATATCTGTAAAACACCTGGCACATAGTAGGCTCTATATAAATACTTATTCTCCTTGATCTTTCAGCTTTTTATGCTGTAAGACTCTATGAAATCAGGAATGAAAGCAATAAACATTACAATAAATGAAGATACTTTTAATTTGCTAAGGAAAGAAAAGGTAGGATAGTATTAGGTGGATGAGAAATTCTAGATATATACAGATAGGGAGAAAGCATAGTGAAGATTATGAATAGGTGAGGAGTGAGAAAAGAAAATGATGTTAGGGAATGAGTGTGGTGTGAGACATAGGTTGAACCCTAGGTGCAAATATTTCACTTAATATTTATAAAACTTAAAGATATATTAGCAGGGATTCCTTTCAATATATTGCCTTACAAAGGTAAGCCCAATGATAAATGTCTCACAAGGATGTGAATCATTGGAAAGTAGGACCTCAGATGTTGAAAAGAGTTTTTGAAAAGGGTTAAGGACTATTTCAACTTGCTAATAGCTTAAGAAGAACCAACATGGTGTAAGAACAGTGAAGGGAAAACATATGACCAAAAGACACAGGCTCAGAAGACATTGTTAAGTAGCCTAGAAGTTGCATGTTTATATTACATTTAAAACTACTTCCCAGGAAGCCCTACAAGAGGTCCAGTGCCTTACAGTTGTTGACTTTTCCCCATCAATTTAAAGGAATAATTTCTTAGAGCCTTTGAATATTCTTGAGTCAGTTAAATAGATGAAGACACAACACGGTTTGTTGTTGTTGTGACTAGCAACATTGAGAGTTATTGATATTTGTTCTAAACAAAGAATAAATTATTAAAAGTAAGAAACAAAAGATCTAGCCTCTCAATGGTTACAAAATGCATATGACCACCCTGCTGATGTAACCCAAGTGATGTAGAATTATGATCTGTGTAAGTGAAGAGATGTAAGATCTTTTACTTAGGTACTTAGAAAAAGCCACAAAGACATAGTGTTTTCTGTTCCAGTCACAAGTAAAGAAAACCGCTCTTAAATAAGAACTTAGTGCAGACCTTTCCCTTCTTCCCTCTAAGGATAAATATGTTTTTAAAAATGGTTTTGCCTCTGAAAATGAATCAAAATAATTTTTCTATGAGCTGTAATTTAACTCTATTGAAAGAATGAAAATATAATAATTAAATGAGAATTCCAATAAGATGTATAAGAAGATGCCAGCAGTTAGATTCAATATCATCAATGTGATTCAATGGATATCAGAATTCTAAACTGAATATACATATGTTATATATACAGATTATATATAGTATATGTGTTACATATATACAAATAAACATATACTATATATACAGATAAAGACAGAGATTTTAATAGCTATATCTGAATGATACAGAATATGCATACAAGCATCAATTTTGGATGCTGACATACATTTAATGAACCCACAGAATTCTACTGACTACATATATAATTAAGGAAACACAAAATATATAAACCAATTTCTAGAATCTTCAGTCCAGCTATTGTCTGACAAGATGATATGAAGATAACAAAACCAAGTAGAAAAGGTGAGCATTTGACTCCTCATAAATAGAATTAGGACTTGACTGAAGGTTAGATTTTCTTCCTCTTTCTCTTTGAGATTTCTTTATTGGATTTTCTCTAACATGTCTGTCTGCAAGCTTTGAGGAGTTGTCACTGTGCCGAGCCAAACACCCCCCGAATACATAAAAAGGGAATTGATGTATGTGGAGACTGGAGTATGAACACATGTCACTAGGCATGCACACATATAGTGCCCATATGCAAGGGCACCGAGAGTTTCCCCTTTGAGAGGGCATATTTTCCAGCTCATAGAGTTCCTCTTTGAAGGGCACGTTCATTGCCAGCACTTGGAATGCAGTGCTTGGAAGAGCCTCAGAGTGGAGCTCAACCACAGCCTACCAGTTCTCCCCTACAGTAGGGCTAGCACCTTGGTGCAAGGTCACACATTCATTCCCTCCCTCTGTTTTCCTCGTCCTCCTTTATCCACCTGGGAATTCAACAATACAATCTTGAGTAGAGTCTTCAGACTATATAGCATTAGTTTATTGAACAACTGCACCTGCTTTTAAATTTTAATGATGCATTTTTAATATGATAAATGTAGTATACTCGAATGGTTTTATAGACAGGTCGAATAAACTCGGATTTTTGTTACTCTTCAAATATGACTTTCCAAAGAATTGCTTGATAATTGTATGGCTTATGTCGCCAGAGATGTGTCTGGGAGCTCGTAAATGACCCCGGTTCTGTACCAATGAATAAAATTTCCAGGTTTCTGCTAGTCGATGTTCTAAGTGTTTTATAAATTGAATCACTTGTTACTTAAGATTTTACCTAATTTAAAAAATCTTTTCTATGGGGTACACTTTTATTACCAGAGTTGTGAAATGCCAGAAACTTTAGCTACAGGACACTAAAAAGAGGAGGCAAGTGGTTGCTATGGTAACTGCTCAAGACTCCATTGTCTGTAGTTTAGTTGAGACTGAATTCTACCCTGTTTAATGCAGTAAGTTCATGGTTAAAAGAAGAAATCGTCTGGAAGTCAGATTACTTTATAATTTGGTGATCTCCTCAATGGATATTCAAGACATCGTTCATCTTAAAAATCTACAGTGAATTGTCAATGGCCCAAAAGAAAAGTTGTGAGGAAACTGAGGCAGTGGTAAAAACTCCACAGTGTAAATTGTAGTTTTGAGGCAATTACCTAGCTAATTCGGGGTATATGTTTTTAAAAATTTGCCTCAGTTCAGTAGATATGTGTGTGTGTGTGTGTGTGTGTGTGTGTGTGTGTGTGTGTGTGTGTGAGAGTGAGGCAAACAGGAGGAAAGAGAAGGGGATATGTGTTTTGGTTTGAATTAGCACAATGTTTAACTCAATCCTCCATTTCAGTGTCTGTGTGTAAACACTGCCTTTGAACAACTTAATTACTTTTTTTTAATGCCACTTCTTTGTAAATATAAAAAAAAAAACCCAGCAGGGAATCCATGCTTTCCTACCTTTTGGTGAAGTTTGTGTTTTATATTTCCTGTGTAAGTTATATTACTTCTTTGTTCTTTTTAAAGTTTTCCTTTTCCTTTTGATATCCATTGCTACTACTTTTTTTTTCAATGTTACTCTAGCTGAGTGTTGCATATTGTTTAAAAATACATAAGGGGCTAAGTAGCTTAAAACTGAAACAATCTTAAAATAGTCTTCATTAAAAGGGAATCATAACAAGGGATCCAAATGCATTCATGTTTTGGTTTTTTAGGGGGGGAGAGAGAGAAGAGCAATCAACAAACAGAGTGATTGAAGTTGTGCATTAAATTTATTAAAACTATTCTTTTAAAAGAAAAAAGCTCACCATTGCCCTGCCTCTCTTAACAGATGATTAATCCTATTTAGCTATAAGAAGTCTATTCTTGGCATATATATATATATATATATATATATTATGTGTGTGTGTACATATATATGTATATATTTCTTTTCAATCTGTGTTTTATGTTTTTGTGTTCAATCATGTAAACTGAAACTCTTACATCCTACACATGTGTTTAGCTAAAAATTATGTAAAATGCATTTGCACAAACACAGTAACTTTGACAAAACTTGTATTGTGTTATTAACTTGGGTAAAGATTATGAGAGAAAGGAGAGAGAGAGAGAGAGAGAGAGAGAGAGAGAGAGAGAGAGAGAGAGAGAGAGAGAGAGAGAGAGAGAATGAACTAGAACAATAAAAACAATGTCTGACCATTTGTGGTGTAGAAAAGGGTTCAAGTTCATCTGTTCTCACTTCTCTCACTTCATTGCAGGATTTGGATGGCTGCTCAATATGCACAAAACCCTGAAGTTAATTTAATAAATTGCATTAGCCACAACACTGGAAGGTATCAGGAAATTAGACAGGAGCAATAAATATATGAATGCATCACCTCTCCAATGACAATGTTTAGCATAACTGTTTACTATGAATTAATTATAATTATACCTTGACTGTGACTATTTTAATATATTTTTGATCTATTAAAGTTCATTTTGAGATTAAAGTTAACTTGGCATTTATAAGTACTGATAAGCAGCCTTAGAAAAGGAATTTTTTCTTTAGGAATGGCTTTAAAGAAAGAACTTTGTAACCTTAGTCAAATCATTTACATTCTTGAACCTTGAATTCTACTTCCAAATAGTGAGAAGTTTGAACTAGATAATCTTAAATGTGCTTTTTTCAGACTCTTAATACAATGAACAGAACAGTCTCTGGTTATACTAAAGTTTTTGAGGTCCATTTGTAAAGTAACATTTCAGGTTTATTAAGGAGTATAAAACAAAGGATTTTGAGGTCTTTTTTTCTCCTCTTTCTCTTTCAACTCTTTTCTTCTCTCTATATGTGTATGTATTTTAAAACCAATTTCTTATGGAGTCAAATAACCTCATAACATTTCACTTCAGTTTTACTGTTTATAGGTTGGGATTAATATTTGCTCATTACTGAGTTCATGTTGAGATTGTAAATAGTATTATTATGTTGGCTAACATATATAGTTTGTGCTCTTAACAAGGGAGCATAATTAGCACAAGACAAATATTACCCCAAAATCTCTGCATGGACATTCTCTTCAGAGGTGGAAAAAATAATGAAATCTTATTGTATATTTGAGTTCTAACTTCTCTGAAAAGATTACTAATAATTTTGGGACACATTTGCTCTTCTTTGCTCTTGGATACCAGTCTATTGGGAACTGAATTTAGTCCAACAATCTATTTCTATCCTGGCATCCTAGTATACTGGAGGTTTTTTTTCCTTTTGGTATATTTGGCTTTTGTTCAAGTATAATTAATTCTTTAAAAATAATATTTCACTTCCATTCTAGTGGGAAGACATTAGAGCTTACAAAAGTTTGTTTGCCCAAAACAAGGACAAAATCCATGCCAAAGACATCTTACCAGAGTTACCTCCTTTTTTCTGCTTTCTGGGGTTGTACTTTGGACAAATGATTAGAAATGTACAGGATGGTATATGATCCTAAAACATTTTATATAATTAATTCATTATATCCCCTCTATGACCTCTTCAGGTAGGTATTATCACTAGTCCCATTTTGGAAAAGTGGAAACTGAGCCTCACATTACACATTTGCTTACCTAACAAATATCAAAGGTAAGAATCAAACACAAATCTTCCTGATTCCATCAGTTTTTCTGTTACACTGGACTGCCTCTGTCTATATAAAGAATTATTCTGGGTACAAATAGATAGGAAGCTTAGAAAAGATATGGCCCTTCCCCTTTTGAAGCTTATAGTCCACCAAGTAGATATATGAATGAAGATGATTATAATTCACTAAAGCATACTAAAAACATTATAGAATTACAAAACAGTGTAAGAATTGAAGAGGAAATTGAAGAGTAGGGGATAAAATCTAAGAAAGGGAGAATCCAGGCAGCCAAGACAGAGTATGTGATGTCTGAATTGGCTTTAATTGATAAGTCAACATGTAAGAAGGAAAGGAAGGAAATCCAAGAATTGGTCATAGCATGAGCAAAAACATGGTGACAAATAGAAAAAGATGGTGCCTCTAAATCATAAAATAGATTAGTTTACCTAAACAGTTGAATGTGTGAAAGGGAATAATATGATATGAGATCAGAAAAAGAGTGTATCTGATTGTAGAGGGTCTTGAATACTAGGTAAACCAATTTGAACTTTACTAGAGAGGCAATAAGAAGCAAAGAAAATTGGGATGATCTTGTTTGGCAGAGAGGAGGGAAAGAGTGTTTTGTTCAGGAGTAATAGCAGAGGCACAGAGGCAAATGCATGGAAGAGGGACCAGTTATAGCAAGTACAAGGAGATAATGAAGGGAATAGCTTGACTGGAGTGTAACATATATATATATATATATATACACACACACACATATATATATATATGTATGAGAGTAATAGAAAACAAAATAGGGTAAGTTGGTAGGGGATAGAGGGCAGAACAAGAACTTTAGAAGGAATTTCAACATAATGCTGGAGGTAATGGGGATGTCAGAGAGATTTTCAAACTGGAGTGACTAAATAAAAGTAATTAGGGAGATTGATCTGGCACAAATAAATAGAATGTATTATAGTGGAAGATCTGGGAGGCAGGGAAATCTTTTAGGAACTCAGGCACTAGATGATCAAAATATCACCCAGAGGAGTGGCAAATAAAAAAAGGAAAAGATGAATCTAAGAATCATTTTTGAAAGAAGAATCACTAGCACTTGATGATTAATTAGATATAGGTGATGAATAGGAAACATTAGTTAAAGATGAATGCAAAATTCTGAGCCTGAATGAGTAAGAGAATACTGGGGCTACTGACATGGAAAAGGAAATTGGGAGGAAAGGTTAGTAGATGGGAAAAATTCATTCAAAACTTCATTTCTAAACATGAGGTGAGAATGGGACATTCAAGTGGAGAAAACTTACAAATCCATTGGAAATAGATTTTAGCTCAATTGAGAGGCAAGGACTGGATATATAATTTGGGGACTAATTGGCATAAAATTAGTCCCCAAGGCATCAGCTAAAGCTTTCAAAATGGATAATCTCTTCCTGGGAGAAGGAATAAAGAAAATAACAAGGGATTTATAAAACATTTTAACATACTTATTTATCCTCAAAGCAACCTTATTGTCTAAGTCCTACAGGTTTTAGTACCTCTATTTTACAGTTGAGGAGGTAGAGGTGAGATGTAAAATAATGTGTCCATTGTCATATAAATAGTAAATGTCAGAAGTAGGACTTTGAAAAAAGAAAAGTCTGTGGGTTGAGCCTTGTTGGAGGAGGGCAATAGAAAAATGCTCAGAATAAATGGCCCCAATATTCTCAATGAAGTATAAAATGAAATCAAAAGATTAATGCCAAGGGGAGGCAGGATGAAAATGGGGGCCGGAGGAGGAAGTTTTCTAGAACAACTGCTATGGGCAACATGCCAAGGAATTAACAGAAGATGAATGGAATGATTGCTGAGTAGTGGATAGCTTGGGCCAAGTTCAAGTTGGACAGCATGGATATGTGTTATAATTTAAATTATCACTATTAATTACTTCTTTGGGTTAAGGCATTGAATGCCCCTGTTAAAGTACAATAATCTGGGAGGGGTGATACATTACAGCCATTATCTGGTATTAAAAATGTAGCATCAATTAGTTAAACAGATTAGCTTCAGTTACCTAACAAGGATTTTGAGAGAATGGAACCTAGGACAGAGATGTTCTGATAGGGAATAGCAATGTATAGAATAAGGGTTCCTCTATGAAGGGCAGGTCTGAGTGACAGATCACAGTAGTACAGCCTGGGGCAAGGGGCAGCCAATGTAGAATAGAAAGGATTGGTGGCAATTGGCAATGGGAGTATAGCCCTAAGGATCACTGTACAACTTGGTTTAGGGTTATAGTTGGAAGTAAAATTGAAATCACTACTTGATCCTCTTACATTCCCAAAGAGGTCTCAAGGTCTCACCAATGAGTCCATGGTGAAAGTCAGGCTCATTTATCTTAAGTAATGAAAGGTCCCAAGATCCCTTTTAAATTTCTCTTTTGGGGATACAATAACTAGAAAAAAGGTGTGGGATACATGGCTTGTTATATTTTCTGTTAGTGAAAGAGAGACTCTTTCACAATGAACCAGAGATTGAGATCTCCAGCATTGAACTAGAAAGAAAAACTTAGTCATTATCCTGTATGGCTATTTCAGTTGACACAGATGTTTATAAGAAGTAGAACTTGGATATAGTCTCAGCACTAGTAACTAAAGGACACTAAGATGAGAGGTATAAAGATAATTCATCCATATTCCCTATTATGCATCTGTTTTTAGTAGAACTCTAATTACAAAGTGTCTTAAAAAAAGATAAAAGAGACAGTTTTGTACCCCGAGGGAAGTTTGGACTTTTGGTAAGGAGAGGGGAAAGAGAGGAGAACTCCCTTCTCAAACCGGGGTTCAGGGGAGACAGCAGATGTAATGGTTTGGCCCAGAGAGAGGAGAGGGGGTTTGAAGATTTTCTTCTGCCTTCCCTCCTTAGCTAAAGATGCTCTCCCCAATTCGCTCTTGTCCCTCTTGTCCCCCCTCCACCACTCCAGACCAAAAGGTCTCCCCTTGAACCATTCACTCACACTTATATTGGGGAACAGATAACTTTTAATGCCAATTCAATCAGGTAATACAAAAGGAATAATGGGCAGGGAAGAATGGGAAAAGGAATGTGGGAAAAGGGGGTCCCTGACTCTATCTAAACCTTTTTCCTCCTTCCTTGAGTTTTGGGGAAACAAAGGTCTTGGCAGGTTAATGCACCCCTGGGCAACAGGAGCTGAGGTAAAGTCTGCTCAGGTTTCTCTTCAGAAAGTCCCTTCAATAGGGAAGTGTTGAGGGGAAAGATTTCCAGTCACCAACAAGACAAATGGATAACCCTCAGGAGAAAGTCGTTTCCCACCTTCTCTCTTTGGCATCTCAAGACCGAGAGCCCCTCACTGTTCTCCAAGCCAGAGTCTTCTCTCCTCAGAATTCCCCTCCTGGGGCCCTTCCCCCATCGAGGTGACCAATTTCACATACTCTTCAGGCTGGCATTTTTTCTTTAGTGCCAGCCTCTGTCACAAAAGCAAGCTACTCAAAAAAGGATACTTCTACCTTCTCTTTCCAGTGACCAGTCCCCAGTCTCCATATTCACTTCTTGGGTAATTGACCCTAAGCCACTGACCTTGTACAGATATTGAAACTGGTCTCGACAGTCCCCCTTTAGGAAGAGATCTCTAAAGGCTAATAAGCAAATATCTTGAGTTACTGACAGGATAAACTAGAACATGTGAAAAACGGATTTGCAAAATTCTAGAGAGAAAACAGAGAAAAATAAGACAAAGGCACAAAGGCAGAATCTAAAGTTTTTGATGTCTTCCCTCCCTCCCTGTGACCACTCCTAAAATGAGCAGTAGAAAATACTCTCATGATCCACCTCACTCTGTACAATTATTCTATCAAGACCTAAAACCTACATTTCCAAAAGGTTGTGTGATTACTTTCTAGATACTGGCCTGGCCCCAGGTTCTTAAGAAATGACAATGTGCCCCTCACCATAGTTACTTTTACTATTGAGTATCATGTGCCACGGACAGAGCACTGGTCTGGCACCAATAGTCCTAGATTCAAACTCCAGCTATTCCACATACTAACCGTGACCATGGGCAATTACTTCACTCCTTTTACCCTTAGTTTTCTCATCTTTAAAGTCAGCATAATAAAACCTGTCTATTTCTTTTATAAGGGCATTTTGAGGGAAATGTTTTATAAACTTTAAAATATGAGAGAAACATCAATTATAAGAAAAATCTGGTTTTGCCTAAAGTGGAGGGTTCATTGAAAAACTTATGATATGCATATTTTGTGTTCATCAAAGTTTAGTAGGATTAAAAACACCTGATGTATGACATGATTCTTACTCTTAAAGAGTTAAAATCTAGTTGGAAAACAAATAACAAATGAAACCATGCAGGTATAATTGTCCTAAAATTTCCGGTAAAAGCTTTTAGTGTTGAAAAAGTTCAAAGGAAACATATGCCCTGGACTTTAAAGAATCAAAACTTTAAAAATAGATACAAAATAAATGTCAGCCTATGGTTAGAAGTGCCAAAATAGGGCATATTTCAAGGAAGATTAAAGATTATTAAAAACTTAGATTTTGACTATAGATAAGAAAAAATTTAAATGGGAAATTTATGGAACTGCACAAGGGAGTTCTCTCATGTTATCAAATTTTAAAAGAAAAGAAGGAGGAGCAGATTCTGAAAAATGTTAACTGTCAAACTTCAGTACAGGGTAGAAAGGAGAAGTTCTAAATTCAGGAAGGCTTGTGCAAAATGCTAAATACAATTTCCCTTAATGATTAATGTTTAAATGTCCTTAATTGCTAACCATGAACTCGATGTACTACTTGAAGCCCTAATTCACTGCAAGTTATTTTATGTTTGGACCAAAAAGAACAAGGAGATCCACTGTTTGTGTCACATATAATGATGTTAGCAGATGAAAAAAAAGAATACAGAATGACCCCAATTCTATTTTGGTTCTCTCTTTTCTATTTATCCTGGAAAGGATAAAACAAATGTTGAAAGCCTAAAAAAGGTGTGGACATAGTATAAGAGTGCCCAGCTGCTTTAAATTAGTTTAGTTCTCCAGGCCCAGATGCGTTACATCACAGAGTACTCAAAGTACTTGAAAGACTCTTTTCATAGCTATTGTCAGCAATTTTTGAGAAATCAAGGAGAAAGGAAGAGATACCCCAAGACTGGAGATAAGTATGTCTTAGTTTTCAGAAGGGTAAATATGGTGTGAGAGAAACCTCAAATTGGCAAAATTCTAGGACATATGAAAATTTTGGCTTAACAGAAAGGACCATGATAAGAAAAAAAATCAAAATGTTTTACTAAAGAATAAGCCAAAGCAATCTTCATTTCCATTCCTCTTTGACAGTATTGCTGGAAGATTTTATTATCTGTAGGAAATCCATCTTCAAGTGGCCCATTGCAAGATTTCTTCAGTGCAACTGATGAGCAGTTTCTGTGAGAGCATCTATCTCTATTTTATGCCTTGAATATTAATATTTAGGGAATGATTGAAGAAAGTTAGAATTCTATTAAGCTATACATAGGAGACATAATGTTGAAGGAAAGCTTTAAAGCTTTTATTTTGCTCTAGTATATCAAAAATTGTTTTGTCTTCACTAGATAAAAATTAAATGAGATATTTTTTCTTTCTACCTTTTAGTCCATTGTGTGTAAAAGTGAGGTATACTATAGATGATTAGCATGCATCCTTGCATGTTCCTTTTCCATATTTTCACTAAGGATCAAATAGAATGGGAAAAATGGAAGAGCATTATTAAGAGCTTAAAGTGTGGCAGGCACTGTGCTAAGCACAGTGGATACAAATTGAAAAAGGAGACAAAGACAATCCTGGTTGCTAATAACTTACATTTTAATTGGGGAAGCCATCCTATAAAGGGAGAACATCTAAATTTATGTCAGATTAAAAGACTAGGGGATTACTGAAAGAGAAAGTAGAGGGCAGATGCAAAGGCCCCAAAGACCTTAAGAAGTAAGGGAAGGACAGATGACTCCACATCCAGCCGAGAGAAAGTAAGTGGCCACAGCCTAATGAGATGTGGGCAAAGGGGGTTTTTGTTGGAGAAAAGTATAGTACATTCCTCCTCTTTATAACATCTGCAGGACCACTGGCTCTGATACTCCTGATGGGTGCTATATGCATAGAGAATATCAATTCTCAAGAAGATTTTGTAGAGATGGGAAACTAGATATGTGGGTTAGAAACTAGATATGAGGGTCATCGGTTTCCTTTTTTTGTCATATTTTTGGATAATAAGGGCATATGTGTTTTCCCCATTCTTGTCCTATCTTCTGTACTTTGAAATATCTTGAAAAGTGATCCCTTGGGGGTTTTCAAAATTGCATAACTTCCAGCACAAATTTCTTTCTTGTAAATTTGATCACATTCAACTGTTCTTCTCAACTTCATTTTCTTATGTACCATTGCTACTTTTTGGTACTGAGGTGTTAATAGTTCAAAAATGATAGCTTAACTGCTATTAGTGAAGAAAAAGTATCATAGAATCTCACAGTTGGAAAAGTTCTCAAAAGCAAGTTTAGCCTGACTCAGGCCTAAGCAACAGTCTCCTCAAACAGTCCTCAATAAATGCCAATCCAACTCTTGCCTGAAAACATCAGAGGAGAGGGGGAAGTTGAGGGCACACTACCATCCAAGGTAATCTTGAATTGTGAAAAAAAAGTGAAAGTACTTTTGAATAGCTATAATTTTTAGGAT
The DNA here is from genome assembly GCF_027887165.1 of Monodelphis domestica. Classification (NCBI taxonomy): domain Eukaryota; kingdom Metazoa; phylum Chordata; class Mammalia; order Didelphimorphia; family Didelphidae; genus Monodelphis; species Monodelphis domestica. Next base: position 125,855,020 of record NC_077234.1, on the reverse strand, counting down.
TATCTGAAGCTTAAATTTACTTCTTGACAATTTCTATCCACTGTTTCTGGTTCTGCTTTCTAAGACCTAGTCAAACAGGGCTTCTATATATCAACTCTTCAAATATTCCCTTCCTCCCTGTATTAGAGGGCTGGTTTGGGTATAATGGAAAAAGAGTAGATGATCCCAGAAAGTAGAAGGAGGGTGAGATGGATTCCCCCCTTCAGTCTTCTTCAAATATGTCTCTCCTCTAGCCCTGCCTTTACTCCCCTCTAATAACTGATTAATGGGTGAACCTTTTCCCTTGGGGAAAGAGAGAGAAATGTGCTCTCTCTCCCTTAGGTATGACAAGGAAGTCAATTTAAGACAACTGACACTTTATTCTAACAAATGGTGGTTAGGGGTAAGATAAACAAGATGTCTGCAGTTTGGATTTACAGGAAAGAGGGTAAAGGAAGTCCTTATGTGTCTAAAAATATCTTTCTCCCTCCCCCCAAAGTTGAGAGACCCTGGTTTGTCAGCCTGGTCTCTAAGAGACTCAGGGTCTGGTGACCCCTGGTCTTAGCACAGCAGAGCCAATGTCCAGACTCAGGGTATCACAGGAGCTGCATGAGATGATTCTGATGTTCTTCTTCTCAGGTTTTGCCACAACTCTTGGTGTCTTTGGGGGGAAATGGTGGTTAGGATCAATGAGGGATTTTGTATGACTCAGGAGAGAAATCTCTGATCAGCCTTTCACCCTTGGCTTCTCAAGCAAGAGAGATCAACTGTCTCCCCCTGGAATCTCCTCTTCCCTCAAGATTGCACACCTCCTTCACCATCCCCCTACTGTGGACACCAACCTTGGCATATCCTCCAGGCTCTGTCCCTCAAAGTCTCTGGAACATTCCTCTATTGCATCCCCTAGACCAGTCTCCTGTTCTTCAATCTGAATACCTCAAATTCTTCAACCCACCTTTATGTGGCAGGAGCTGGAGGTCCTTCACTGTCTTTGTTGTTGTCACCTGGATGGTCTTCAGTTAATTACTGATATATTTCCTAACATATTGAATCCAAAACAAAGGACAGCCTTCTGAATGGAGGTGACCAATATTGAGAGAAAAGAATGATCACTTCCTGGTTCTGGATGCTAGTCTTCTTTTGACTTTGCCAAAGATTTCATTACTATGCTGTCTCCATATCACACTGTTGAGTCTTCATGTTAATAAAACCTGGAGATGTTTATTAGATAATAATAACTATATAGCTTCCTTATCTTGAATTCATGAAGTTGATGTGTTGAACTTTACATAAATACTGATTAAATTTTATCTTAACCTGAACGAGTATTCTAACCCATCAAGGTCTCTTTGAATTTGAACACAGAGATCTGGTGTGTTAGATATCCATTTCAGCTAAACGTCACATAGAAATTTGACAAGCACAACATCTATACCTTTGTTCAAGTTATTGATAAAAATATTCAATCTTTTTTGAACAACATAAGCACAGGATAGAGACCAGATTTCTAGAGTGCTCCACTGGAAACTTGGTTAGAAAGACCAGTTAGTGAGTTGTTGAAAACAGCACTGTATTATAAAGGGCCATGAATAAAACAGAAGTGTAGAAGAATGTATGCAGTATTTTGAAGGAAAAACTAATAAAACTTAATGGCTATCAATGATGCAAAGATGATTTTGAACTTCCAAATCTCAATTACTAGAAGAGTGATGGTTTCATTGATGGAAACAAATAGATTGGAAGGGGCACATCTTAAAAAAATAAAAATAAACAACAAACCCCTAGCCTTCCCTCTTAGCATCAATACTAAGTATTGGTTCCAAGGCAGAAGAATGGTAAGAGTTGGGCAATTGAAGTTAAGTTTTTCCCAGGGTCACATAGCTAGGAAGCATCTAAGGGCAGATTTGAGCTCAGGATCTTCTGTCTCTAGACCTGGCTGTCAAACCATTGAGCCATCTAACTGCCCCATGTGGGACTTCTTTTGGAGGAGAATATATAAATCTACTCAGTACATAGTGAGTTCTTAGTGCTTCCTGGTGGGTTGACACTCACTAAATTTTACTCTCTTTTTCCTTCTTAATGATCTCTGGTGGATAAATGTAAGTAGTTATTACTCAGAGAAAATTTCATATAGCATTTTATCCTCTTGCTGAAGCCAAACTATTATCTTCTATTTAAGTAAGCAGAAGATGGATCAATAAAGTATCTTTTGAAATGTCCATAGGAAATTATCCCAACATTAACCTGACTAGCTGAAGGTTGCCTCCTCTCTGTAAATACTTCATTCCTGAAATATCCTCTCCTTGGTGACACTTTTTATACAAAACAGCTTGGAAGTCATGTTTTAAATAGAATTTTCCCTCTATGTTCTATAGAGACAAAGAAGATTATACCGATTCCTCTCAGCAGATTTATACCTTTGATAATGAAGACCAAGACTTTAATTTGGCATCTTTATTATTAGACTTAATTATAATATGTGAGGAAGTATGTATAGTGTTTAGAGACCCAGTCTCTAAGTCAGAAAGCCCTGTAATTGGTTACCAGCCTAATGATCCAGAGCAAGTCATTTAATCTCTGTTTCCCCAATAACCATGACTATAATGATAGGATCATAGATTTATAGCAGGAAGGCACCTTAGAGACCATCAAAGTCTCTCATTTTCCAGATGTAGAAACTTAGTCCAGAGAAGTTAAATGATTTGCCTAGGGCCACATCACGAATAATTTTCTGAGGCAGGATTTGAATACATCTTCCTAACTCAATGGAAGGTAGTCTATCCATTATGGCTCCTACCAGCCCCAAACCACTTATAGAAGGAGAATATTAAGAGTTTCTGTACTGAGAAATCTTTATTCCAATGAAATTCTAGATTTTCACACACATATACACATACAAAAATAGTATGTATGTGTGTGTATATATATATATATATATATATACACATATGCATGTATATATAAAATTTGCAGTGCAGATAGCATTATCCACTCAATGGATAGAGCATTGGGTCTCAAATCAGGAAGACTCATCTTTCTGAGTTCAAATCTGGCTTCAGATATTTACTCTCTATGTAACCTTGCTTACCTCTTTTTCCTCATCTGTAAAATTGACTGGAGAAAGAAATGGCAAACCACTCCATTATCTTTGCCAAGAAAACCCCAAATGGAGTCACAAGGAGTTGGACGCTACTGGAATGATTGGACAAAAGAAGGCATATGAAATACTTCAGTTTTTAACTTGTAAGCTATTATGATTATCATAATTCCAAACCTCAACAAATAGAAGACTTTATATTTGTCCTATTAAATTTCATTTTATTAGATTCAATCTAACATTGTAGCCTACAATTGTCATAATGGATCTTTACTCTGTCGCCCATTGTCTTAGTTATCATTCCTACTTTTGTTTCATTTCCAAATCTGATGGGTATTATAGTTATGTTTTTATCTAGGAAATTAGCAAAAATTTTAGACAGCACAGAGAGGAGTAGATATTCCTGGGGCAGTCCATTGAATATTTCTCACTTGATATTGAATTATGACTATTCTATGAGTCCAGCTATTTAACCAGTTTTGATTATCTCCTCTGGGAATTGATTGCAAAAGGATATTAATTAAAAGGGACTTCATCATCAGAAACACTGGAGGAAAATATGATGAATATCAAGAAACAGATTTTGAGGCAAGTATTCATGTTTATGACAGATGGTTTCACTTTGGACAGTGCCTTAACAGGGTTTATATTTTCCACTTAAAATAGATATCTCATTACATGGTAAAGATTAAGTACTTAAAAATCTTGAATCTCTTCTTTAACTTGATAGGCAATGAGTCAGAGTTTGCAACCTTTATAAATTGAATGTATTAATATGCACGCAGAATTAAATCCTACCTAGATATCTAGCTTGCAATCATGTATATGTGAAATTTGAAGATGAGAAAATTCAAGGAAGGAGGATCTAGTTGTGAGTCAGAAATCTTGGATTCTAAAATTTGTTTCTCTCTTTCCCTTTGTAGTTTCAGACAAATAATTTGTTTCCTAATCTTACCATGATCTATTTCTCCATTAATGAAACAGAGATAATTTCACTTTCTTAAAAGGAGAGTGATAGAGTCAAAATGACTGAAAATTTTCTATAAATATCTAGATCAAATTTTACACACAAAAACTCCAGTACTATCATCACACTGAATAAATGCCCAGATTCTTTTAACAGTTGAAATTCCCAAGCTATTTCCCTAATCTTTCCAATTATTAGATCTAGGGGCTGTGAATATCTTTTTGTTTTCCTAACTGTTCTAATCCTGGACTAAGCTTCTAAAAGTTGGTGTTCAGTTCACAATGTTTTTCACATCTAAAGAGGTGAAAAAGTGCATGCAGACCCCCAAATATATTTTTAATGTACTGGCATTGGAGCTGTGTAAAATTTGAAAGTTTCATTCTGTGACCATTTTGCTTAAATTTTATATAGTTTTCTTTTGCATCATTTTAATCTTATTCCTACTTTGCTTTTGTAATAACACAGATGGCACCCAAAAGAAAACAGTGAAATTCATTCTCAAAAAATCTGCCACTCTAAAAAAAAGTGTATATATAAAGAAACATATATAATATATATAGCTATATACATATACCTAGAGCTATATAATTTAAATGACAATTCTCAATAATAAATACTATTTTGGGAATATATTTTAAAGATACAGTCTTTCAAAACTGACTCAAGTTTGTTTTTAAAAATAAGATTTTGATTACTTAACACAAAACAACTGATTGTCCTTGGAAAGTGGAAAAAGTTATGGGTGTTCTAAATATTATGCTAGCCTTGGGTCTTTGTAGTTTAATGATGAATGTGAAATCTTGTTGCACAGTTGCTTGTATTCATGAGGCTAATTTTATCACAGATACAGCAGTTCCTGAGGAGAGTCAGTGTGGCATCTTGAAGAGAGGGAGCTATAAGTTCAAATTCCACTTCTGAAACTTACTAGCTGGGTGATCATGGGCAAGTTCCAAACCTCTCTGTCTGTTTCCTCTTCTCTAAAATTAGTTGGTTGTATTAGATGTCCTTTAAAGTCCCTTTCAGTTCTAAATCCTTCATTTTATGATCCTCTCAGATTCCAGTAAATCATTGAATGAACTAGTGTTATTTATTTAATATACACAATTAATTGATAATAGTTCATCCCTATAAGTCTATGACTACAAGGCATATCTCAACTAATTGGCAGAATCTGACTGGGTATATAATTATCTCCATTGCCTCATGGAGAAGGAATAATGTAGATATTTTCTTTTTTGAAATAAGAAAAGTAGAGCCTATTGTACCATAATACATAGTAATAACTAGTTTCTGTTGAACCTTCATATTTGCCTGTCTTCTATTCCTGTGACTAAAATTCTATTACAGACTATTGTCTAATGCCCACATGATTGCAATAACTTTCTAAATATTTTCTTTAGTTCCTGGCAAAATCTTACTTTCCTGAACCTCACACTCTATTAAGCAGAATGTTTTTTTCTTAAACCCTCACTTTATCTTAGAATTAATACTAAGTAGAGTGGTAAGGGCTAGGCAATTGGAGTGACTTGCCCAGGGTCATATAGGGAGGAAGAATCTGAGGACAGATTTGAACCCAGAACAACCTTTCTCTAACCCTTTCTGCTGAGCCACCTTGTTGTCTCCCAGAATATTTTTAAAATGTTCCTTTGGGGAAAACCCACATTTTGTTGATTTGGCCACTCTTCTGTTCAAAATGCTTCCATGTTTACCTATTGCTTAACTAAAATTTCATGTTCCTCAACTTGGTGTTGGAGACCTACCTAAATTTCCAAACTTATTCTATATTTTTCGTATGAGCTCATGCATCTACCCATTCTTTAAGAACCAATTTAAATGAAACCTCCTCTACGAAGCCTTCATAAAGTGATCATTTCTTCTTCTGAATTTCCAAGTATTTGTGCTCTGAATATAGCACTGATTTAGTAATGTATTTGCATTATAGTTTTATGTGTCCATGTCTTAGACCCCCTACCAATGGCATGCTTAACAGAAACAACTATAGAGAATCATTTCATTCATCAAATATTTATTATGCGTCTGTACTATGCTATGTACTTATTTAAAAAATTAAACCCTCCCTCCCCTCTAGAAGCTTATAATCTATTGTGGTTAGGGAAAAAATTATGCACAGACTAATTCATAGAGAATACATATAAAGAGATTTGGGTGAATGGAACTAACAATTGGTACAATCAGGAAAAATCTCTTAAAGGAAGTTATACCCCCGTTGAGTATTGAAGGAAACTAGGAATTGTTTAGCCTGGAGGGGAAAAGAGGCAGCCTGTTCTAGATGGAGAGACAGTGAATGAGAGGCAATGAATATATATTTATGAATAAATAGATACTATTTAATGGCAAATCTTTCACAATATTAGTTTCATTTGAGGATAGGTTTATTTCTCTTCTTGTTCTGTCATATTATATCTAAAGAAATCATTAATCTGGTGTCTTATAATTTACTGGCTACAAATTTTCCAATAGGTTATCTTTTTAATGCAGGGTGCTGGGACTTACCACTGGAACTAACAAACCACCAACTGCTTGTATTTTTTTAAAGGGCTAATAATTTTGAAAAGTTCCATTCTTGTACACAATAGAGTCTTGTGTTGTGTTTTACCACATAGTAGTTTGGGTATTTTTGCCTTCAAGTTGTTTATTTAATAATCTGTCAACAATTTTAAGACCGAGCCACTATGACTATATTATTTTCTCTTCATAGGGCAGTCAGTCATAAATACCTAAGCAGAAGCAATTTTAATGCACACTGCTGTTCCTTTCAATTGAGATCTCTTTCTCTTCACCAGATCCCACATGTTCCTTAAATTTCAGCTTAGATTTCAAAGGAATAAGAAGTATACTTACAAATTCCAGATATTCTTCATCTGAATT